>NW_027287019.1:517500-924119 GCF_022747635.1 Hetaerina americana | reverse complement strand
TTGTCAGCCAGGAAATGGATTGTAAGCATTGCTGAGGGTATTAAAAATTCAGTAAGGTAGAAATGGAATGAGAATAAATATAAATAAAACAAAGGTTATCCAGTTTTGTAGTAAGAGAAATACCAATTAAATATTATGATGAGTATTCTTAAACTAGAAGGAAGACTTTAAGTCCAGCGTCCTAACGTCCCCATACGTGTGCTTTGTGTCAGGTGGGGTGTAGGCAAATGAATATAAAGTCTATTGCATTTGTGACTTGTCCGACCGGAGTGGGTAGAATACTAATGTGCATAAGTATCTGACGTGAACCTGCCCTCTTTTAACGTATTTTATTATCCTCCATGTGCAAGCATAGGAATAGTTGCAAATCATGTAATACACGTAATATATGTAGGCATGCTCAATGACTGCTGTTCGGTAGTCCCCCTTCCACACGGTTTTTGGTGGCTCCTGGGGTTGCCAGGTGAATGAGGAAATAGAGAGAATATATGCAGAATGGCTGATGACCTACCATCCCCTGCCACACGTTCTTGCGACTGCTTGCGGAGTATTATGTAGGAGTAGATATAGTTGTCTGTGGGTCTTCAGTGTGCAGATCGCTGATAGACTTGACCCCTGTTCGAGGGTCGCGCCACGAATTCACGATACCATGTTCCATGGAGGTAAGGTACATGAATGACAGGTAATGAATTTCTGGTTAACTTTGGGTTTTGGAGACCTATTCCAAGATTAAGAATGCTAAGTAGATTCCCCAAGGAATGGTTTCTCACTGACTCAAAAAGGTCCGGGAAGTAAGAAAAGAGGCTGATGACGAGGAGCACCCTGGACTTCCCTTAACGACACAGTGAGACTAAAATGAGCGAAAAAAAGACACTAACTTGATTACGATTGACGCCTGTGTGTCGGAATGTTTGCAGAAGAGTGCAGTATGCTGTGCTGACGTCCAACATCGAACAGGCCGTGATGTAGTGCCTGGTTCCCGATGATGCCATCTTGGAAGCGTAGCGCGAAGGGTTGAGCCGCTAACATTAGTGTGCCGAAGCATAATGGTGTTATTTTATTATTATTACATAAATGTCGTTGCAATTAGGCAATTATCCTGATGGTAACGGCCAAGTGTGGTCAACGGTCACTCTTAAAATGCAAATTCATACTTACACAAGAAGAACATATATGAGACAAAATGCTCTTATATACACCACTCACTCTTCAATTACATATTCAGTTCAAAATTACGTACCGTCAACTCATCATTCATTTTTGCAACAAAATTTCTCACACAGTCCATATCACGTACAAACAATATTTTAATATATGCGATAGTTTTATTAACAATGATCAATGAAGATTATCACCCAGTGGCTGCTTTACACTTATTCCTTAATCTCCTAAAATTGGACGAAAAGGGTTCAAACAAACCTCCAGGCAGTTGGTTCCATTCAACAATATTTTAGTTTAAATAAGATTATTTTTTATTGTTTGTTTTTTGCGTTCTTATTTTTATTTTAAAACTGTGGTCGTTTTTTCCCTTAAAGTTTGGATTTTCTATCTCTTTCCATAAATCTTCCCACGCTTCGTCCTTTTTAAAAAATTTCTGCATCGCACGTAACCTGCTCCTTTTTCTTCTATTTTTCTAACTCTTCCATTTCAGCATATCCTATATTTCCGTAACACTATGTGTTTTTTTGTACCTTCCGAGTACACATCTTGGTGCTTTTCTTTTTAATCTTTTTAATATGTCCCACCTCATATGGATCCTATACTATGGACGACTATTCTAGGATAGGGCTAACCTGTACCTTATATACTGTTTGTTTTGTAGCTACGCTACTTCCTTTTGAATTTCTCATTACCCAATGAAGTACTTTAAATTCCTTCCGTGTCACATTATCTACTTGGACTTCCCACCCTAGATTCCTAGTCAAGTAAAAGCCAAAATATTTACAATGACTGCTACATGGGATTCTTTCTCCAAAGAGGGTGTAAATATCCTATTCTGCATTCTTTTTACGTGAAAAAGTTACATGCTTACTCTTAGATACATTAATGCACATATTTTTATTTGTAACCCAGTAACCAAGGAAATCGATGTCATATTGTAGTATTACGCGGTTATTTACATTCTCTACCCATCTGTATGTATGGCAATCATCAGCAAAAGGTCCTACTTGGGAATGTAAATTATTTTGTAGATCGTCTACGTAAATTAGGGAGAGTAATGGCCCTAGAACAAAATTCATCAGTGAATTTCGTGTAAAATTCCTTTGAAAATAATTGATTTTCATTTGTCACTTTTAAATTTGACGACCTGCAGACCGTTTTATAAGAGCAATGAAATATTTTTGCATGGAGTCATGTCATATGTGAGTAACACTCTCGTTATAGTAGAAATTACATTCTTCCGACGAGTGACCGGGATACCAAATCCCGGGTAGAAAGAAAGAAGTAACATATATGGGTTTTCCCGCAGTGAGAATGAAAAACGACGCATTGGAATAAAATGTGAGGGATGCTAACATAAAGCCAATGAATTGAAACACGGCCCCGGAAAGGCGAGCCGGGAAAAAAGTAAGACGGCCATAATTCGAAAACAATTTCCTCCCCCCCATTCCATCCCGTCGTCACGAAAATCGTTCGCATTTCGGTCACGTCCGGCCGAAGCGCTGGAGCGGGAGAAATATCGGATTGTATCGATACAAACCCACACAAGCGAACCGGGAGTCCCTCTCGGAAAATCTCGAGAAATCATCAATTTCTTTCGAGGTCGACAATTTCCATTCAGAGCTTAACGGTCCGTGAGACTGCACATGTGGTTTCTGGAGTTTTGCAGGCAGTGGAGTGCGCACAGGTTGCATGTATTCCGGCAGCGGGGGAGCCATGGGAAGGGAGAACGGCTCAGCAGACGTTTATAGCGTATCAGTGCAGGTGAAAGAGTAAACGGAGGCCGCTTTGGAGGAGGGAAGGGAAGGGTTTAGGGGAAGTTGCGGCAGGAGGCGGTGGGGTGAATGGCGGGGAGCCGATGGAATAAGAAATAGATGGCGAGCAAAGGGAGCGGGTGTTGGGGCGGGAGAGTCCAGGATCCAGGCTTCGTCGTGGAGAAGGGAAAGAAGGAATCGGCAAAGAGTGGAAGCTGGTGGAAGTTGCGGATGGAAGAGAAAAAAGGTACGAATGGAGGGAAAGCGGCAGGGAAATGGAAGGACAGGGGGAAATTTCAGGGAGCCGTTGGAAGGGCGAAAGAGAGAAAAGATAATGCACAAGGACGTACAATAAGGGAACGACAGGCGTTTCCATGGAAAAAGACATAAATTCACCAAAGCGCTATTGTTTTCGGCAGAATTCATGAGCGGCGCGGCTTTTCTCTTTAGAGGGTATCGCTTACAGAGAATATTATTACTTGTCGAAAAGAGAAAATAATTTCAATTGATAAAAAAGACTTAAATATCAAGAAGCCTACTTGTCCATGTTTAGGAGTGAAAGCTCTAATTTCTGAAGCATATTAAACACGTCAGAATGAATGATCCAATGTTCTTATCAAGTCATATTTTTGTTATCCCTCATTAATATTGACTCGAAAAATCTACCATGAATTTCGAGACACGTTTTGGAGGATTTGGTAGATTTATTAAATTTTGTGCAAGTGACACATCACAACGGTATAGCTTTTTTATTTGCAAGAATGTTTCCCTGTGTTAAGATTTTCAGCATTCTATAATTCTCAGTATCTCTTGCATCACTTATTCTGTCTTCTTCTTACTTTTTCCAGCGTCCGAACCTCTTTCTCTACTAATTCTAAAATTTCATTGTTTTCTTTCTTTTCTGACCATTTTATTCCCTCCAGTAACCTACATACCCCATGATTACGAGTACTCGTACATGTAACCTAATCTAATGATATTAGTTTGGTGAATGAACCAGTTGTTGGCCAATTGAAAAATGAGACTGTATCTAGTAGATGATACTGCTTTAGACTGGTAGATTTTGATACACATGACGAGGAGATAAATATATTAAAGAAGACTGACTAATTATTTCCATCCTTGAATTTTAAATTCAGTGAACTGTGGTGTTACTCAGTTATTTTCTGAAGCAATTAGTAGATATGGGGTTTCTTTAACCAGACCTTCATTCATCTTCTCTTTTATAATTCATCCATTTTGACGCTTATAAAATTCTTGGGTGTTTATCTATGTTTTAGTGCGTGCGAAGGGAAGAAATGATTTTCAAAAAAGGATGAACGAGGTGAAAAATACATTTTACGTAACATAAGTGGCTGAGAGGCCATTCTTTGCGTGGAAAAGGGAGTAAAAGGGTAAACAAGGAGGGGATGTGAGCCTCTGTAGTCCCTAGGGAAGAGGATACAAGCGGCACCGAGTACAGAGGAGAGAGTAGCAGATGGAGGAGGGGAAAAAGGGTAGACTATATAGGACTGGGAGTGGAGAAAGGAAACGAGGTGAAATATTTAAGGAAACATGAAGGGACCGAGGATAGAGGAGTGAGGTGGAGGGATTGGACGGACGTACTTCGTAGAGTGGCGTACATATTTCAAAATTCTTTCTTTGGGACTTCCTTACAAAGAGTAACTCACTCATGTTAAAAAACGTGTCCATTTCTTAAAATATTCAAGGTGGAAGTAGCTTTTTTCAGGCGAAGGAATTCTACGGAAACCAATAGACTTGAACCGATTCAAACAATATCGAAATTTTTTTCTTATGATCTTATGATGCAATAAGACTTAATATCAATTGAAGTGAAATGTTTTTGCAAAAAATATATAAACATACGATTTGCTGATTATTTTCTTTTTCCCCCATTTCTTGCAGCAATTATGTACCCTAACCATTTTTTAGTACATAAAAAGGAATGTTTTTCCTAACGTCACATAGTTAAGAATTATTATTAAATTAATTTTTATTACTTTTTTTATTAAAAGAATTTTATTAAAATTAATATTTTCTGTATGGAAGATTATCATATAGTAGGAAAACTATTCCATTTCATATTAGTCATGAAGGACAACTTAACGATAAGATTTGTGTCCCCTGGCTCCAGTTATAATTTTCCTGTTTTGATTATTCTGTGTGGATTTAACGTTACAGATGTACCTTAGGAATGGAACACCTTTAAAATCAATTAATTACAAATAATATGGGAGTTGATCATTCAATACTACTGAGGTAAATTTGATTTTTATCAGCCGAAAACCATGAAATGTTTTGTATTCTCCTTCGCTGAATTGTGGCTCGTTAAAATTCTACAGGAAGATTTTTGATCGAGTCCGAAAAAATCTTATTGTTTTGAGGATAACGGTAACTTTGAGACAGCTGAACGCAGATAGTGGTATTGCACTTCATTCCCATTCCACTTCGCATGTTTCTCAAATTCTTCGAAACACGGGTGACGGTTAATTGGTATTCCTTGGGAATACATATATATATATATATATATATATATATATATATATATATATATATATATATATATATATATATATATATATATATAATTTCTTTACTTCTATATCTTCCGATGAAGACGGAGCAGAATTTAGGCGAAATTATCAAGAAATAACGTGTTAGTGATCTTTTTATGTGTTTCTATATTGTTTGCTGCTGTCCAATTTATTATATATATAAACATGTATGCACACACACACACACACACACACACACACACATATATATATATATATAAAGATAGAGATATATATATATATATATATATATATATATATATATATATATATATATATATATATATATATATAAATATATATATATATAAATATATATATAATATATATATATATATATATATACTTGTTTGTGGGGATTTTAGTTATAAAAATACTCGGAAATGTCACGAGAAAAGTTATATTTTAGTTTTCCATAATACCTTAACCCTTAGAGAAAAATGTTTTCATGCAATTTGCGAAATATTGCTGCACCATTGATAAAGCTTGAGATTTTTTTATCCATACAATCGGAAAGCTAATATGTTGTCTTAAAATATTTCTACAAAAGCCTACGGCATCAGTTACAAAATTTCGATTGCCTGGAAATTTAATTTTAGTGAGAGGAGATAAACAGAATTCCCATTTTTTCCCCCTCTTATTACTGCCACATTTTTTCTTTGGGGGCCACTTCTGATAGTTTGCAATCCATAACTCATTCTGACATCTTCTGTTAATAATTTTACTTATTCTGTGAAACTATAACAGGTACCATAACTTGCTTCTGAAGTTAAAAAATATTTCATTCTCAATCATCATTAACGTCACAGATCAGCTTCCTCGCATGGAATGAATTGGGTAATTCGGCGTCGATTGCTTACTCTTGAAGATTAAATGAATTTTGCGAAGAATAACCGAAGCATTTAAAATGCTAAACACGCGAGTGCTCAAAAGGATCTCAAGAAAACAGAGTAACCAATGAGTAAGACTGCTGATTTTGAATATAATAACAATAGAGTTAGAATGCTTACCGCTTTTGAATATAATTGGTGTGGGGCGTATAATGAACTAGCATAAAAACTGTGTTAGTTAAGCGAAAGCATTCCGGTGTTAAGTAAGTCAAATGAATAATATTTAACAAAAATAGAAGATGTTTATGCATTAGAGACAATGCCGAGTGAATCAAAATTCTGACTTAAGGAGTTGAAATATTCATGGGTGAGGAAGGGAAGGCCGGCCGGCCATATAACGATGACCCTCTGGAAAGAGTAGCGTCACTTCGGAATCCACGCGGCAATGGGAATTGTGGAAGAGGGGAGGGCGAAGGTGCAATGGCTCCTCATCGGGGCACCAGCCTCGGAGAAGGAAGGGACGGCTGGATGAAAATCGCCCCCGTAGCGGGACACGCGTCGAGTGTGTGCCAGGGTCGACGGGGAGGTCTCCGTGTATGGACGGAGAAGAAGGGTTCGGAGCTAAGAAGGAACGTTTCAATTAGGAATAAAAGGATGAGGGAGAGGGCGCCGTCGAGGATTCCGGGCAAAGTGGGCGAGAAAAGGCTTATGGAGGGAAATGGGGAGCTAAGCTGATGGGAAGGAGGGAAAGTTGCTAAGAGGTCAGAATAAAAGGAAGAGTGAGTGGACTGAAAGGGTGGGACGTTATTGGACTGAAAGCGAAAGAGGATGGAGGGAGAATATCGGCAGAATAGACGTACTGTCGTGAGGTGCAGGCACTGAAGTTGATAATGAGTGCAAAATAAGTAGATATTATTTGCAACGAACAGTGGTCTTGTATTGAAAACTTTTTCTTCATAAATTGAGAGTTAAATCTGCAAGGCTATTACTATTACTATGAAGTGTGGAAGAATATTTCAGGTGAATTTAAGGGAAAAAAAACCGACGAGGAGAAACGATATTGATTCTAGTCATAAGTATTTGGTTTCAGCTATATTTCACGTATATTATTATCAATAAAATATTTTAGCTATCACAAATTCTTCCATCGTAGCATAATGTAGTTGAATTTCAAATTTCTCTTGTACGTTAAGCTCCTTTGTTTGCGGAAAACTTATATTTTCAGATTTCTTTAGTAGTCATGTATATTTTGAGTTATTACAGCCCCACCGTATAACATCGCAGACTATTATTGCTGGAATATTTGGAGATAGAGACTTCTAGACCAAAAAGCATAAAGATTTCATATCGATCGTGAGATGAAATTTTGGCAAAGTGCCCAATGAACATGACAAATGTATTTAAATGTATAATTTCAATTTAAGCTAACATTTTTAAAATGTAAATTAGGTAAATCTGGGTAACTGAGGATGGTTAAAAAAGAGGTCCTAACGGTAAGGGTAAAACGTGGGAATATGGTATATGAGAGTTATGAAAACATCAAGCGCGGTACAATTGACAATATATTTTGAGACCGACATGGAAATGAAAGGCGTCAGTCATTGTGAATGAGAGGCTTCAGTTATTTAATGAATGGATGATTAGGGCTGTTGCTCGCGAGCCCGGAAGTGCAGCACGAGGGAGTGGGGAGGGGGTACCATTCTTTCTTTTTGCGACTCCTCTTTGACTTGGTCCACCTCCCCAAATGCTTGGAGGGAACCTTAGTTTTTCTATTTCAACATACAAACAATAGTAAAATTAGTGTATGTTTTCGTGAAGCATAAAAGTAAACGTTTTTACTAGGTAATTGAGCTGGAACAAAAAACAAATAAAAAATGATATAAAATGGCCAAATTTAAGTTCATAGTTTCTGGCTTAACTTAGCGGAACTTACCCATCACGGAAAGAAAAATACGTCTTTGTTAATTCCATTTTATGATTAAATTTTTCGATCCGGGTTCCTATGCATAACTGATGATTATGCTATCTATTGAAATCCCCGTTGTAAAATTACAATAGTTATTTGAGTTAACGGAGCCGTATTATTCTTTCCGGCAGAAATTTAGTTTATAAGGTCAATGAGTAATCTGGTGGTAATTCTTCTGTATACATATAGTGCTGAAGCTTTATTCTGCTGAAATGTTCGCAATGAAAACGTGATTAATTATCACTTTTTCATAGAAATATGTTTATTTTTAAACTAATAATAATACCTGGGCTTATAACCTCTAAAGTAAATTGCCACATTTTTGTTCCTAATTCTACATATATTTGGTGAGGAGGTTAAACACACTAACCATCGGGTAGCATTTTTGTTGCCTTAAGGACAGAGAGAAATTAACAGTCAGAACAGACTTCGTAGTTTCCTTCGAATACTGCGTTACCTTTTCTCTTCGGAGTGAATCAAAGCTATTAGAAAGTCCATTTGAATAGGTAGGCTTGCCGTATTATAGCTGTTGAGTTGCTGTAATAGTCGTCCACGGTAGAGTGGCTCACAAAATCGCACCTTGGGTTTAAAAATCCCAAAAGATCCCTCTCAGGTCACAGTCTTCCTGAACTCTACCCGTTAATTCAGTCCGTTGAACGCTTGAATGCCTTAAACGCAAGATTCGTCCCTTCTCCTGAAACTATTTGTGCCAAATGCCAGAATATTGTTTTTAAAAAAGAGAGGAAATATTCAAAAAACCTTTACACGCTGAAATACGTAATTAGCCGACACATAATTTTATGAAATATGGGAATAAAAAGAAAATGTTTAGACGCATATGAATAAAATTTAATAAAGATGATTACAATGAACAATTCGTCTTTTCTATTATTAGCAAGTTCAAGGAAATAGATGGCTCCTGGTTCATAAATGTGAAAGGAACTGGAGTGGCAGCCGGTTATTGAAGGAAACAAATGATTTGCGTTAATGGCTCTTTGCACATCACTATCATCCTATGGAATATATATATATATGTATACATATATATATATATATATATATATATATATATATATATATATAATTATATATATATATATTACTTTAAAATGCAAGTTGCTCCAACAAAGCATATCTTTGAGTAAAATGGGAATCAAACGAAAACGCGAATCCATCTTGAATGGCTTAGTGTCGGAATTGAGCCACCTTTGGAAAGTAGCCTTCAGGGCATGTCTTGAACGATTTGCTTCCATTGGTGACTAGTTTAAAATATTAAATAACTCAAGTCCACATACAGTTCATTTGCTGCTGCTTTTAGGTTAGAAACCAAATTTATTAAGAGTTACGAGTTGATTGAATAGATAAAGTTTCTCACAAGGAAACCTAATTTATTTAATCAATCTCACAGGGAAAGAATAATATCTCAAGCTGTGGAGTATCTTAATGATTACAAAAAATATCATTTTAAATTTTTTCCAATTACTACTAACCCATTAATTTCCATTGAAGACAAATTGTGAAGAAACTGCTGTAGAAAGTTAAAACTTGGTTACTTTTTTAATTATAAAATATTTAATCATGTTGCAGGGTGTCCTAAGAAGTTGGTGGAATTGACTACCATAGTTTCTAGCAAAGGAAAGTCAACACTCTCATGAATAACTCCATGCACTCTGAAACTCTTCCTTAGTGCAAATTGGGTAGCTGCATTATGTTACCCATTTTTATTATAGTAACTGTTTACGTAAACATCCTCAGTGTACCTCTCTCAAGTTCCGATATTAGGCCTACAGCAACCATAAGGTCTCAAACGTTACAAGGCCACGTCAGTACACACGTGTACTTGCTGTAGTGGCTAGTCAATGTGACCATCCAAGAAAAGATAATAAGTTGATATTGTAGATTTTAAAATTCAATTAATTAGTTAGCGAGAATTATGTTGATTAGCGAAATGATTGATATGTTGATGGTGTTGATAGCGAATACAATTAGCAATTTATGAATTGATTGATGAATACTTGTAATAAGTGGCAAGGGCTAATATTTAACATTGCGCTCTTGGTGTGTGAATTTGTTTTTGGAATAAGTAGCTATTCGTCCAATCTTAAGAAGTTTTTTTTTTCCAATACCTAGTTCGTAATATGCTACAATTTTTCGTCGCACACCACTGCTGACTCTACAAATGTACCTGTATTTTTCTCCCGTTTCCCTTTCTACCAGATGAACTTCCATTCTCATAAAGAATTTAATTACAAAACTACGTGTTAACGGGACATTGACACTAATTTTCAATTCTGCAGGTTTATAACTTTTGCTTGTTAAGTGAAATGTACTATTTCAGTGGTCATTTAATATACGTCAGTCAGATAGTAGAAAAAATAATTTTTTCGCCTTGGTCACATTCCAAATGCAATAACTTTACAATTTTCCGCAATGACGTCATGAAATTATACTCTAGATTGGATTTTCTATATTTTTATTGTGGCATATCATTAGTACTCTTAAATATTACTGGAAGGAATCAGAAAGAATTATATTTTTAGATATCAATCTCGCCTCTTCCAAGGTGTACAGAAAACACTGGACAAATGGATAGCAAATAACTTATTTTTACATTTATAGTGACTTTATTCGCTTACCACATTTTCCCAAACAAAGATAGTACTAATTGTTTCGAACATAAATTCTAAAACAACCAAAATTAAAAAATCCCAAAGAGTTGCACAACTTTTAATAATTCACTGTCTTAGTCGCTGATTTGTCACTAGATGTCACTATGCACAATTAAAAAAAAATCACGAGTTCCATGTAATTGGTAGATGTGACCTCGTGTGATTGTTATAAGAAGTATTGAATATAAGTGAGTAATTTGGAAAATAGGCCAAGTAACGATTAGAGTGCTTTACTGCAAGTAATAGGTTGTGTTGTAGGAAGTCAGTTCCGCGAAGAGGCTCAAAGTATCATATGCCTCAATCAACTTATAATTTTCCAAACCCTGGACGTCCTTCTGCCTAGAATATCTGGAAATTCTTCAGAAAAGCGGCAGAAGCGGAAGTAAAAGTAATTCGCCGGGTTGGCGACATAAGGGTCTGGCCATGGGACCGCTACAAGCGCCCCATAGCATCCCAAGACGAGCAAGACACCCTCCCGGCAAAGAAGAAGCCAAGGCTGCTCTGAGCGGGAATAAATCAAACGACTGACAACGCAGAAGAATTCTTCCCGCCTTAGTAGCCTTGGAGGCTGGAAAGGCGCAGTGTAAGGGCTACGCAAGAGCCCTTGCAAGAAACTGCTCTCTCTTTAACGCATCTCATATACGATACATTTGAGGTCTCGATACCATTACTAATGGACTTTATTATAAGGTGCCCGAGTCACTATCTCAATAACCAGGGGAAACTTAAAATTACGGATTTTCCAAAATTTGCTGTTTACAGTTGAGTGGAATTTTTGAGGAGAAAAATATACTGTTATTAGCGAGATGCAGTGTAAGTAGAACTCTCAGAGAGAATTGGAGACACTCTTAGAAGAGATGCGTATGAAATGAAATACAAATCTTTACAATTTTGAAAAAAAAACGTAAATACAAATAATAATTATTAGAGCCGCATATTCTTTTCATCAAGGTGATAGTTCATTAGATTTCCTGATTAAAGATAATCACCTTATACGTGAATAATAACTTGTACCACGAGTTCCTACCTTACCTTGACTCTACACAATAAGTCAATCTTAGATTTATTTTCCTCTTTAGCTACCTAGTACGTTATTCTTTTGCTACGACTAACCCTTTAGGAGGAATTCATGAGAAACCCTCGGGAAAAGTTAAACTTTGTGTTCTCTTTAAGTCTGAAAGATATCGGGTACCATAGGCTTTCATTCTTTCTCTACCAGTCCTCTATGCCATTGTTCTTTTATGCTTTTCTGCCAAGGAACGCTCAGAAGGCTCTTTTAAGACACCTGTTTCGTGGTATGAAAGACGGTCGTTATTGTGCATCGGCTGCGATAAACTGGAAGGGTTTATTTGCTTCCTTTTCTAGTGGCCGGAAGGCGGAAACATCCGGGATATGTGTTTACGTCGAAAAAAGCATTCCGTGCATCGTCTCTTTTTTATTTAAAGCATTCCTAAAAGTTAATACTTTTATATATTCACGTAATTTAATTCTGGTATTTCGACAGTTTTGCCCCAAAGGATCATCTATGCATATATTTTTTGTCACCGTGGATGCGATGCAATTGGATGGAATCAGGTGTGCCACGTTGAAAATATCGGTTTACAAGCCTGAAGGGCGCTATCCGAAGGTAGAACATATTTATGATTGTTGTATCGGTTTATTTTGATCGTTATTAAGGAAATGATGTTATTAGAATTTTATACTATCTACTGTAGAAATTAATTTTTTTGGAGGTAAAAATAATCTTATATAATATTGGTAATGTCCAGACCAGAAAACGATCAAAACGGTTATTTAAAACAGAATAATTGCAGCTGTCAACTATTAATTTTGAGTTTGAGCAATTTAACGTCCAATTGAGTTTACAATTATATTTTTAAAATTCGCGTGCATAAATTGTCCTCTTAGGTTTAATTGGAACGCCATTTCCGTAGTATTAGTTAAGTATGTGGTATTATATATATATATATATATATATATATATATATATATATATATATATAGGGATGCATATAAATAAAGAAATATATATATATATATATATATATATGTATATAACGTAACGAATCGTAATCTATGAGAAGATGTGTTTTCTTACAATTCGTTTTACAATATTTGTAACTCACTATAACCACCTAATTCGCTTTACCGTCAAATTTTTGAGGATTTTATTTAACGTATTTCTGTTTTTGTGCTCCAAATGTTGTGGATTAAGGAAACAACCTTTCTAATCTCTAAATCAAATCTTTCTAATCTTTCTAATCTAAAATCTAACGTAGTAAGAATGGCAGCTGAGGTTTCCATATTTATGTGAATTTTTAAGCTCAGAGGTCCGTCTACCTGCGCTCTAGTTGCATTACAGAAGCATAGAAAAGAAGAAATTTTTCGGTATTGAGAAATAATGGATCAATCGCATTACCATCCGCAAAGGTGCATTGGTGCAAAGTAAAACACATATTTGTGTTTTACTTTGCACTAAATTCTAAAGTATACAGCGGGAATTTAAAATAAAATTGGTTTAAATGATACTTCAGATATAAATATGAGCTAAAAAAAGTTTATCTTCCGTCGGCTTTTGTATCATTTTTTATTTTAGAGAAGAGAATTAACTTATAAATCATTTTTCTTCATTCAACGATTACAATTTCATAATAAATATCAAATAAAACATTTAAACACACAATCATACGAATGAATTGGACAGGACAAAACGACGACTGTTGAATCCTTCTTTAAGCGAGCAATTTCTTTTATGTGTCCCCGTTACATTTATTTGAATTGGACTGATTCGTAAGAGGCATATGTAACAATATGCGGTTATGAAAAAATCCATGTTAAAACAAGATTCTGATTCTGGATGAGAAAATCCTGAAAGATATATTTACTTGGGTAATAGGAATTAAATGCCAGCTAGATAGCATAAAAACGAGGGAGACGTTGGGGAAATGTAGAAAATTGGAGATTCCTTTTCCCGTGAAAACCTTGGAATGCACCACCGTCAGTAAAATATTTCGGTTTTTAGATTATGGATAAGATTTTCCGAAAGATATCCGTGAAATGTTTTCGTTTTGTGAGCGTGGAAGTAAAGGTTGATGAAGTTACAGGTGGTCGGAGAAGTCTAAATGAATCATTGCACTAAAAGGTGCATTTTTATATTCATATATCAAATTTTATGGAAAATTTGTTGTTTTGAAATTCTCTAATACTGCCGACTGATTGTCGACAGTTGCATCTCGTAGGTTCGGCATTACGTATTGAGATTTAACCCAAAAATAGGGAAATTGTGAAATTAAACATTGTATGTTCCACTGAAATTAGGTAGAAGCAACCGATTTCGTCAAACAGTCGACATCATCATCAAGAATTGGTGTACTGCAATTGAAAAAGAGGTGGATAAATAGAATACTTGCATTTTAATATTTGGAGATTTTTATGGCGAATAAATTTGTCTGATGAACCCAATATTATTCTTTCTTATCTTTCATTTATCACGGATACATACATATGGCTATCTTTTCCTGTCTAGACAACTAATCTGGAAACGATTTTAATGTATTTAAAAATAATGGTGTCTCCTAAATTTTAATCTGGATGCCTTTCCATTTGAGCTTCAGAATTTAATTCATTGCATTTTTACAAATGGCCAGACGAAAGCACCGTTGAGCATTTAACAAAGTGTCTAAGGAAAAACAAAAAGTAGAATAGTATTGATTGTGGCAAGGCTCTGAAAAAAAACTTTTATCATGCATTATGAAGTCTCTTCCCTCAGATTTTCAAGAGAATGAAGAATTTTCATCGCGAAATAAACTTCTTACATAATTAAAAAAAGTGTGAGTACATAGGCTTAGGTAATAAAATTTTTAAATTCACAAAATAACTAACGCAAGAGTATCGGAGAGCTAAAGCGAAATGCGTCAAGCCTCAAGGACTCCACGGTTGAGTTCCTTCTGCAACAAAACCACTTTAGCAAATCCCATATCCGCCTGAGGCCGCTATACTTCTCAATCCAAACCTGAACGTATTTTTCTCTGCCCCAATTTTCTCATCTCTTAGCCACTTTTTATTGAATGGCCATTGATTCATCCGCGTCAAAGATGTTTATGCTAAGAGTTTATTTTTCCAGAAGTTCCAACAAAACTAATCTAATCTATTCTGTGAACCTCATTAAATTATATCTGATAATGCCGTACGACGGCCAACCGTGCTGGGCTGTTTATTTGTCATTTCAACATAAACGAAAAATTGTTAAAAATAAGATTTCATTCTTTCA
This sequence comes from Hetaerina americana, assembly GCF_022747635.1. NCBI lineage: Eukaryota > Metazoa > Arthropoda > Insecta > Odonata > Calopterygidae > Hetaerina > Hetaerina americana. Next base: position 908,914 of record NW_027287019.1, on the reverse strand, counting down.
TGCTGCGAAGAAACTGACGAGGATATTTTAAAGGATACAGCGAGAAAGAACGGGAACGATAAAAAATGTTTCTAAAGGCATAAACCTTCTTCTAATTGATAAAAAATTTGGTCAACACTATCTGCAGAGATTAATTCACATTAATCCAAATAACAGTTCAGGAGATACCAGGGAATGGAATACATGGGAAATCCCAGAAGTACCCGCCTGACCTAGATATAGTGGTAGTTGTTAAAAAAATATCACTTCATTAGAAATTATGCCATTTATAAAGAATATGTTTCAAGTTCGGAGACGCTATGTGGTTTAGCATTTGTTTGACAGCCATCAATAGTGAATGTTTTCAGTGAATTTGTGAAAACGGAGAAAAATGGTCATCGTTATGTGATACAATACTTTTATTTAAAAGGCCTCCGCCTAACCAATATAATAGGGTAACTGGATTCTACTCTGAGTGAGTCTGCTCTTTTGTTTACAATGATAAACTATTGGGTAACAGAGTTTAAACGAGGCCGAACGAGCTGTCAAGACGTGTATCGAAATGGTCGACCAAATAAGGTACGACTCCAGAAACGGTGAAGAAAATCCTCTAAGTCTGTCGATGTATGTCTGGGGGGTAGGAAATAATTTCTGGTAGTCTTCAGAGAATCCTAAACTATCCTTAAATTTTTCTCATGAGTGGTTTAGTGCAGTTGAGATCCATGTTAATTATCCTTCGTCATTGTTAATTGCATTAGAAAAATATCCTTATTGAAGCTTTTAAATATAATTTTGAAATATACATAGTGTTGGTTTATTATGCATTTTTAAAAAGCATGAAGCATTTTGCAACAGTATAAAATTGGGTATATTAGCAAAGTTTTTATTTTATTGCGTCAGAATGAAAATCGTGGTGAGAGAAGTGGGAATTGGCTCGAGGATGAAAGTCGGGGAATTGGAATTCAGAATTGTCGTTTGCATTGCGTTTTCAAAGACCTTTAAGGCCTGCTTTCGGTGAACGAGGAAATAGAGTGAGAGGGTGCGAAGGAAGAGAGAAGAAGGGTTGAGAAGTTGATGGGGATATTGTAAAGAGCAAGGCTATCTTTCGGCGTAAGGTATAACGCCAAGGAGGGGAAAAGAACACCCACTGCTTCGCAAAAGTGCCTCGTCCCCGTTCTCTATATAAAGACGAAGTGACGTGGCCTTGCGGCGAAGGGTGACAGAGGGGCGGAGGTAAGGGTTTAGCACTTGGAGATGAGACGGAGGGTATGCTTCTCAGGTTATATGGACGTTCAAACTGATCCACCCTCAAATTTCCCTCCACCCCCCTCCCGAGTCACTCCTCTCCCCATCCTCCCTTTTCGCCAACCCTCAAAAGAGACCCATTCTGCTTCATGCTCGAAGGAGAAATCCTTCTTCAGGTCGATATCTAACCTCTCGACGCTTTCGGTTTCGCTCGGGAAGAAGAATAAAAAGTTAAATTTCCTGTCTAGATTTAGTTTTGAGGATATTTAAACTGAAATGGAGTGTTTGATTTACAATGCGTTGAACATTCCTTTTGAATACAAAGTAGGGTTTAGTTTAAGAAATAGCTCTGATGAAACAGGCTGGTAACTTTTAATTACTCTAAAAGCCAATTTACCTTCCTATAGGATTATTCTTAAAGATGTCAAACATTATTGATTTGGGGAAGGAGACAATTTCGTTATTTCACATACACTGGTTTGTAAATTTAGAATTAGAGTTCAGTTTCCTTTCACAGTGAAACAATTCCTCCCAGTTACGATTGGAGTGTTCTTCATGATCGATTCTATTTTCGATTTGGTAATACGAGTAAATATTAGTGTTAAATAATATTTAATTGCTACACACATGCTCAGTGTTTTAATAAGATTTTCTCGAGTACAATTTACCAAGGACTAACCATATTTTTCAACCGGAAGATCGGTGAGGACACCTTAACAAGTACTAAGCGTAACGGCAAGTGAATGTTATGCATCAAGTCTATCTCCCCTATGGCCCATGGCTTCCTAGAAAATTCTGATCACCGAAAAATCGCACAGCTTGGATGAAACTGATGGTGCCTAGAGGTGTGCTCGGGAATGGAATCTGGGCCCTCCGGTCTGTAGTCCAACGCTCTAGCCTTCATGTCAAGGCTGAGTTTGAGATAAGTATATGGAAAAAGTAAATAAGATTTCAAGATAGAGCGAAGCACAAAACGTTATAATATATGTGGTGGATTGGGTCTCGGTGAATAATCGAATATATTATTTTGACGGAAAATCGCTCTTTTTTCACCAGAAAGAAATAAGGAACCAGGAACAATTGAATCAATTTCATCTTAAAGCAAAAAATTACCAGAGTTAACAAATTAAGGAAAGGCATTATGTGCAAGAGACACAGAAATGGATACAGAATTAAAACTTGTGCAGCACTTCCAGAGGCACTAAACTTTGCTGAAATGCCATTCATAGAGCGGAATGAATAGGCTAATCTGAGAACGGCTAGTGAAAATTTCTTTGTCAGCTATTGGCTTTAACTGCTAAGTCATACAGATATCAATCTAAATTTGTCAGAAGGAATTCATGGTACTCTAAAATGGTTTATCAAAAGCCTAAGTTAATCGTATATGTTGCCAAATTCCTGTCGGTTAAGCCCATTTAGCATTGCTTCATTATATTTTTTGAAAAAATCTTAAGAGATTTCCCCTCAGTAAACTTTATGCAAATTATAAAATACCCCAACTATCAATGAAAGATAGAAGTCAGTGATACAAGAATTATTCAAAATACCTTAGAAAATACAGAAAGAGCAGAGATGGTCCATAGAACTGCTAGGAAAAAGAAATGAGCTAAGGAATTCATGCAACCATTGGGTAAAAAATATAGGATTTGATACCGCCATTCACAATTACATAAGAGATGGTATTAAATACTGAAAAATGTTTCCAATTTACTTTTCTCAATATTTGTAGGATATAGAAAAATCAGTTCTCATTATGGCAGGGTTTACAACGGTATGGTTTCTCAGCCTAAGATGGAACAGGACTGATAAACTGGGCACTTAAGAACTGACTGTAAAAACAAATAAATTAAAACAAATAAAAATTTTGGAAAATGAATATTAGTAGCATTAGTCATCTAGCAATCATTTTGAGAAATATTTTCAATTAATTTAATCATACACATATAAATATATATACATGTATGCATATATATATATATATATATATATATATATATATATATATATATATATATATATATATAACTATAAATATATATAACACTTTTTGAAAGACTCACGGACGTGAATAATAATGTATAACACTTAGCACTAGTGGACACAGACAAAAACACAGAAACACACAAAAAAAGAGACTCACTATTTTTCGAATTTTCGGTGGTCGTTGCCACCTTTATCAAGGAGGAGAGGGACAGAACTGAAGGGAATACGAGGGCTGGAGCGATGGATGGAAGGGGAAGGTGGGGAGGGAATTCCGAAGGGACGGGTTTGGAGGGGCAGCGTTAGAAGGGTGGGGAAAATGTAGAAGGTGATGGGGGTGGAAGGGGGATGAAAATATAATTAGAACAGGGTAATTAGTGCCTAATATTGATTCCTGGCCAGTTCCAGGACTCCAAAAGCCAGATGAAGGATTGCTCTAGTGTTTTCAGTTTCAGAGGAGGATCAGAGGGTGGGAGGGATGCTATGATTGATACACTATAGCATTTATCAAAGGGAGTGTTGTGTTCGGAGGCGTGTTTGGGGATAGGGAGCATGTCAATGAAGGAAGAGTTTTTGCATGAGGCTCGGTGGTTATAAATATATATATATTTATCGGTATAAATCGGCTCGGTATAAATATATATATATATAAATATAAATATAAATATAAATATAAATATAAATATATATATATATATATATATATATATATATATATATATATATATATATATATATAATATGTATATATATATATATATATATATATATGTATATATATGTATATATATATATAACTATAAATATATATATATATAAATATAAATATAAATATATATATATATATATATATATATATATATATATATATGTATATATATATGTATATATATATATATATATATATATATATATATATATATATATATATATATATATATATATATATATATGTATATATATATAATTAGGACGGCACAATAGAACTAAAATAAAATATTAACACTTAAAAGGTCACTCACACGTTAAATTGTTTTAGCTTTCCGCCTTCTCCCAGGCCTTCAAGTAAGAAGTAAGTTAAATATATATATATATATGTATATATATATATGTGTGTATATATATATATATATACAGTATATATATATATGTATGTATGTATGTTTATATACATATATATATATATATATATATATATATATATGTATGTATGTATGTTTATATATATATATATATATATATATATATATATATATATATATATATATATATATATATATAAACCTATTCGCCTCTGACCTGATGTCATGCGCGTGATCGAATTCAATTGTTGAAAACGGCACTATGGAGCTCGGGTCACCTTAGAGCTAAAAATGACATTCAGCAGTGACGACCTGGGTTCGACGCTCTCAGGTGGCCGTAAATTGAATCCGGACCAGGGCAGTTTGGATGGTCTATTTAGGTGACCGTTCTCGGCATCGCACCTTAAGCAGTTCCTCGGATCAAGCAGAGTCGAGTGCGATCGTAATCCATGGACTCTCGTTAAATGCCGACCCCTAAAATGCCGCATCCATCTTTATGCGAGGGCGACCGGTTATCACGGGCGGAATGAAGGTGTACCAGCAGAGGAAATCACCGACCCTCCTTAAGACGACGGCTTAAGTTTAGATAGACGGTCCTCTCCTGTTTTCGTTCTCTCTGCTCCTCTATTTTTCGATTCTGTATTAAAGGGCCCGTTGGGGATTATGGAGGATCAGCCAGATAGGAGTGGGATGAGAAGCCGATTGGATATAAGACGCTGCTGTTGCTGCCACCCCACCCTTAGGTGTCCCCCTTATCCTTGAACCCTCCTCCGTCCACTCTCTCTTCATATACACGTTCTCTTTAGCATTATTGCGTCTCGATGTAGGCGCTCTGGTGATCTCTGCGATGTCGGTGGTCGATCGAATGCCTTCCTAATGAGCCTGGTGCGGGGGTGAGTCGTTCTCCTGTGTTTGATCGCCCTGCAGTTATCTGTCGGTGAATCGTTTTACACGAGAAGGGACCAATGTTTCCCAATCTGATTACTTTGGAGTCATTTAATGCTGATTTAACAGTCGCCGCGGCGGAGTGACCACTCTTTCAGAGCTTTTGGTAATCGTGATGCCTGACATGAACGGCATTTAATTACTCCGGAAAATTTATACATCGGTACGAATTGGACGGTAATCAATTATGATTGGCGGACAGAAAATTAATGAACCCCAGGAGCATATCTCATTGGTTATTGGGTTGTTTACCAGATTTGAGTGGTATGGGAGTGGGGAGCTATTTGTGTTCTCTGCTTGAGCTGCTAGCAGTTTATCGTGAGCAAGCTATAATTTTCGGATCACTTGAGGAACATAAATTTCAAATCAATGTTTGTTGAAAAATCCATGTCTACAAATAGATCTGTTAATTTATAATTATTCATCGTGGAATATATTCATTACTAACTTATAAAATGGACAGATCCTGGTTATACTTAAAGAAAATTGGTGCGTACCAAACCAAAGCTTTTATATATGAAAAATTGTGTTCACATTTATTTTTATCTAATGCTGAAAAGGTTTTATTAATTACTCCTGAAAAATGGAAAATGTTTATTGCCTAAGCATTGGAAGAGTAGAATTTAATAAATAAACAGTCAAAACGATGAAACACGATGATTATATTTAAAGATGGATGAAAAAAAATGACCGGAAAGGAGATAGGAATATACATATTAGAAGACACAGGAATACTGGGGAAGGTGGATTCGGTCTACTTGGTTGCGAAAATCCCACTCAGATGTCAGTGTAATTTACGTTTACTCTATTACTCAAGTGGTTAGAGCATTGGTATGGCAAGTCTAAAGATCTGCGGTTCAAGTCCTGGCGGAGGAAACGTTTATGTACTCGTTACCTGCTCGATTCTACCTTCCATACCATTTCGGTGGTTCTTATCACTTTTCCTTATATCTACGAGGTCTGCTCAAGAGCTTCTGAAACTATTGAATAGCCCGCCTCAATTTGGATACTTTTTTAACCTGCTTGGATGCATTGGATTTGCGGAAAACCCCCAATAAACCACTTTGTTCTTTTATTTTTTTGTTGAGTAGTTACGGCCGTATGTGTGATGTAGCAGAATTTCATGAAATTCTACTTGAAACTCTGCAAATCCTTCACGAAAACTTTTGATTTGATTATCAAGGCTTATGGTGAGGATGCTATGTAACGTACTACGAGTTTTGACTGGTTTATCTGGTTCAAAAAGGAGAGGTTATCAGTGGAAGACGACTAACGTTCCGGAAGACCATGAATGGCGACTAATGACCCCCACATTGAGAAAGTGAACGAATCCACTCGTACAAATTGACATTTGTCTGTCAGAGAGCTTGAAAAATAGTGTGGCATCTCGATTGGCGCGTTCTATGCAATCCTGACTAAAAGATGATGATGCATCGAGTCGCTGCCAATTTTGTGCCTCGTCTGATGACTGTAGAACAGATACAACACCAAGTTTAAGTCTGTCAAGGCTGAAGAGGATGAAACTTTTTTCTCCAGCATCATTACAGGCGATGAGTTTTGGGTTTAATTATAAAACATCGAAGCAAAAGTGCAAACTTCACAATGGATTATTGAAACATCTCCCCGCCCAACGAAAGTTCAACAAGTTTACTCGAATTTCGAGGTGATTTTGACCGTTTTCTTCAATGCAAAGTGGATTATGCATCACGAATACCTACGCAAAGACCAGACAGCCAACATGGAGTACTTCCTGGGGGTTATAAAAAACGCCCAAGAAATAGAATCAGGCGAAAACAGCCCGAGATTTGGAGAAGCGGCGATTTGTTTTGTCACCAAGACGACGCGATGCACCGATCCCTTCGTCTCTCATAACTCTTAGGTCTTTAGCCAAAAGCAAAACCGCTGTGCTTTTTCAGCCAACCCACTTACCAGACCTTTTCCAATGTGAATTTATCCTGTTTCCCATACTAAAAAGCCCGTTCAAAGGCAACAGATTTGCCTTCATTCCATAGATAGAGAAAAATTCGTCGGCGAAGTTTATCAGTATTCGGAAAAATCGTTCCAGAACTGTTTCAGAAAGTGGAAATACTGTTGGAATAAGTGCATACGTTGGGGTGGAGACGACTTTGAAGGGAACCCTGACCAATAATTCATTGGGGAAGTATTATTTCAAAATTAATCGAATTCGGGAAGGTTTTGAACAGACCTGAGACAGAATTATGTCTTCTAGAATTATGCTGCTGGAAAGAGTGATATCGGCTCCTGGTAGTGTCCTCACGCCTGAAAGCTGGAAGGGTATGAGCCGGAGGAAAGGTATTCCGCGCAGCGTCTCTTCCTTAGGGAGGGCGCCGCAAACGCGCCTGAGGCCAGTGGGGTGGCGGTGCCACGTGGGGTGGCGGTGTCACGTTTGAAACACTTTGAAGGTAATCGGAAATCACCTTAATTATTTATCCCATGCTGATAGGATGAACATAGATCAAAGTGTAAGTGCTGGTAGCAGCTATTTCATTCGGACCGATGGGCCATGTTGCGTGCATCGACAGAAGGAGAGAAAACTCTTCCTTGGACAAACTCTCACGAAATCCTTGCAAAGAGAAAGAGACAGCGGCAGCACATATGAGAACTAAGCTAGATAGAATGGTAACTTAGAATTTTAGGGATATTTGGTTGAGTACCAAAGAGGATTGGCCATAATATTGAACAAAATGGCAGAAATAGCCGTAATAAACATATGGAAGTAATTGTAAACATTATGAACTTGGTATTTGTTCAGTTCTACATACCACCAAGTATTTATAGGGAGGAAGAAGTCATTAGGTTGCTCGATCAATTGCAGAAAATAATTTCGTTTGATATTGAAAGGAGATATATGTATTGATGGGAGAATAAATTGCGATGATTGACGAAGGTAGACCGAAGTTGAAGAAAAGGCATTGATCTCGGGAAATATAAGTCAATTTCTACAGAAGGCAGCTTTTCATGACTTTAAACACCTGTATTAGATACAAAAATAGGCTTAGGACAATATGGAAAGGTTGAGGTGTTCACTAATGTATCTGGTAGACTATATTATGATTGGGCTCAGATTTTGGGACCGCGTGAATAATTTGCACAATGCATTGGAAATCCACATCCGTACTAAGATGGCTATAAAGTACAACTGGCGTGTTATGACAGGCTCAAATAGATCCTCTTTTGTAACAGGAAAATTGGTGGAGGAAATAAAATGTATACTACTTAATCGGAATGGTAAGTAAAAAGCATTAGAAATATGTGTAGAAACTATGGATCAGAAAAGGGAGATAAGTATTATTGAAAAAAAGGAGATTTTATCAAAAAGGGATCCCAAAAGCCGCAAACATGGCTCTAGGAAAAGTAAATACTAAAAGAACGAGAAAACTATAAACTACAAATAAAATTATTACTGAATTAGACGAGAGAAGTAAATGGAAGAGTATAAAAATACAGTTAGCTAGAAAAAAGTACAAAGGAGGAAGAGCAAAGTGATTGTGCATTTATGAAGGTAAAATATCTATTTGAAAATAAGAAGGGAGATTTTATGCAATAAAATCGAAGAAACTCAGTACAGCTATTAATTGAACCGCGAGAGTTTCAAGCAAGATGGGAGGAAGTAATAAAGGGAAGACAGTGCTAAGGCATTTGACGAGCAAGTATGGGCATAGAGAGAACACCCCTCCTTACTTAAGAGAGAATACTTACTCGATGGCGAGGTAGAAAGGACATTATGGGAATTAAAATCTAACAAGGCCATAGGGGTAAACAACATTCCCGCAGAATTATTTAAAGGTTAAGGAGAACATACGAGAATTAGATTTTATGGGTTTTATTAATGGAATTTATTAATTATTTGCATTTATGATGGAGGAACTTGACCAGAACAATTTGTCAGATCAGTCATAGTTCCCATCCAAAAAAGGAAGGAAGGGAAAGGAAGCCATATATAAGGAATCCAGAAAAATAAGTTTGATTTCGCAGGCAACCAAAATGGTTCTCGGGATTATCAAAAAGCGGTTGGAGAGTAAAGCAAGGTATTGCATTGGTGGTGTTCAATTTGGGTTCAGAAAGAGGAGAGGCTCGTGTGAGACCTTCATAGTAAGGAGATGACAAACTTGAAGGAATATAGTATATGTAGTATCAAATCAAGATATATTTTTTGATGCCACAGGTTTCTAAAAGGGGTTTGTGTCGAAAAGTGAATTGGGTCGAATCATTTTATAATTGTTTGAAATGTGTATTCCAATGAGTTGTTCCGTAGAAGGAATGAAGTAGAATTGGTGCCCGTGTTGCAGTAACTAGAAGTTGATATTGGGGTTGGACGGCATATCCGCGACCTTCTAATATCTCAGATTCATCAAACGGGTGGCGGATGGAGATTCAGCATGGTCAATATGAAGAAAAGGGGCATCCATTATTACCAGTGCTTTTCAATATATTTGTGGAGTAAATGGTCAAAGAGACGTGAGAGGAACTGTATTTAGGAATGAAAGTAGTTGGAGAACGTCCAAAATCAATCAGTTTTGCCGAAGATCAAGTTTCGTTTGCAAGTGAGCCAAGGGGTTTGCAAGCATGGCCGTGCTCATTGAAAAATCATTGCAATAGGAATTTAATGAGAATATATCTTAACAAAACAGTGGTTATAGTTTTATTCTAAAAAAGTAGGATAGTTGATATAATTTCAATAAAGAAGTTCGGAAACCAGAGTAGGCTTAAAAGTTTACCCCTCGGCAATGATTAGAAGGAAAATGATAAAAGTTATTTGTGAATATCTATAGAAGAAAAGTTGCTTTAGGCAAGGAGACTTCAACAAAAGAGATGAGTGGATGATAGTGACATTTATTGAAATCTTTCAAGAAAGGTTCGACAATACTTAAATATGGAGCGTGGTTTTGTACGACGCTGTAATCGGTCCTTGAAGTAAGTTGACAGATTAAGATCGGAAGCTTTTGATATATGTCTGTGGAGAAGGATTTAAAAGGTGAAAAAGAACATAAAAGAATTCAAAAAAGTAAATGCTTGGAATGATGGAGGAGGTGGGTTTTTTTAGAGGAATCCAAAAGAGGTAGAAACATGCATGCAAAGCGTTTTGATTGGAATAGCGATGATGAAAACTGATAGAGGGGAAAGCGTCTGGCCAGCGAAAAAGGGATTACCTTGACCAGCAAAATGCCTTATAAATATATACATTGTGTATACATATGTATATATGGGTATACATATATATATGATTATATATATATATATATATATATAATATTAATAATGAAAGTAAATTACTGATTGACAGGGCTATCGAGATGGTGCGGGGGCAACCGTTCTGACTTCCCACCCAGAAGGCCAGGGTTCAAATCCCGGCGGTGTTGAATATTTTTCAGAGGTGTCTTGATCCCTACTTGAGGTGCTTTGTGGAGGGCACTTTGAGTGAGTACGTGACGTTAAGCTGCGGACCCCTTGGCGCCTTTCGTAAAGAGCAGGCTAATGCCGACGCCGGGTTTCTCTCCACCCTTCATCCTTTCCTGTCCATCCCCTATGGCGCAAATGACCTAAGCTATCGGTTGCCTACCCTAAATACTACAACTACTACTCATTGACAGTTCTGCTGCAGTGTATAAGTCTTACGTCGTATTCACTTAACATTAGAGAAAGTGAACCATTTTGACATTTCAAGCTGTTGTATATTGCACTCAAATTTTCTATATCCAAATGAATCTGATGCCATGCTCAATGATAGAGCAGTCGGTTGTGTGGAGAAGAATAGAAATTAGCAATTTTTTCTTGGAATGTGACTGCTATTTTATAGCTTGCTCGCAGTAAATTCAGCTTATCATACCATAAATAGGATTGAATAAATTCAACCTATTTATTTAGATTGAAATAATTTTACCTAACTATGAAAACTAAAATATTTGAATTAAATTGAGATTAATTTTGATTTTAAACACTTGATACATCATCTTTTTGCAAGGGATGAAAGGAGTCATTGCCCGCAATTGGTGCACGTTTCGCGAGACCTGTTAAAATTGGTTTAGCAGAGCATGTAAAATTTATTTAACATTCCACAAACAAACATTAGAGTAAAAATTTTACATTATAACTGCAGTTTATAATAGTAAGAATATCTTCAGTTAATATAGAAAATATTCCAAAATTTCTCCTTCCAGATATAAGGGAATGGAATGTGGAGGAGGATAAAAAATTTGGACTCAAAAGTTCCGGAAATATGGTTGCGATTGCGCGTCTCACCGTCAGAGAGACGATCTCGGTTGATTTAACATTCATCCTTTCTCGCCACACGTTTGTAGCGGCGTCTTAAATCTCTTCCGCAAACGTGCTTGAATTGCCTGGCGTAAGCATAAAAATTAGTGGACAACGGTACGCCCGGGAGCTACGTACAACTTGTGCCGCACTTCGGTGCATGGGCCGAGAAATTCGTGCTCGAGAAGATTCATCGCTATGGACGGTATCCATTCTGGAATATCGCCTCCGTAGTATCCTGTCCCCTGGAGTGAATACTGCATGATGGGACAAGCTCAAGTGCACCCGCAAAGAAAAGGGAGACGCGGTTGCGGACGTCCGCCTACTCCCAATTCCCCCCTCCTCGCCCTGAGTGCAGAGCGCCTTATCGGGTGGGGATACATTTCCGTTTCGAGCCGAGATCCAAATGAGACGGAGACGAAATGTGGGCCGCGCTCGCCGTCCATCCCTCTTCACTGGGCGCGGGGGAAAACGCATGGCCACTCAAATCCCAGCGAGGACTGAATGCAACGCAGGCTGTTCGTCTATGTACCGAGGCCAGGCATTACGGAGGAGGGAGGCTGAACAGTTGATTCAGCGTTATGTTAGGAGATGTTCCTCGTCGGTGACATTGCTTTGATACTTAGTATTTTTATTGGATTGCAGCGTCTTTAAATCCCAGATTTTGCCATTACGTGAAGATATTGGGACTCAGATGGGCGGAAGTTATAATATCCATGGTTGGCTCATGCCTTAGTCAACAGAAAATACAAATTCTGTTGTATTCAATTGAATTCCTCACTTTTGAATTACTATTTTATATGTGGTGATTATAAACCTTAATAACCATGGCATTACTGCTTATTAAATGCATTTAAGTGTTAGAGTACCGTCTGCTTGACATAGCTGCGAGCTTTATTCATGAAAGAATATTTATTTGACACCAATGAGCTGAAGTTACTCTTAGAAAATTATAAATTCTTGGCCTTTTACGTTGTTTCCGATTAATAGTATAAAAACACCACAGTGCTATGGAGCCGGCAAGTTGAATTAAATTCTTGTTTTTTTTATGCTGAAAATGCAGCTAGCGATTGAACTGCGGTACAGCAGACTGTTTACTTTTACCAAACGTGTATCTCTCCCTCAAAGAACACCACCATAAGTGCTGTCAAAGAAGCTTTCATGCTTACCATTAAGGACCTCTGGAATCGAAAGCTCTTAACCAGGTCGCATTCGATTCCGGAATTTCCCAAATTTATCAAATAAAAGGAATATATAGTGTGGGACGATAAGTTTATAATAAAAGCTAAAATTATCACAATTTCACTAGTGAAAGTAATTTTTTTTTAATGAATGCTTTCAGTGCCAGGTAGCAGGCAGGAAATTCTTGCATGATTAGAAATATACCGGTGAGGAGTCTTGAATACTGGTCTCTTATTTTTCCTCTTATAATATTATAATTTTATTTTAAAATATATTACATCTTCTGGGAATACAACCTTATAATTAATTTTGAAGACATAGACTGTTGTGAATGTTAGTGAAATTTCTTTAACTATTACGTGTATCGCTTTCATGTTGCAGGAATTAGAGAAATAAAAAACAATAATTGGTTAAACTAATCTTAGGTAAAATGCCAGAATTGACGAATAATATACTTAATTCAATAATTAATAAGAGTTTGCGCCAAAATATTACATTCATTAATAGTTTCTTAGGAATTTAATAAACCAAGTACAATGCGAATTACCACTATTCAGTCGAGCTGGGAGGTGGAAAGATTTTTTTATCACCTATTAATTTGACACCGTTGAAAAAGGTTGAAGGGATTTGTTATCTAAAATATTGGTGCCTTCAAATTCATAACTACTGGCGATATCAAGACTAATGAAAATCTAAAAATGATTGCCATGCAACAATCGCTTGCATACGTATTTTTTGCCTATACATGTCCCTTCCAGAGGTTATCTGGGGATCCAATTCGGATTGATTAAAACCACGTTCCCTGCCATACCTCTTATCTCTCTTACCAACACCCTCAACTATCAATGCCTTGACCTCCCCGAGAAATATCGGAATTTGTGAACAAATATTGTAATCTATATTTGCTCCATCGCGCGGCGACAGCTCCTATCTCTCGTCATTTGTAATTCCACCTCGTCCCACCCTTGGCCGCTACATAAAGTGCGATTTAAAGGTAGGTCGCTCGTGGTTTAGTGGAAACGTGTGCGTGAATACGCATTATATACACATTTACAACTGTGTGTGTGTGTATATATATATATATATATATATATATATATATATATTTATGTCGGAGCGATAGATGTATATATATATATATTATATATCATATATATAATATCATATATATATATATATATAATATCATATATATATATATATATATATATATATATATATATATATATATATATACACACACATATGTATTTTGTTTTAAAAGAGATTTTAGGAAGGAGTGTTCAAACCGTATATTTTTCCTGTCTGGTTTTGTGCTCGGACCACAATTTAGTAATCATGTTGTATAGCATACCCAGTTCAAAAAGGCAAGCCTGAGAATACTATGTATTACTTTTATTTTATACTTTAAATACTCTATACTGTATGTAGCGGAAATAAATTCGGGATAAGCAGTGTGAGGAAAAGGAATAAGACAGGGGTAAAAATAAAATTAAAAACTAGAAAGAAACAGTCACGAGTTAACTTTTTGAATATTTCGGTGGTATAAACACCTTTTTTGACGAGTATTCTAAAAATAATACCTTGAGTGTCCTTTTTTATGTTTTTAGTGCTTTACGCCATCTTAACCCATGAGACTTTATACATTCACACGCATACATGCATGCATATGTGTTATATATATGTTTTATATATGTGCACATAGACATCCGCCGAAGGTTGCTGCGCTTCTGAAAATTTGGGAATTTATTGATTATGTTTTATGTTAGTGGATTTGGTGTCATCTATTTTGCAAATATTTACTTTATCAGCATTGCCACGTGCCAACACATGCATTTGTATAAAAAATATCATCAGCATATACTATTATATTTTTGTAGTTTCGGTAATTTGAGGCATAGCCATTCATTTCTTCTTTCTCTGTGGTTCTAATTCACTGGGGGTGGGCGTGGCAATGGAGGGAGCTGGGGGTTGCCCGCATTGTTGTCGAGGTATTGGAATACGTATCCGCTGAATATTCCACATAGAAATTGCTTGCATTGATTTCTGTAAATAAAAGGATTCTAGTGATTTCATAAGAGCCCCAGGGAATCGAAGTCCGTTGACAAAGAAGAAGACGATTCAATGAATTTTGTTGTATCTCGTTTTTATTACCACCTTGAGTTATTTGGAACGGACTAAACGTGAAAACACAGTCAAGATTCTCTACTCCACCATATAAGAGGACCACTCGTACACCGCTTTCATTGTCATTACATTTTTGTCTTCTCTGCGTCTTTTTTCATCTTCCAGCAATTATTGAATTCAATGAAGTCTATGCACTTTTTAATATCTCGTTCCTCTTATACATGCTGGGGGTCGAGAATGCCTAATTTTTGTCTATCTCCTAGTCGATCATCATTTTATCATATTCTCTAGTTATCTATCACTCTAAGTACACACGGATATAATTGTTTGCGTTTCAACTATTTTATATTAATGACGAAAATAGTACTCACTTTTACAATCTCATCCCTTCAGAGACTTTTCTTGTAATTCTGTTCAGTTTTCTCCGTCGAACCTACCTAGTCTGAATTCTAAATTTGACCCTTCCTTATCAACAGATATGAAACACTAAATCACGTTAAAAAATTGCAGTTTTATTTGTTTTTTATTGGCAAGAGGGCGTCAATTCATCATTATTTTGAATTATTGATCATTTTTGATCCATCCACTGAATATACACTTGAACATTTAATGAGCGCAAGTTGATGCCCAATTATGTGATATTCATTAGGAGATTATTACTTCATAATTAAGTGCCATTCAAGCCCCTCTTTTTCCCTCATATCACGATCTTTTAACACTATACCATCTTCATACTTATTCTTCAAGCAACTAAAAGGTGAATTGTAAATAATTCAAGCCCGAATAGAAAAGAATGGCATATTATCCAATCGCCTACATTTTGTACATGTATAACTTCCTCAAACAAATGGCTTGCGTTTCACTGGGTGTTATGTAGTATCATATGGGCGATATGTACCGTTTTTTATCGTTCTTACCATCATAATGATCCAATGACCAATACAAATGATGTTCTAACAAAGAAGTTCTAATTTACTATGTTAAGGGTTGAGTTTTTACTTTGGACCAATGGACTTTTGCTTTAAATCTTTATTTTTTTATCGCTTGTTATCGAGGAAAGATTGGGACTAGTCCCTTCTTCTATTTAAAATCCCTAAATATTAAATTAAACACAATTATAAGTATTCAGTAATTCAAAGCTATGAGCTGCAATGCATGGGATAAAGCATTGATATATCGTCATGTAAAACTATAGCTAAAAGAGTGGCGATTTCCAGTTAGTCTGTAAAACCCAGATTTTCATGGAGGTCCCTCAACATTGATGATAATAGTTTATGGGAAAACACCCCTATAAAAAAGCGGCTCGAGAGTTTAATTGACGTGCACGTCTATCACTTAGAGAGACGCATCTCGAAATGCAGATCACGAAGAATTGAAAATGATAATGGTACTTACATGTTACGGCACTTAGGGAATAGCTACTGCATTAATTTTCCTGAGTGTCCGCAGTCGAGGCTTGTGTTTCTATCGCGTGACGTCTCTTTCACTTTGTAATAACCATCTCTCGCCCTTCCAGTTCACCACCCCATATTTTAGTCTTCACCTTTCGTCCTCTATCACTTCATTTCCCCAGTGACGCGAAATTCGCATTATCCCCGGTCACATTATTAATCAATTCAATGGTAAAAACAAGTTCTCCGTCTGAGTGAGTGTTCCTGTTCAAATTTTGAAGAGAAGAAAAAATATCCAAGCCTAAATGCGAAAACGTCGGCCGTGGATGAAGGGGATGAATTTATTCTGACCTCTTTCCCCACTCTCGAATTTATCCTACTGAATCATGGGAGAGGCATATATCTCCTTATTCTTTTCCTTAAGTGATGGAACGTCCTGACCTTCTACCTGTTGCCTACCAATAGAATCAATCAAACCAAGAACTCCAATGACACTTCAGTTTCAGATTTAAAGCTCCTATAGCATGCATTAATTGTTATTACTCAGCAGGAATTATTTTTTTAAGAGAATACCATTTGCAACTTAATAGCGACTAACACAATTAGAAAATGTAAGTACGGCTGGGCTCTTGTTTAAATGAGAATATGATTTCTCTGGCTAAATTTTCTTCAATTATGCGGCAACAAAAGGAATACAAGAATTTCGGTGCCACTTTTATTATTCTCATTTTATTACTAGTACATGCATTTCAAACTGTGCACGTAGGCATCAAATCAGTGTTCCTAAGCGATCCTAGAAATTCCAAAAATTTCGGAATTAATGGCCAAAGAATTTCAGGTATTTTTAAAACATGTGGTACTGTATTTTTTAGGTATTTTTTGGAAATTATACATTAATAGCCCCTTTTCTTGATTCTGGCTCATTTTTCTTCATTATTTGTATAAAAGCGTTTGCGTTTACGTTTGCGTTTTTTACACAAATTCATGGAATAAATTACCATCTATAGGCCCTTAATCAAATGATTACTATGGAATTAGGTTTATGAGACATTTCGTCTATCACTGTGTGTACTTAGTTTTTCGAGGCATATATTTTTTTGTTTTAATGGAAACTGTCCCTTTTCTTGTGGCAAATCAAAGGCTAATTTGACAGTACTTGAAGTACTGGTAGTCAATCATCTTAATGAATCCTAGTGCTGTATAAGTCTAGCCCTCCAATATTCATTTATCTGTTACGTAATTATTTTAAACCAAAGAGGGAGAGGATTGTGGGCGTAAAGTCAGTGATAGTGTACGGGATTTGTGGGACTATGAGTGAAACAGCCCTACTGATACCTTAAAGATGGCAATTTAAATAACGAAAATTTTCAGTAATGTGATAATTATTGCGAAATATCAAGAAATGCTTTCTATCCATAATAAGAAGGAAGAATTAATCTCTTAAAAATAACGTAATTAACTATCAATAGTGCTATCTTTAGAAAGAACACTGCAAAAAAATAATAGGAAGTAAGCCAATTAGCATCAGATAGGGTAGGATGGAGGGCTGCAGTCAACCAAGCTTAGAATCGAACGACCAATGATGACTACTAACTTTGGCCTGTTCCTGAAGGGAGATTCGTCGCCCTCCCTTATAGATTGCCTCAAAGCGGTGCACTCCATCCCGTGGTCACTTGTGAGATACATTTTGAATAGTGGTTTGCCGAAAATGCTGGATCGCCACGCGGTTTTTGCAAATTAAAATCGGCACGCGTGGTCGTGCCGTGGGCACTCGCCCTCTTGCTCCCCCTTTCCCGAGGTGGTGGCCTGACGAGCCGTTCAGCCGGCGCCATCTTTGTGGTTGGCAAACAATTAGCGCGGATGACGCCGCCACATCGTGAACACATCCATCCGATAGAGCCGCAAGAATCATAATAGACTGCGACGATGAATTGTGGAATAGATGCTGTTATACCCTCTTCGTCCCTGGCACCCATAATGAAGAGTACTCACTCAGGATTCTAACGTTCCCCGTCATCGTAGTCTTTCTTATGACCATACAGAGTGTACTTACTAATTCTACAGTTTTCCTAATTCGGCTCTCTGCGAACATTATCCCTTGGGATGTGGCCATTTCTATCCCATCCAGTTATTCTCCATTTGCATTTTATTTTTTAACTTTGAGCCACTTGCAGAAAGGCTGTCAACCAAATGACAAGGTTAAATTACATTTTAGAATTTATTTGATCTTATTAATTAGCGTACATATTCCTTTATGACGGAACTTTTAGAAAAGCTCAAAAAATGCCCCATAGCATACGTATATACATAGAGGTGGTTAAGACTAGAAAATATAATCTTGCCCTATAAATCACATAATTTCCAAGGAATATATACACAAACCCCTCCTCGGACTACAACCTTGACGTGGCGGAAGGGCTTGTCCATTCCGATGACCTCTAGAGCTGTGCTGGTGGGAGTAATAATTATTACTCCTGGTAGGGTCACCCATGCCAGATAGGTCGAAGGTTAGGAGCCAGACGAAAGGTAGTCCACGCAGCGTCTGTTCCTCAGTGAGGCGGCTGCAATGGCGTCTGACCCCAGTGGGGCGGCCAGTAAGTGATGGTGTCACATTTAAAACACTATTGAGGAAGGCAACGGGAAACCACCTCAATTATCATTCCCAAGATTAACATGACGGACTATACAGATATATTGAGTCCTGGCAACTACGGGGCTCGGCCCAATCGGCCGTGTGTCGTGCCCGGCAGCGGGGGAGGCAAGGCTTCCGCGGCCGTCATCCCACGAAACCCTTGCAAGGGAAAACCAGCAGCAGCAGGACAGAAGACGCAGGAGAAGAAGACCACATTAGTTAGAATAGGCACGCGGAATGTTAGGACAATGATAAGGACAGGGAAATTGGAGACTGTTAAGCGAGAGATGGAAAGGGGAAATATAGATCTTTTAGGTCTATGCGAGGTGAGATGGAAATATAGTGGGGATTACTGGAGCGATAGGTATAGAATAATATACAGCGGTGGTGACGAGAGCCAACGAGGGGTTGCCATAGTATTAAATGAAGAGTTAGGAAGAAGCGTAGTCAACATAGAGCAGGTCACGGATAGAATACTACTTGTAGAGATACAGGGTTCGTCCGGAAAATAAGTGTACTGAGCTCAGGAAAAAAATTTATTACACTTTTACATATCTTAAGCTAATATTCCTCAAAATAGGACCCTTGTGAGTCGATACACTTGTTCCAGCGGCGTTCCCATTCCTGGAACGCTCCCGCGAAGGCATCATCGGGAACCACTCGAAGACTCGTCGTCGACCTCTTCTCTGCCCTCCACGAACATCTTGTGCCACCGAAAGATCATGTTACTGGACATGGCTGACTCCCCGTAAGCCTGGTTAATCATACCGACAGTTTCGGTAGACGATTTCCCAAGCTTTACCGCAAATTTGATGGAATAACGCTGCTCCAAGAACTTCGGCATCGCGTTCCGTGACGTGGGTCGAGCGTGGAGGTTCGCGCTAACAGAGCTCCTCACTACACCACAGCTCAGAGCCGACTGCCTTGCCAAGCGTCGCTTGCCAACATACCCCCCTCCAATCGCAGCCCGTCAGAGCGGTGCTGGGCGCGCCTGGAGCGGCGCGCCCAGCCCAGGAGTCAGTACACTTATTTTCCGGACGAACCCTGTAAAAGCAGAACCAACGAACTTGGTTATTATTCAGGTGTACATGCCACCGAGCAACCATAAGGAAGAAGATGTAGATAGGATATATGATCAGTGAGAGGACATAATCCCGTGTGTTCCTGCAGGGAAAGATTTGATAGTGATGGGGGATTTGAATGCGACGGTAGACGAAGAAAGAGATGGGGACGAGGTCGGGGAGTTTAGGGACGAGGAATGACCGCGGGGAGAAAGCAGTTGAGTTCTGCAGGAGACAGGGGCTAGTCATCACCAACACTTGGTTTAGACACCACAAAAGACGCAGGTATACATGGAAAATGCCAGGTGACTCAGGAAGATATCAGCTAGATCATATCCTGGTTAGACACAGGTTTAGGAACAGTGTGATGAATTCGCACATCTTCCTGGGAGCGGATGCGGACTCAGACCACAATTTAGTTGTTATGAAATGTAGCGTCCGTTTCAAAAAGATAAGGCAGGGGCGGCGAGTTATAAAATGGAATGTAGAAGCATTAAATGGTTTGAAAAGGAAGGAATACAAACAGGCGGTAGAGGAAATCATGGAGGAGGGTAAAGAGCTAAGTACTATTGAAGAAAAATGGGACTGTATCAAAATAGGGTTGTCTAAAGCCGCAAAAGACACTATTGGAACCGTTAACGCTAAAATGACTAGGAAACCATGGATCACGGATGAGATGATTACAAAGATGGATAAGAGGCGAAAATGGAAGAATGTAAATACAGAAATAGGCAAAATGAAGTACAAAGAATTAAACAATAAATTGAGGCGGGAAATTTAATAAAGTTAAAGAAGCATGGTGGAAGACGCAGTGCGAGGATATGGAGAGTCTGCAGAGGAAGGGTGAAATTGGTGAGCTGTACAGCAAAGTTAAGTGTTTATCGGGAAGTAAGAAAGGGAGATCAACGATTGTAGTTAGAGATAAGGCTGGTAAGGTAATAGTTTACGCAGGAAATATCCAAGAGAGATGGAAGGAATATATGGAAGAACTGTATAGTAAAGAGCTTAGACCAACAAAGTGAGACATTT
Organism: Hetaerina americana; assembly: GCF_022747635.1. Taxonomy (NCBI): domain Eukaryota; kingdom Metazoa; phylum Arthropoda; class Insecta; order Odonata; family Calopterygidae; genus Hetaerina; species Hetaerina americana. Next base: position 887,988 of record NW_027287019.1, on the reverse strand, counting down.
AAAAGGAACATGACGCAGAGAAAGATAGCTTAGGTCCAGGCATACTAGACAATGAGATAGAAAGGGCATTAAGGGAGATGAAACTAAATAAGGCCGTGGTGGTGGATAACATTCCCGTGGAACTTTTAAACTGCTTAGGAAAATGTGGGAGGAAGAGGCCATATTGGCTGATCCGTAGTATTTATGAGGAGGGAATCTGGCTGGAAGACTTTGTGAGATCAGTTTTAGTTCCTATTCCGAAAAAGGTGGAGGACTACAGGAAAATTAGTTTGATATCCCACGCAGCTAAAGTTGTTCTCAGTATTATAAACAAAAGGATAGCGAGTAGGGCAAATTGATTACTTAGGGGATGATCAGTTTGGGTTTAGGAAGGGGAGAGGTACGCGTGATGCCATTGCAGTAATGAGATTATTAATCGAGAGGAATATAGAACACAACCAGGAGGTATTTGCCTGTTTCCTAGATTTCGAAAAAGCGTTTTATAGAGTGAATTGGGAAAAACTAATGAGAATATTGCAGAAAATAGGAATAGATTGGAGGGAAAAGAGGCTAATCCGCAACCTGTACATATCTCAAACTGCTCAGGTGCGAGTGGGGAACGGGGAGTCCGGTTGGGCAGTGTTAGGAAGAGGTGTAAGGCAGGGTTTCCCATTATCACCGTTGCTGTTCAACCTGCATGCAGAGGAAATGATTAAAGAGGCATGGGAAGAACTGGAGGTAGGAATGAAATTGGGCGGGGAATTCGTAAAATCAGTTAGGTTCGCTAATGACCAAGCTTTAGTTTGTCAGTCAGCCAAGGGGCTGAAAGCATTGCTGAGTGAATTGGAAATTCAGTGCGACAGGTATGGGATGATAATCAATATTAATAAAACAAAGGTTATGCGATTTTCTAGAAATAAAAAGGCCAAGCTTAACATTAAAATAGGAGGACAAAAACTAGAGCAGGTAGAACCATTTACATCTCTCGGTAGTGTTTTGGATCAACACGGTCAAAGTAGTAGGGACGTAAGGAGAAGAATTGCGCTAGGCAAAGAGGCTTTCACAAGGAGGAGAGTGTTGATGACGGGGACGTTGAGTAAGGATGTTAAGAAAAGACTCGTAAAAACTTTGATATGGAGCGTAGCTATGTACGTCGCGGAAACGTGGTCATTGAAGCAGGAGGATAGACGTAGACTGGAGGCTTTTGTAATGTGGGTGTGGAGAAGAATGGAGAAGGAAAATTGGACAGAGAAGAAAACAAACGAGGAAGTACTTGGTATGGTGGGCGAAGAGAGGGGTTTGTTGGGAGAAATCCTATGGAGGCAGGAAAAGTGGCTGAAGGGGGTATTGACCGGCAGCGGGATTTTTAAGGCTGTGATAGAGGTGAGAATGTTGGGCAAAAGAGGAAAGGGAAGGAACAGGATATGGATGTTTGACGGGATGAAGGGGGGAAGAAAGTACTCAGAGATGAAGATGTACCTGATATAGAGTAGGATGATGGATGTTGTGTTTTGCTGGGGGTCACAAATTGTTGAATTAGTAATTTTGTCCATCCGAAAACCTACCTTGACCGGTAGATAACCTTAAAAAAAATATACACAACATTAAGGAAGCACAAAAAACCTAAACAATCTTTGTGAAACATGCCCAATCCGAGACTCAGCAGAACGCTAGGTAGAAAAATGCGTAAAATTTGAAGAGTAAAGGCACAAAACCTGGCACAGCGTGACAAAGAAATAGGGAACTATGCGGAACATCATACTATTCTATCTAAAATATAATCAAAAGCAAATGTAGTTATTTCTAATTTGACATTAATTCCTTATTATAATGACCTTTTTTACTGTTTTTTTTTCTCATGCTGTCCTCAATTTGAAATCTACCTGTAAATAATTTTTATATAAATAATATTAAGCTCTTAATATTTTCTATCTCCCTCAAATTTGTCATTTGATATTATTTTTTATAGAAAAACTACTATCTTGTTGTAAATATCTTGTATAATAAACAAAAATTCGTGGTTTCATATTACATCCTACTATGATATAATTATCCTGAGTATAGTGCAGTTGTCCTAAACTTGTAATTTGACTTATTGCACCATAATAATATCGTGGCCTAATTGTAAATATAATTGTTAAATTTCTCTGCATTTAATCTGAATCTTATATACTTTTCGTATTCTTTGCATAAAAATTTGTAAGATTGTGACTAAATGAAAATGTTCGATTGGCATTTTGACTACAAAGGTAAAATAAAATACATATGAATAATGATGGAGGATTAAGCAAGAGTAAGAACCCCCTCACTATATCATCTATCATGGAAGAATGTACTGCTGCTGAAATAAAGAAGGAAAGGAGTGCCTGGGGCAACTCATTCACCTCATTTCCTCATTATTTTTATTTATTATTATTAGTTCCCATTAGTGCGTCATGACCTTGTGAGCACCATTGGTGCGCGGCCACAGTTTACGATAGTTGTCCGTCAATGCGCATCTTTCACTCCCTAAAAAAAGCGCTAATATCATTACAAATATTACCACAGATATCACCTGGGCAGACATTTTATTTTTTAAATTGATTATTTTTGAAAAACCATAGGTTACATACGAGGGTAAGTCAATAAATAACTCGAAAATCTGGAAAGAGGGAATAGCAACCAAAGTAATTTCCTGAAGTTTATTTCTATTTTCTACATAAGTGGTTGGTAGCCGGCAGCAAATAAGTCTTTTGTTTTCTGTTGCAGCCAACGGAGTAATCGCTTAGGCCTACGGTATCTTCCATTTCAAATGATCTTTTTGGGGCTCGAACAGATTAGAAGCCCTGGGGGCTATGTCGGGACGGTAGGGTAGCTGTTCCAAGCGTTCCAAATGAAATGTTCGGAACAGCTCCTGCGTTGGTCTTGATGGCGTTTACGACTTAATTATTGACTTAACCTCAAATAATAATTTAATTGACATCAATTTTTCACATTTACGCCAATCGCCATTTTCTTAGGAGTAAAAGTGTTCATATACGAATTTTATTAGGAACAAATTGGATTGGTAACGATAATAATTCCTTAGCCAAAAAAGATTTTAGCACATGGATAAACAAATAAAAGAGTTATCTAGATTGAGGAAACTTCTGATGAAGAAGTATAATGTGGACTGAAAAAGGTAATGAGGTTTGACGGTCTTCAAAGAGGAAGAGAAAAAGTGCGTATAGCGGTAATATTCATCTCGGTGGGTTCAAGTTCCAAAACCTGCTACTTTTTGATAAAAATTCTACACCAAAGAGCTCCCTTTTTTTGCTCTATAAAATCTCGCTGCAGGCGAGAACATTCCTTGCAACGCCAAAATTATGATTCAATGATCTCAAAAAACTTCTATTGTGGTCGCTTTTTCCAACAATGAATTTACTTGTGGTCCATAGTCGAAGCTTCTGGGGTTCGTTATCACAAGCCTACCATTCACCCACGAGCGCGAATATCACTCAAATGTCCATAAAACGGTCACTGCATGCCTCTCTCACTCAACGGGCGATGCATTTCGATGGGTGTGTTGGACAACGTAAGAGTAAATTGTGGATGTCTACTTGTACTCTCGGTTTTTATCACTAAACCAGGTGATGTTAAGTACTGAAAACGCTTCTAACTCTAGCGGAGGCTGCTTGAACCCTGTACACTGTGAGCAACATCCGTCTATTTTTTTATATTTAAAGGGTGACAACAAATTTGTCGCTCCAGAATATCTACCTGTCTACCTCCCATTCCAGGATAAAATATCTCCATTCAAAAGAATGGAGAACTTCACACATTTACAGATCGATTCTACGAAAATATACGAGACACTTGTAAAAATTAGACAAAGGATGAATATGAATTCTAGGGTGAGTTTAAACTATTAATAAAATAAGGAGCACATGGTGTAATCTCCACTAATTGTTTGCAATATATAAAATCGACATTAATATATCACCATTGATTGAACTTGTAATTTCACTAGAACAAGCAGTTTTCCTTTCCTGATTTTACTGCTACGAAAATATCTGTTAATGAAGCATAGGCTTCGAAAATGATTTTAATTTATTGGTCGTAATAAAAGAGTGAAAAGTAATAACTAATTGTCTATTTTTTCAGCGCTGTTACACGCCCATATGGTAAAAAATTATAATTGTTAAAAATGTCATGTTCAGTAATTTGATTCGTAAAGGTAAATACATAAAAATCAAGTTTAATCCGTTTTAAAATGCTTGCGTTCAATTATTTCCATAAATATTAATATCATTATGGCTAGTTTGAAACAAGAGTAAAATATCGAGAAATTCTCTTTATGTGTTTTCAACACCATTATGCATAACGTACCCGAGGTAAGCAACCATGTCTTTAAAAGCGTAACTGTTCAGAATGAAAACTTGAAATGGGAGTAATTGAATTGAATATAAAAAGGTAGAAATTTAATTGAGGAACCGGAAAAATATTTCGAAACGAGCTGACACCGAGTGTCCTGGAATCCTCGGCCGAGTGGGGCGGAATGCCCTTTTGCAACCGTACGGGAAGAGGAATCCACTACTATCGGACACAACAACCACCCGCACCCTTTCCCCCGAGAAGTGAGTACCCATCAAATATGACGAAATAAAAAACGGAAGCCAGTGAAGCCAATTGATCGGAAGGGTCGTTTGGTACGGAATTGGCACCGCAGCGGAGCGTGCGGGGAAGGGGAGGTCCGCGGCGCAAAATCTTGTCGCTGGACGTGCATCGGTGACTCTCGCATTCGCTACCGGACTCCCCAGGCCCCTTACTCCACGGCGTGGATCATGAATTCCCATCCCGAGGCCTGCCCCGTTCGCTCGCCGCCGCATCTGACCCGAGTTATCCGTGGCGCACAAAAGAGGCGCCGTGCAGGACTGATGTCGGCGTTTGCCCAGAGCAGCAGAGACGAAAGGCATGATTTAAAATTGATGGCTATCGCGTATAGGCTGGCAAGGTTCTGTGCACCACCGGTGGGGCTAAAATTTTGGACGGTGTGAACTAAACCCTCCGGCTTTACATGCGCAATTCGAATCGGAAATTTCTGAGCCATTGTAGCTAAATATTCTGTTTCATCAGGAACTGTTTTAAAAAACAGAAAAAAAAATACTTTTTGGTTTTTTATTACCTGCCTAATCGTAGAAACTTAATACAATAACTTTGGAGCTTGGACAATGAAGAAAAAATTCTGGTAATCGATGGAATTCAGTGCCGATAATTTGATTATTATGTCTTTGAATAAAAATAAAGCCAGATAATGAATTTGCGACACACCAAGGTTGTTAAAGATAATAAAATAGGTTATTTCGAAATCATTGTTTAATTAGACTACTTTTTCAACTTCAATAGCTTTCATTATTATTGATATTGAATGACTAGTGACTATTTTTTTGAAAAATTTACAATATCTCATTCAAAGAACAGCGAGAGATGCAACGATGGTAACTTTTAACGGAGCTATTCGTTAAAATGGATTAAATTGCAGAAATATGTGTGTCAATTTATTCACGTAGCCTGGGATTTGGACCAGAATCCCTCGAGATCCGGCCCTGTTCGAGGAATCCGGTTAAAGTTGTTTTACCCTTTGATATCTATGCATTTTAGTGTATCTTGGTCAGAGTTCTCAGATATTTTTATTATTTCTTTCTCGTAGCTTCTTTTTAAATAACGGAAGGATATACGTATCAAATGAGATTCTCGGGATGCATTCAGTAATAATTATATTTTTTAATAAGTAAATCGTAAAAAATATATACGTGAAACGTGGTACATATTACCTCTTCCTAAATATTAAATATACCCAACCAAGTATTAATATTTCAATAAACTTAAAACTTTATATTATTATGATATATTTTATATTACAAATATATATTATCCTAGTTTCCTTGTTTTGATCCAAAATTTTATTAGAAACGTTTATGTTCATATGTCCTCAATTAAATTAGTGTGCTTAAATTTTTATCTTCATTTATTTCAGCCGACTGATGTAGTTCTATTGCTTTTGGGAATGTAACAATAATTAATGAATAATTTCATAAAAATTAATAGACTTGACCAACATAGAAATATGCTAAATAATATTTCAGATGCTTTTACCATTCTTAAATTTTTTTCTCTACTTTATGCATTTATCTCTATTGTCTGCATTGAGAGAAAGCGTATTAGTTTGCATTTAATAGAACAATGGGGACCCAAGTCCAGGTAATGCCATGTAGCGGTCGATTCCCGGAGAAATAAAACTCGCTCCTCCCTCCACCGGCCTGGAGAAACCGGATGCTGTTTCTTCGCCTCTTACTACGCGCTTCCCCCTTCCACCCTCGCCAACCTCCCTCCTTTCTCACCCTCCCACGTCCCCACTTCATCCACCTAACCTCCCCTCCCTCCGTCCACCTGACTTAATGAGGCACCTGCTGAATAATTGAGGCGACGCCCGGTGCAGGGGGCGCGTAAGGGGGAGTGGGGAGTGGGGTGTAATAGCCTCGGGAGTACCCGTACTGAGCGAATGCCTCAGCGTTGATATCTCCCTTTCCGCCCACGACCCCTTCCCCTCCCCCACACCCTGTCCCACCCCCGTCCTTGCAACACACACTCTCACGGTTCACCTTCACTTACATCTCCTCCCTGGGACCCCCTGTCTCTCCCGACCATACCACGGCTGCCATTCCAGCCGGCACCCCATATAAATATATATAAGGAAAAAAGAAAATAAATTGAAAAAAAAACCTCCCACCGAAACTTCCACCTACAGTGAGGGGCCATTAAAGCGAAAGTGAGAGACGTTAGGATATTTTATAAGGCACAGTAAATTCGAGGTTTTTTTCTTGAGCCAAATGGAATTTCTCCCTGGAAATTAGTTTGGTGATCACGGTAGGAACTTGAACGCAATCAATGAATTTAAAAAAAAAAACATTGATCTTCCTTGATGGTTACGTTTGGTAAATTGAAATACATCTAAAGCTATCTGAATCTAAAGTTCTTCATTAGGCAGTGCAGCCTAATGAAGACAATTAATCAAGCGCATAATACTAACACGGTTACTAAGGTGTTATTAATATATTGTTAATTATTGTGTGTCGTATCATTGGGGTGCTGTAGGAAAAATGCAAATTCCTAACCGGACCTAAAACGGTTCTGAAGAAAATCCACTTGGTCAATATAGATTTGAAATTTTAAAATAGTCCATTAACCGTTGTTCCTAGTTTCATGTTGAAACGATGACGACTACAAGTGAGGATCGCCCAAGCGGTTTATAAACGCTCAGCACAGACTTCCTTTTCGCTTCTCTTTGAGTGATAAAAATAGTTTGAACCGACGCCTTACTGCTGTCTCTACAGGAGGTCCGTACACATGTCACGGCATTTGTGAATATTTTGCCTCTGAAAACCTGGAACCCATAAATGCACGGCAGACTCGTACGTAGTGTTTGGCTTGCGCCGTAGAAATTACCAAAGAGACTATCCGTGGGTAATTTATTATCATAAAGCAGCTGTATTGAACGTACTGCTTTTATGATATTACTCAATTGTGTAAGTATGGAATATTTAATTTAACATTGAAAGTCCAACTTCAAATCCCTTCCATGGCAATATTTTGCTGGTTCAAATAAACGGAGAAAATATTAATTTTTTATGCGCTTCTAATTTGAATCAATATTATTATTAACTCTGTTTATGGAATCAGGCAAATGATAAGTTTTCAGAAAAAAAGAAAAGCATATTCAAATGGATATTAAATATTTACAGTAAAATGGCAGCTGCAAATAAGTCGGTCAAAATCAAACACAAACCGAATTGACTTGGGAAGAGAAAATATATTTTTAATATATTGCTGCCCGATTTCTTGAGCGAATGGATATATTTTGTCCCTATGTGGGCATGATCTAGCATTTTTTTTGTTATTTATGAATTAGCAACTAATATCTTATGTAAAAGATAAATTTTGGATAAAATTATTATCACAGTTTTATATTATGCTCGGAATGTGCGATTTACTGGATTTTCTTCGAACGTTTCGCATTATTTTTCAAGGATTTGGGTCATCATGTCCAAGGTATTTAAAGCAGAAGAATTTCATGATATCCTGAATTATTACATCTTTTATGAAAAAAACTGGTACTATTTTTCTTGTGACGTTAAACCCCGTTTAAAGCGAAAGTTTCACAAAATATTTTATGGTATAAGTTTAGATTTGATGCAAGAACTATTCACCAACTTTATTTTAAGGTTAAAATAATCTCTCGGTCAATCTAATATTAAATATAATTATTATTATATTACATTGTTTTAGAAATTTCAATAATTTATCGATATTTTAATGTTGCTTCTTAATGAACATTATTTACAAATGAATAAAGGCACAATCACGCTTAAAAAACTACACGTACACTTACACGCACGTATATGCATTCGTGTGTTTAAGTACTCGTATGCATGGGATTGCAAACATACTTCATACACACTCTATGCGTGGTATGTATACTCACATATTTTTGTTTTTGTGTACTCATGAACGCCCGTACACAAGAAAATATGTGTAAGAATAGGATTCTGTGCCGGAATTCCCTTTCTCTTGCCGCGAAAAGCAACCTAGAGATACCGAGATGCTTCTTTATTCCCGTGGGTTCCTCGGGGGTGGGTGTGGACGGGCGGGCGCGCAGGTAGCAGGCGGGGGCTCCGGTAGGTGGGAGTTTGAGAGAAATGTGGTTTAGGGGGTGGGTGGGCCAGCGAGTGAGAAGAATGGGAGTTGCCGGATGGCGAAGAGGGAAGGATGGGTGGAGAGGATTGAGGCAGGACCACGTTTGGAGGTTGGAATAAATCATTACCGCCTCGAGTATTCCCCGCGATTTACGAGACAATTGCACCATTAGTGGAAGGTGAAAATGAGGTAGGAGGGCTTGGCTGTACGTGTAAGGGGGATGGATTTCGTAGTGTGTGTGTGTATGTGTGTGTGGGTTAGTCAGTTGACGGAAGTAGCTTTTGTTTTGTTTCGGATTTTTTTCAGCCTTCCCATTCCTGTCCCACAAACCCAACCTCTCCCCTGACGTCCTTCGCCCAATCCCCTGGAATGCTGAGCGTTTCTGGGAAATTCGGTATGTTGGGGAATGCGACCTGGTGGATATAAAATAAATACTGGGTATGTAAGTGCACATACATACCCTGAGGAAGAGGTAAGGAAGCAATAATCAAAGGTGGAGGACAGTTTCTTTCTGTTTTTCTTTTTAGTAAATAGGACGGCGTGGCTGTTTGCCTCGAGATTCGGATAAAAGAAAATGTGATAAAAATGAAGGCTGTGGAAAATGCGATGGTTTCGCATGTGGCCGGATTCTTTTCGTGTTGAACATGTAATATAAATGGCGTATCCGAACAAGAATAGTCTCCCAAGTCGCAGAAGAACGAGAAACGAGATGATATAATTGCTCAGAATCTTTCGAATTCTTTTATTTGACCGTGCTTGACATATTTTCCATCTCCATCTGCGAGCATGGCCTCACATAGATATTATATTTTATGCGCCATTGTTCTTGCGAAACAATTTTTTTGCGAATGTGAATGTTTATTGTTTTTTCTCCATGAATGCTACTCTTTTCGAGTGAGTATTACCCCTTCCCGGCCCCGGTCTCTCCGTTCCTCCGACCTGTTTCTCAATTCCCTCTGCTCCCCTCTCGCCTCTTTTTCCGTTTCCATTCCGCTCCACCTCTGACCCTCGCGCATGAAGAAAGTGCTCCGTCCGCAATTACTACGTGCTGCCCGTGAGATGTCACGACTGGGGGAGTTTATTTTGATGTGCTTTCGAGCAAGAGTGTAAGTGCTGTGCCCGCGCGTGTGAGAGGGGCGTGCCAGCCTGAATGTGATTTACCCCCGTTATTTGTTGGCACAACTCCACGATTTGCAGCTTAGAAAATTTTTAAAACAATCCCAGGAGAGCGCTCCGGTGATTTGTGGATAGCGTGTAGATTAAGTACGTACCTAGGGATCGCCATTGTTTTTAACTGTTTGAGGTCTGCAAACTCGTGGTGGTTTTAAACAATGACGCCCCCGTAGTTAAATCCCCGTGCCTGCCACCCAACACAGTTGTCGTTTGGCTTGTTCTGTTTAGAAAAAATTCTCATGACTAAGGTAGCTTTACGCTACGTTAGTACTGTGAATTATATTATTAATATTATCATTGGTAGTCTACCGTTAAATGTAGGTTTTGGATGGACACAAACTCATCTCTACACTTCAATCCAAAAAGATATAACCTCACACTACTATCAACTTATGTTAAATTTCATAGGCATTCTATCAACCTTCTTTTCCTCTAACATGCCTATCCTTTTCCTTCCCCTACCTCGTTTGTCTAACGTACCTCCCTCCATCACACTCTTCTGCATTCCATCAATAATCGAAATAATCTTCGCACACTTTTTTTTATGCTTTCATTGGGTCTCTCAACAACCCTCTCACAGAGAACATAATTGATACAAAAGTAGCACTCACTTAGACCATACAAATTATTTACCATTCATATAATAGTGTGAGGGTATCAAATTGATATTTCATTTCTTTTTTAATCTCATTATTTTACCTGGATAGTAAATCTTTTCGCATTAATGACATGTGTTATTGGCCGTACGGACGGCTCATTCAAATTATTTTTTCACATGAATGTATCGATAGAAAAAATTTTAAATATTGATTTTGGGGATAATTTTTTAATAAGTATCTGAAATATTTTATTAAATGCATGGCTAAAATTTTTTTTATAGACATCATTCCAAAATATAGTCAAAGAGCATTTATTTTATTCTTAAAAAAAACCCTCTCAATGGCTCATACTTGAATGTACGTCAAGTTCTCCTGGATATTAGTTATCATTTCTGCAAATAATTTTGACTACATCTTTACGGTTGCAATCCCTACTTTGCTAGGTGTGTTTGTGGAGAGAAGTTTAAGTGAGTACGCCGTCCGTCGAAGGGGACGTTAAACTACGGACCTCTTGGCGCCTTTCGATAAGCGTAGGCTAATGCCGGTGCCGGGTTTCTTTCTACCCTTCCTCCATTTCCATTTATCCCTGATGGCGCAAATGACCCCAGCTGTCGGTCACCTCCCCTAAATCTACTACTAATAGTAACAATTATATCCACACTTTTCGATAATTTTCCTCACACGTAAACCCTTATTATTATTACTACTGGTCAAGCAAGCAAGTAAGATTGTCGGTGGACAAAGACATGATTGCAATGCATCTTAGCTAGCTAAAAGTTGACAACCATCACCACATTGAACTGTTAATCAATTCCGGAGACATTCAATCTCCCTTCGTAATATCCAACATACTTATTATTTTCCAACAACTCCCTCGTTTTCCCAACATTTATCGTTCCATTCGCCTTCAATACCCTATCGGAATGAATGAAATGAAATGAAAACTTTCTCATATCTATCCTTCCTGCCTCCTTTGGATTTATTTCAGCAAAACAATCTTCCCTCCTCTCCCACTAGGACAAGAAATTCATCGTTTGTTTTCTTTTCTGTCCACTTAATATTTTCCATTCTTATCCATACCCACACTTCAAAAGCCTCCAAATGTACGTATATCGTATTATTTCAACGGCCATATTTCCGCGCCTTACAAACATTTGCTCAGTATCAATGTTTTCACTAATGTTCTCCGATCATTTTTACTCAACGTCCCTGTCATCAATTTCCTCCTCTCTATGATAACTTCTTTTTCCAACTGATGTTTCCTCTGATTTTCCTATTGATTGATCATATTAATCCACAAACATTTATAAGACTTAATATTATCTACTTGCTCTTTTAACGTTTTAAATAGCCATTGTCATCGAAAACATTGAAAAATTTCTTTATATTAATTTCCATCACCTTACAATCACAATTGATATTCTAACACGCTCAGCAATGTTTACAAACCCATGGCTAACTGTTTAAATAATATTAATCATCCACAAGTCTGATTGGTTCATGAATTTTCCACCGACATTCCTTTTTATCTCCAATGCTTTCCTTGGTACTTGTACCATTCCATCTATGTAAACGTCAATAAGCAGGCGTGATAATAAGACTACTGTGTTACTGTTCTTAACGCTGCCAATTCTGTCCATCGTAACCACTTGACGCACTTGAGTAGTCTGAGATTCCTCAGAAAATAATTCTATATTTTCTAATAATTTCATTATTTCTACTCAAGTTTACGATATGGAAAGTCTTCTCCACAAATATATACTGATGGTAATCCATATCCCTTTCCATTAGTGACCTCCTCCATACTATTACAGCATTACCAGTGCCCATCCCCTTCCTCAACACAAACTAATGATCTCATAAATAACGAATTGTCCTCTTCTCTATCCTCTAATTGGTGATCAAAAGTACCTCCTTTGCTGCGTTCGAAATGAACTAACTGTTCTATATTCCGTTCACGCATTTGCCTCCCCATTATTTGGGATGGGAATTAGTGCTGATCTAACGAGTTCTTCCGGCCGGATTTCTACCTCATAAATGCTACATATTAAAGCATATAGGTCCTTCCTGGGACTTCTTTTTTAATTAAAACAGTCCCGTAGGGACTAGTGTAATCGATTTCCGCGGCGTCGTATGATTTCAACTCCCTCAATGCTCTCTCTCTGTCGCAAACAATTATGCCAAGACTTCAGCTATCTCCATCTAAGTCATAGTCCTTTTCCATGTATAAGCTTGCTGGGCCATTGTCCATACCGAATAAGTAGATCCTCTAAATGTTCTAACCAGCTCTCTTAAAAATTTCCTGGTTTAATTTATATTTTCTGTGACCCAACTTTTATATTTTGGACGACTTTCTCCTTCTAATGATGATTCTTTCATATTTCTATAAAAATACACCAATTTTACCTTTCCTTGGTAAACTAAACATACCCTAGCACTAAGCATCCCACTGCGTTTCTTTCCCCCTATTGGTAAATAATTTCAACTTGTTCTTAATTTCTCTGCGCTTATATTTTTATAATTCACTGTTTACATTTGTATCCTTCTCTCGTCCACCTTTCTCTCATCCAAAGAAGGGCATGTTTGATAATGATGTGGGAATGAGACACGTCGGTAAGTAAAGAAAGAGAACAGCAGTGACGTAGAGGACTACAATTTATAATCATTAAATGACCGCGGGAAGGAAGCAATAAAATTCTGTAGGAGACGGTTTAATTATTACGAATTCTTTGTCTAAGAAATACAATGAATATATGCATTCATTAATCTTATTTTGAAACCTAAAATGCTATAGCTTAATGTTGAAAAGATATGGGAAGAGTATGATTAGTTTATAAGTGCTCCAGGAGCAAATACGTACTCAATTCACAATGTAGTACTAATGGATTGGAACGGTCTCCTTTGGTGGGTGAAACTGCCTCCTGACGTCATCGCTTGGGCAAAATATCGGGGTATTTGGTTGATATAAAAGATCCGCCAATAAAGTGTAAATTATTGTTCCTGGATAGCTCACGTGGTTAGAGCATCCATCGGGCAAGCGCAAAGACCCAGTGTTCAAGTCCCGGTCAAGGAACTATTTTTGCGCTTGTGATTTGCTCGATTCCACCTTCCCCACCTCTCCTGTGTTCGTCCTTTATATATTTTCCTATCCATTTTCCTTATGTACGTTAAATATGTATGCATATATATATGTGTGTGTGTATGTATATATGTATACATCTATGTGTATTTATATATATGTACATGAATATGTATAAGTATTTATATACAGGGTCCGACCAGTCGACTCGCTAGAGGGGTTCCCCACCACTGAGGCGCAATTTAGTTCAGTCGCCTCCGGGCTGTGACGTTTTGCGTTAAACTCGATAAATCCGCGTCGGAGACCCTTGAACTCATTAAACAGGCTTATGGGGATGATACCTTAAGCCGCACAAGAATTTTTGAGTCGTACAAAATATTTAAGGAAGGCCGGGAGCTCCTCGAAGACGAGCACTGCGTCGGACGCCCAACGACCGCCGGAACCGATGCTCAGGTGGTGAAAGTGAAATAGGTTTTGGACTATGACAGGCGTTAAACCATCGCCCTTATCAGTGAGAAGACCGGCCTTTCAGTCGGAACCGTCCAAGCCATTGTAACAGAGGATCTTGCGATGAGGAAAGTGTGCGCGAAGCTGGTGCCGAAAGTCTTGAGCGAGGAACCAAAACTGTCGCGGGTGGAAATTTAGCTGCTGATGAAATTCGGCGTAGCAACATTGCCTTATCCCCCCTACAGCCCCAACCCGGTTTCACTTGACTTTTTCTTGTTTCCGCGACTAAAAAGGGAGCTCAAAGTATATCGGTTCGACTTCATTGAGGCGGTTCAAGCGGCGACGACAAAGGCTCTCAAAGGCATTCCGGAAACCGACTTCCAGCGGGCTTTTGACGAGTGGCAGACGCGCCGGACTATGTGCATCGCTGCTGGAGGAATGTATTTTGAAGATTATTAGCTAATTGTGATGATAAATTCAAAATATTTTCAATTTTTTTCTGGAAATCTGGAATCAGTCCCGATACTTATTGCACGGGCCCTGTGTATTCAAACACGAAAAGCCGCCGCAAGGTGAACATATATTCATTCATATGGAAATAGATATAGGGAATAGGGATAGGCAAACATAAATATTTTTACATTTGTGATCTACTCGATTCCGCCTTCCCAAGCTCTCCTATGTTTGACTTTTATATGTGTTCCCATCCCTTTTCCTTAGATCTTTTTCCATGTGAATGAGGATATGTTCACCATATGGCGAGTTGTTTTATTTGTAAGTATATTTGGTCGTCTCCTTCTGGCTATGGGTGCATTGAAACTCATTTTCCTATTCGTTTTGACGGCATATGAGTGCTTTACCTATTGCTCTTTCCTCTTGTGTCGTCAATTTCTCCTCTAGTGGGTGATACAGCCCCATAACAGAAATCACTCTATAGCTTCTGCTTATGATAGAAGAAGCGACATAGTGCTAGCAAATAAAATTAAAGAGTAAAACACACAAATTAAACTCACACGTATATTCCGAATTTGGCAACCATAACACCTTGCTCTAAAGAGGAAAGACAGGGCGGTTTAGCAACCGGAAATTTGTGGTACACCTGTTTGTATATGTTGTATATAAATAAATAAATATATATACATAAACATATATATAAACATATATATGCATATTCATTGGTGGAATCCTTCATCCCCCTGGGAAGCAGCGTAACATGGGATGGAAGAAGTTCGGCTGACATCAAGCGGAGAATAGCTAAGAACATACTATATTCATGAAGAAGAAGCAATTACTATGTTCAAAGAACCTAAGACCCGAAACAAGGAATCAATTCATCTATACTTTCGTGTGGAGCATTGCGCTCCATGGTTCCGAAGCTTTGAACATTGAAAAGAAGATTGGAAGAATGGACCAGAGAAGAATATAAGTCTTTGAAACATGGTGCTGGCGGAGAATGCTGAAGATTAAATGGAACGACAAAGTAACGAGCAAGAAAGTATATAGATGAGTGGAAGAGAATATGGCCATGTGGAGAACTCTACAGCAAAGAAGAAATAGATGGATTGGACACACATTGAGGCACAATGGATTGATTAGGAATATAATAGAAGGAAAAAGAGAAGGAAAGATTCTGCAAGGAGGACCGAGAGACATGTGCGTAGAACAAATTAAGAAGGACGTAAAACAGAGAAGGTATCAGGGATTGACGGGAATTGACATTAAATAGAGTAGAATGGAGGACTGCAGTAAACTAATCCTAGGATTGAAATACTGATGATCATGACTCATTCATATGTGCTTTTTTGGAACCAAATAAAGTGAATAATCGATATTTTCAACTGCCTATTCTGTGAATTCTGATACCTTATTCTAATTTAAATACTATAGGGAAACTTTAGAATTTTCTGTCATGTGTTTTAAATATCTTTGAAATCCTTACGCCTATAAAGTCGTTGGTGATATACTGGTTCTCTAATTAACTGAAGTAAAAGTACGCAGTTTGCAAATATTTCCAAGGGTTCGTCATCTCGAACCTTTTTGATTTGTTCCCCCCCAAGGAAGCTATTCATACAGCACGTGTTCTAATTAAAGGACTGTGGGGCTTTAAGATATGAGCCGAGACGAGACGGATGGAGGAAACTTGATCATTTTCAAGCGAGAATTTTAGAAAGGTGCTCGCTGGAGACAAAGATCAAGTAGAATGGTTGAAGGAAAGGGTTTGCAGAAAAGGGGGCGTTGTAGGTGTTGAGGGGAGAGTGGGGAGAGAAGTCCCTTGGTGATGACAAAGGTCCTTCCGCGATAGGCGCAAGAATGCGGGCGGGTGGCGAAAATTAAATCTCCGACGCCGATGGAGGTGTTAGTCGAGGAAGAGTCCGGAGGCATTAAAAGTTGGCCCCGGCGCAGCGATGTCAGTATGTTAATATTGAGGAAAGCATTAAAGCGCAATTTTCCGCGAGGAAATGATTCCGAGGAAGATGGCAGGGATTCGTTGGAGAGCGTGCAAATGGGCTCAAAGGGCGAGGGGCTACAGGGAGGTGGGGTGGAGTGACGGAGTGGAAATTGAATTTAGTAGTCGCACGAGAAGGTATTTTTTTGTGTGGGAGGGGGGAAACCATAAGTGTAAATGTCACCCTGGTTTAAAGCTATTACCTGCTGTTCGTTGAAGCGGAGCGAGTGAAAAGTTGGAAAGAAAAGTCGAAGCGATAATGGAATTACGAGACATGGGAAGAGGGCTTTGAAATAATTCTGGTGGTGTAGCTGTATTTTATTTCCTAATACAGGCCACATCAGATTGACTTTTAAGGGCTTGCTTGAATATTTCGGCTGTCAGAGGGGGGTCCTTTGGTGAAACAATGGACAGAATATTAATTGAACTGAACCTTATTTCATGCGTGAATTTTTGAGTGGTATATGTTTCTCCAAAGTTAGGAAAAAGTATGGTAAAAAGTTTTTTTTGGAACAGCATTGTAATTTAAATATGATTCATTGGGTATGAAATTCTCACAAGATATCACTCATTCTCTAGTTACATATTAAAATATAGGTTGTGAAATGCCTTTTTTTGATTTATTGCATTTGATGTTTTACCTAAAGCGAAAGTTGAAAGAATGCTTGATTTTTATCTAAGTGTAAGAATAAACGAGAGTCAAAAATTTAAAAATATTAGGTTTTACGGTAAAAGAGGTGGAAATTCTGGGCTTCTAATTTGTTTTTGGAAAGATTTGTTGCATGCTTAAATTGGTGTTTTTCACTCAAATCGTCATACATGGTATTGGAAAATACCAATGCCAAAACCACATTCGATGTAAAATGGCACACACTTGCGTATATATATTCTAAATGCAGGAGTTTTACAGCAAGAAAACCATTCAATTTAATCGGGATAGAATTTCCGGTTGAGAATGTTTTCCGCTTAATTTAAAATGTTATTTTTGTGGGACAAAATACAGAACACATTTTTGCACCTATAAATATTGTATTTTCTAAAACCCTTATGTTCCTATTGAAAAAAGAACACCTGCTTGTTACACTCAAAGGTTTTTACGTTAAGAACGATGAATTCGTTATCTCTTTCTGGGCACACCCTGAAATTTAGGGTTAGTAGACCTTTATTTCCTACTTCTCTACAAGTTTTCCATTTTATACACATTGCTTCATTGGTCTCCTTTAATTTTCTCTTTGCACTCAGGTGTTAGATACGTAATGGAATCTCTTCCATGAAAATTACAAGGAGGCAAAGGTAACCATTTGAAACGATACTCGACTTTCTTTGTAAGCATTAAGTCTCTCACTATCTCGTGTTTGCGATTCTACAGCTATTTATTCACGCCAAATAATTTTTTCACCTGCTTTGATTTTTTTATGGCTTTCTGAGTTTTTCAACCTCAAGGATCCATTGTATAAAAGCTGCTTAAGTCATCAGTGTTTCCTCATCACTTAAATGGAACGCTATATTACCGATTGATTTTACTGCGAGGCGAAAATTCATATTCCGAGTGTTCACGTAAATGTTATCTCCTCCCAGTGCTGTTCGTTTGTGTCTTTTGAATTAATATTTAGCATTTTAGGTTGATTGTCTATCATGATCAGTTCACTTTATATCATTGCTTTCGTGATTTTTCTCAAAATTCCGTCCCATAAGATTGAATCATAAGTTTCATAGTACAAACTTTATATTCCTTGGCACTGATGATATTTGTTCGTTTAAAATGACCACTCTGTGGGTAATTTACCGTATTTTACTGCATAAGACCACTCCAAGGCATTTCGTTCGCACTAAGGCGCCCGGGACATCCTTTGCGAAAGCATGCTGTTCATTCGCTTCGATTTACTCCCGATTTCATCGCACTCCTCTGAGACAAGAGCGTCGACAGCAAGAGGAGTGAGCAGTGAGCTCTGGTTGCACTGTACCTTTGGAAAATGCTTCGGAAGTGATCTCATGCGTCGTTTTCCATTCCAATCTCTTAATCTTCTCTCTATAATTTATCGTACGATGTGCGGCTCATGGACCTGCTCAGCCTTCCCACTTTCCAAAGGGCCATCGAGCAACTAACCCAATCCCTTCTGCCGTTCGGCTGGAGAACATTCCAGCCGAGCCCTTTTTTTTCCAATTGTTCGTTGGAGTACTTACACTTTGTCCGAGTTCGGCTACCCTCTGTCCATCGCCCTCTGGAGCACATCGAGTGTATCACTGAGAAATGAAGTTCCTCTTCAACGTATTTCAACAGACACCACGCCATGGTCAGAGGACGAGGTGGGAACTGTCCCTCCCCCCCTCCATCCACACTTCAAGTTCAGCTGCAAAGCTCGCAATACGTAGAAAAACCAAGTCAATTCAGATCCTTCCAATTGACCGCTCTCTCGCAAAGTTAATTTTCGTTTTGAAAATAGCATTTTTGTTTTCCCCAGTTTGCCGAGAAGTCCATTGGATGGTGGGTTAATTCATCCCAATTGAATTCAGTACATTCCCTTCACTAGATCTCATTAAATTACGCGTTTAATTAGTATTTTCTGCGATTTCAAATAAGATCGGTAACTATTCAGCAAAATAAAATATCTTTCTTTTATGGCAGGGGCGCAGAGATTAATGAAATCCAATTTTCCTACTTCAGCGACCACATAATATTTTCTTAGATAGTCGCATATTGACGACAAAGAGGGTCCAGACAATGTGAGTTAATATTGCTGCCCTAACTCTTGTTAGGTAATATTCGTAGTTATATTGAATTTACTCTGATTCCACGGAACATATGTTGCCACTACTTGCAGAAGCCATTCGTAAATTTTGTTTCATACAGTAGCATTCCCAGTCTAATCTTTTAAATACTCGTTAAACATGCGGTAATCATGGAAATGTCCCTCATTACAAAGTTTATAAATACCGAAAGATATGCTAAATACAAATAAGCTCCTGGTATTACTCACGAGAAGTTCCCCCAACGATATTATTGCTCTACTCGGCGACGAGAATACCTCCGGGGTCCTTGTCGGATATTTATCGCTCATCTTGTTTAGCTACTCCAGAGAGTGGCCATTTTCCCTCTCACGTTCCTCCCTCGCAAATGATGGAATGTCCAGCGGCATTCAGACCAAGGCGGACAAGAATAACGTCGGCCCCAACGTGCTCCCTCACCGGTAACCGTCATCGTAGGGCCAAATGAGGGCGATGCCTGCCGAGTGAGGAGAGGGAAGAACGAAGAACTCACCCAGAAGCAGCTCTTCATTTTCTCGAATCTTTTCCCTCCAAAGACGAAGAGGGAGTGGGCGGTCCAGCTGCGGGCATCCGCGGTGTCTTACGTGTTGGATACAAATGACACATCGTTGCATGGAGCTTTTCCGGCTCGCAACACGAGTGACGATGAGTCCGAAGTCGGAGTGGGTTCAAAACAAGCATTTCCTGGCAATAATTTGGGTTTTTTGCTGGTGTGGCTAACCATTTCTCGCGAAATGCAAGTACGGGATGCCTCATTTCCTTGCAATAGGCCCCTGAGGAAGCTTAGTCATGCCTCTTCTTGGAGAGGAGCGCACTTCCTGCTGAAAAACGGTCGGGCTTCTTTTTCCGGTCAAAAGTCATCACAAAACAAAAACGCTCAACTCCAATCTTCCGGAGGAGAAGATGGAATGGCCGCTTGTTTACTCCCAGCAACCGAGGCTTCGATCGCCAGCTAAAACGCAACGCTCGGGAAACGAGTTAAATCCGTATCAATTAAGCTATCGATGCGTCCTCGCATTATCTGTGAATTCAAAGAGAGTTAGAAGAACAAAATGTATTCAAAAGACAGGGAAACACGATATTCCCGTTGATGAACGGTTTTTACACAGAAAAATCCTGCGTTTTAGTGCAAATAAGTAAATTGTTCCGTTAAAATAACTGTCGCGGCAGTCTCCAACAGCTGCGACCTCTAGCAGCTTTATAAATATGGAAATCCCATATTCGAAAGAGAGCCCTTGGCTTCGAATATCGAGTGATGTTCATCTTTACTAAGGGACCTGGTTCAATGCCATATTGTCCATACAATGATAACATGTGGTTGGATACGATCTTGATATTTAATTTTTAGAAACAATAGAATAGTTCGTATTTTTACTTTGAAAGTTTAAGAACAATAGTTTTTGGAAGTTTCCAATCGAATTTAGAACTGTAATTTTCTTCGGCATGAGAAACTCTGGAAATTTCAGAGGGAATTCATAATTTAACAAAACATAAATCCTCTAGAAGAATGAAAATCTGTGACACCGTCGACCCTGCAAGTGATATGGTTTTAAAGATAATCGCTATAATTTAAGATTCGGAATACTTTGAGTCTTGTTTTAATGCTCCTCACTTATTTTGAAAATTAAAACCACTCATTTCACAAAATTACAAATACTTTGGATGCTTGCGCAACGTATTCTGACCGATAGATTTCGTTAAATACAGCTATTAATATTCTCTAAATTAGCTACTTTCTGTACCCTTAGTTACCCTCAATGCTAGCATAATTATTAAACTTATTTTATGCTATAAATGTCCAATTCATGTATAGGATGCGTGTTTTGAGCGTTTATATGTTTTTATGGTCACTAAGTTGGTACTGGCAGGGGTATTGAGATTTGATTCTAGTATTTCCAACCATCATACGTCCAAGAGTAGTAGCCAGATGAAATGAAGTTCGCTCAGCGTCAGTTTCTCCGTCAGTTGACTACATGAGCGTTGATCAGAGTGGATGGGAGACTATTAAGTAATTAAGTCGCGCTAAAAATAATCATGAGGACAGAAACAGGGTGAAACCATAACTGCTTCTTCCTTGATTGTGTTATGGTCGACAAAAAATGGCTAATGACTTAAGCAAACTACGGGACTCAGCCAAGTGTGGAGAAAATCGTGTCAATCAAAGAACTAAGAGGGTCATCCGGAAAGTAGTACCCGTTCGTGAAATAAAGACACAAAAGTAAATATTAACAAACATAAAAAATTTTATTTGAAAGAGGATACTTTAAACTACTTCTCAACATAATCTCCAAGCAAATTAAGGCATTTGTCATAACGTGTGACAAGTTTCTGTATTCCTGCTGCATAGTCCTTCGCCGCCAGCTCATTGAGATACGCGAGGGACCCATCTTGCACAAATTTTTGCATAATGCAGATGGTGTTTAACAATTTCATGAACAATTGTTCGAGAAACATTGGGAAAATGCTCACAGATGTCATCAATTGTGACGCGCCGATCGTTCCTCACGAATTCGTCAACTGAGCTCACCAGTTGGTCTGTAATGACAGACGGTCTCTCCGAACGCTCATCGTCGTGTGTGTTCCCCCTCCCCATGTTGAAGTTGCGACACCACCGCCGAACAGACGACTCGTCCATTACATTGTCTCCATACACCTCCTTTAATTGGCGATGAATATCACATGGGCGAACGTTTCTTGCATTGAGGAATTTAATCACTGCCCTCACTTCACAACTGGCGGCGTTCTCAATTTTTTTAAACATTGTAAACAATCACAGAAACAACACAGGCAATGCTAGCGTCACGCAACTTGGCTCAGAGAAGGCAGACAAGCCACTGAAGCTATCTGACCTCGTCCAGCGGCTACTCGCGTCGTCAGCACTTCATGCGGCACGAACGGGTACTACTTTCCGGATGACCCTCGTATTTTTCAACCATTTTGTTATGGTGGAATTATGGTTTACCAAGAACGCAACTATCAAGTGAATAGCAGAACATATTGCCAGTAGGCTAAACCAATACGTGCAGCCAGGAAATAACAATTGGTTCGTGAAGGTTGAATTTTAAAGAAAGATTGGTGATATGGATTCATTTTTTATATGATGCAGATTAAAATGATGCAGTGTAGATAGTTCATGACTTCTTTGTTTCATTGTAAGCCCATATTTGTAGTATAGGGTATAGCCCATCGTATGAGAATCAAGAAATTTCCTCCTTCTTCAAGTGCTATTTTTAAAGCTTAGATTCCAAAATTAGATGTGGTACATGTAATAAATATAAACTTGTATTATTATATTATATTTATTATATACGTCTTTCAAGGGGGAACCTGGAAAAGTTTCCCTTTGATAGAAAAATATGTTTCTGGGTAAATCGTTCGGTAGAGGTCTTTTGACTTCTTCTGAAATATATATTTATGTTGAAGAAACTTACTTCTTCGTAATGGTGGCATTAGTTCTGCATCATGCCTAAGTCAAGAGAGTTATTCATTAACAAATGGAATCTAGACAATTTGTACTGATGACGCCAACACACACCTGTGTTATCCTCCTCTGCTGATAATCTAAATACATTGTGTGATAAAAATAAACTCCCATCGAATTGTAAAAGACTGCTCACTTGGAAATAAACGTAAGTAACCAAATTATTCATCATCAAGCTACTGGAGAGAGGAAATGAAACTAAGGAAGTTCTTTGATCTGTCAATTCTAAGTTTCTTTTTCCGCCTTGCATTTTTATTCATGTTTGTTTTGGCAGCGGCGATATCTCCGAAAATAACACGGTTTACACAGCTTACTAAATATAAAGGTTGACTTTCAAAAACATGCTTCGTGTTGAATGTTGTGAAATAATTCCTTAAGGTTATTTATCAATATAAAACAACAAACAATGGACCTCGGCAATATTATTATATAGAAAAGTTATCACATCTCCATGAAGCCACCAGCTTAGAGAAGACGTCGAACAAAAATTATAAGGGGAAGTTTTGGTAGAGATAATTAAGAAAATGAGTGAGAATGCAGAGTTGGAGAGTTATAGCATTAGAAATGCCGAGTGAATCATGTGTAGGCATATTTGAAGGAAACGATAGTGTTATCGAATAAGATACGGCCCACGAGTATTTAGGAATTTTCACCTTAACCACTTTGATGGGTCGCTTAACTGATTCTGATTATAATATTTAGATACGCTTTAAAACATTAAGTTGTGCGATCTCTTTCGGTGGTTTAATGCAATATTTTTGCTGATAAATATTCAAATTTATGTTACTTGGATTGGTGATATCTTAAGAGATAATACCTTCAGATTTCAGAAAAAAATTAAACACATATTTTGCAAGTTACTTGTTCTACAAAATATAAAAAATGAACAAAGTTTCTGCTACGAAGACGATATTATAAAATAACATTGACTATTGTTATGGTTTCCCAAAGAAAACTTTTCAAAGTCTGGGTGGTATTTCGTCCATTTCCCTCTGTTTCAATCCTCGTCCGCCTCGGAGTCTGTCTGGATTGAATGTGCGAGGTCGTTCTTGCAATTTTGAAACCCCTGAGGTGACAAAATAATATCATCGGTAAATGAAGCCAATCAAAAACTGGAACGCGTCGATCAAAATCACTGTGTTTGTAGGTCCGGTGGAAACAGGGATTAACAAATTATGATTCAATTGCGTCGGTGAAAGGCAATTTAATGCGCAAATAAAAACGAGGAAAGTGAGAAAAATCTACGCACTACTCTGTTTAAATTTCAATCGTTTCATATTTTTAAGGCTCAGCATTCAATTGTGTTCTGTACATTTTTTTGGGGACACCCTATAGAGTTGTATCAAAGTTTTTTTTGTAAATACAAGCTACCCGCCACAAATAAGTTTATTTCTTTTTGAGCTGAATCGTGAGTCGAAGTTCATATTTATCATTCAATATAATCTTTCATTGGTAAAAAAAGAACAGTCAATAATGTGAACTGACTGAGTCGAAGCTTATTGAAACCTAATCACTAATTGTTAAAGTGAATATCATAGAATGATGTTTAATCTAATTCTTTTGCCAATATTTTGATGTTTTTTTTCAATATTTGTTTCTTCTTGAGATATTCACATCCGAAGAGGTATTGTACGAATAGTGATGTCACTGTGTAATGCATGCATTAATTATCTTGTTCTAAACAAAATCCCATAAACGCATATGTTTCGTCAGTTTTAACCTGGAACATTACATATTCTTCACCCTATTAAAGTGGTTATAGCACCATACACACTGGACTACAACGCCCAGTTCTTAATAGACATGAATTATATTTTTATTGAATATCAATGAAACATGTTTCTGATCTCCGAAGTAAATGTGAATTTAACATTTCAGCCCATCTTATGGTCTAAGCCTTGACAAATCAGTCAGGTATGCATTCGAGGGTACAATGTGTGTTTTCAAGCCCTGTTACTTCATAACTTAGTAAATATACGCTAATGGAACCCAGGTTTTCATGAATGAAAATTTTGAACTTTTTAATCAAAATAAGGTAAACCGGATGTTGAAGGCGGGCGCGGGTGTCTAAGGGGAAACACCGACGCCACAGCCTCGAATTGCCATTGATAGACATTAAATCTAATTTGTTAGCGCTAGAGTACATTCGCTACATGTATAATGGTGATGAACTTCACAGTGGCCAACCTTAAGCCACTCTTTAATCGAATAGTTCTCGTTACTTAAGCCCGTCACAGGATACCTTAAACTTTCTTGCTCCATTATCAAATGATGTATTTTTTTATTTAACACTTCGTATAGAATTTCATTAATATTTTCTTAAGTTTTATTTGTAATTTAGTATCTTAGCATAAATTTCAATTCTGCATAGTTTTATTAGAATAAAAAAATTATTTGCTGATTAAAATCAAAATATTGAAAGAACTAGGGTTCATAGCCACCTTTTGCCAATACTTTAATATTCATGATAGAAAAAATAAAATATTAATTCAATTTCGGCAAATACGCACTTGTTTAAGATTTTAATAATACCAGGATGAATATTAATTTGCCTTGTCTCATTCAAATCAACTCGAATAAATTTCAACGTATCGGAAAATGAAATATAACTTGGAACAATATTACTGTTTACGTTCAGCCCCTTATCGTGTTTGAGTAAAGGAGGGAATCGCTTCTGATCCCGAGTCAGTTTGGTTAGAAGGCTGCGTGGGCAGTTGGATAAGACGGTGGGCAAGTGCAGGAGCGCCCGTGGGGTTGGGGAATCGGCTGTGCGTTAGGGTGAGGCGTGAGGGGAGCTGCGCTTGGGTAGAGACTTCCGGGAAGGGTGTGTGGGATGAGGTGAGAGGGACGAGATACGGGGTCGACGGAGGGTGGCGGGGATGAGGTAGGGGGCGAGTGATCAGACGTGGTGAGCGTACGGAGTGGCAGAAATTTGGGCCTGACGGAACGGCGTGCCAGGAAGGTTTAGGGGATGTGCGACTAGTGTTTGAGATAAGATACGTTTTGGGGAGGGAGTGTTTTAAGGGAGAGATGAATCTGAGCCGGGTAAAGATGGGAGGATGGTTAGAAATGAGGGTGGAGAAAGGGTCTTCTACTCGCATTGGGATGGAGGGAGTGAGGTTGGGTTGGGGAGATGAGGTATGCGGCCCCGGTGGCGGCTTTGGTGAATGAATTCGAGGAGTAGCTGCGGCGCCAAGTGAGAGATTATTCCCCCCTCGCGACGCCAATGAGGAGTCCGCCCACCCCTCCCCCTTCCCTCTCCCGCTTCACTCCCACGCCCGGTATTTGCCGCCACCGCATTACGGAGCATGCCCCCCTCTGATTCCACGCCCACCCTCCATTTGCAGCGCAGGGATTTTATTACGAAACGGGGCATGCCCGGTCGCGAGTAGTTAAGCGTGTAAACAATGGGGTCATATTGTCTCATTCAAAAGTTTTTTTTGAGCGTGTGAAAACGATTATTTCGGGATATGGATTCGTGATTTTACATTCTAGAAGAGTAGATGGGAACTATAAAGTACAGCAAACGATTGTTGTGTTGCAGAATATTTTTTAAGAAATATGCTCGAAAATCTGACAAAAAGAATCAATTTTTGAATCGTGTGCATGTCGATAACGAGAAAACAATCAAAATTTATATTCCAAGTTTAAAAAAAATAATAGATGATATCTAGAACAAGCATTAACAGACCAATTAATTAATAGCAAGCTTAAAAGGCAATGAAAATCAGGACACCTATTACGTTAATATATTTTGAACCGCTAAAACCTATGAATTTTGAGTAATCGTTCTTCACAGTCGGTACGTTCATTTTCGGTACGTGCCCTGGTTACATAGGTTTGCCCATTTTTGCCAAAGTAGATTCTAATTTTAAATATTAAAGTTAGAATCATATCAAATTTTAGGACCACGACGCAATTTTCAAAAGGTAATTTTACTCTCTGGGGTAAATTATATTTAAAAGACGTTTCGTGCATCAAAGCAGAATCCATTTTTTATTTTATTAAAGCCCAAAGTATTCCACAGTTATAGAATCGGGCATACTAGTTCTCATTATCTTATTTAATCCACCCCTTACCTCATACTATTTGAAGTATACAAATTTCTAACATGCCAGTTCGAGGTGTAATTCAAATATGCATAAATGAAACCGTTTGAAATTTCCCCCTCACTCTTTCTAATATTTCCATACAAGATATTTCCCAGCGCTCTACCTTCTATAAAGTTCTCCATTGTACATTTCCCTCTATATTTAATAAAAATTTGAGGGTTTAAATTGAATCTTACGGAATGCATTATTAAACCTCGGGAATACCTTCCTTTAACTAGGTGTAAATTCATTCATCTCACAGTAAAATGTGAGATTTTCGTGAGTACATTTTCCATGGGAGGATAAATATTGTAGTTACAAATGGAACTAAAGGGAAAGAATTTTCTAAGATTTGATACCAATCGGGAGTACCTATCTGATATTTTGTAATCCCCCACTAAATAAGAAGGTACATAAATAATCCGCCGTTTTAAAAATTTTGTCATGATGGCTGATTTTACTGAGGAATTATATATTGATTTCCTGGTTGGTGGTATCTAATGCTAAGTTTTATTCCTTTTTGATTTATTTAAATGATGGACTTCCTCAAAATTCCGTTGTGGGATCGCCGCAAATAACCCTTACGTTTTCTATTTCTACGTGCACTAAATTCAAATCCAAGTACTCTTTCGATATGTAATTTAAGTAGGTAAAACGCTGATGGAGATGGGGAAACACAATACCCCGTTTTATCTAACAACGAACAACTTGGCGTCTGGAACTAAGACTGAGGTAGGACGGCAGATGCAATATCCTCGGAGAGGACGCTACTTATCATGGTAACTCTACTCCTGCCCAGGTAAACTCGCATTGCGCTTCTGGAACACTTGCTTCGAGTTTGCGTAGTTTGAGCCCAGCTTGACCTTTGCCTACTATGACGTTGATGTCATGAAATTATCGCTCAAGTTGAGTTTCGGGCATTTTAAGAGTAAGCAAAGTACAGCATCACAACCATTTCAGAAAATGGCGTCTGTTCTTACAAAGAAAATCGTGATTATTTTATAGTTTAGGAAGGAATTAAGCCAACACAGAAGAATAAATTATTACTAATTTCCATCGTATGGTTTCTGAGAAAATCATTCATAATTTAAATAATATTTAAATAACATATTTATTCAATCTGTTGAAAATCGAAAACGGAACTTATGATTTTTAAGTTAGGAATAATTATAATTTTTAAATTTTATGAAAACCGTTTGTTTATTACTTTACCTTAAACCTTTGAGCAAAATGGATGTTGTGGTGGAGGTACAACTTTGACAAATGTTTGTAATGTACTGTTTTGGTTTGTCTCACAACTCAGCAGATATTACTGCCGCCTATATTCGAGTAATATGATTAACTGAATGCTTCATTCCTGTACGTATATATCCAGGCAGGGATTAAAGAATCGTAAGAAGAAATATTTTGATACATTTTTCTGTTTATTTATATTTCACTTTCACTATGAAGAATCAAAGTCTTAGATTCTTTGTCATCAATTTCTTGATTATAACCAATATGGAATTCCTGTTGGTCTAATATTAAAAAAACAACATTTTCCACAAGCAATTAAATGTTTGGTGATATTTTTCATTTATTATATTCACCCTAATGGTCAAATAGTACCAGAAGAGACACCAGGAATAGATTCGTCAAAAGTTAATATGGAGTCAACATGTGTAAGGTTGTTAGACAAAAAAGAATTTGGAGCTATTGGCAATGAATGAAAAGTTAGATTAGTTTATTGGCTATAATAATGAACCTAACTTTACATACGGGCGTGAGATTTAGACGAAAGGATTACCAGTGAAAAGAAGATTGGAGGTGATGAAAATGTTTAGCTACCAAAGAATGATGGAAGGAAAATGGAAAGCTCACCAAATGAAGACAGCTCGAGAACGTAAGGGGAAAATGAAAATTGACTGTTTATAATCTTAGGAAAGATGGAGACCATTATGGAAGAAAATACGGGAGGAAGCATTTCAGAATAATAGCCAGGGTTAACTGCAAGAAGCACCTAACGTGAAAAGTTAGAGCAACGAGCTACCAGAGAGCGAAGGACTTGACAGATTAGAAATGGATAGAGAGTGAAGAGCTACTACCAACTTGTGCTTGGATTATAACTCCTGGTGATGACCTTTTCTGAATTCACTACGCTTAAGCACAACATTTGGAATTAAATGTCCCTCCAAACATTGTTACATTTCCCAATTTCATTTTGGACCATTCATTTGCGCTCTATCCTCCTCCCTTTCTCTTTCCCCGATTCGCTTTCTCTTCTCCCCTACAACTTTATTTCACCCCGAAACTCACCTTTCCGACTCCAAACCCTGCTACAACGGGAGGCTCCTCTCCGTGTTACGTCTTTCCTAGCAGGGGTCCCCCCCTCATCCCACCCTCTCATCCAGGCACTGCATTCCATCGCATCGCTTCCCTCTCTCCCGCTGAACTCCTCGCAGCCACCCCCTCCCCCCGTCCCGTCGGTCAACTCCCACCCCCGGCATCACTCCCGCCAGGGCAAACGACTCCCCGCCTTCATTCCCGAGCTGCATACAGAGCGAGTGTGGCGGACCCTTGCGGTGGGACGAAGAACCATGGGTGCGTATCGGGTCCTTTGATCGGACGCGAAGGATTTATTCTGCTCTCATCAATTAGCATTTACATCCACTCCCGAGGATACCGTCGCGCCCGGCCATCTCCCCTCTTCCCCCGCCCTCTCTGTTCCTTCGATCCCCTACGACACACATGAGTACAAGCGAGACTTCTTCCTATTGCCGCGGTGGGCACACGCATCTATGAAAATATCATTCCTCATGCATTAAGTTAAGAAATATATTGATTCATTTAAACAGTTAAAAGTTCAATACGGATCTTATTAATAATAATATTTTTTTAATTTAATGGAAATCACTTTTTTATAACTTAACATTGAAACAATGAGCAAATTTGATATTGTGGTGGAGGTATGGCTTCGGCAACTTTTTGCATTATGCTCTTTTGGTTTGCAATTACAGCCACCTAACATAGAGTAATGTGATTGACTGAGTACTTCATTCTAATGTATATTCTCCTTGTATATTCCGTCGTCTCTTGAGGTGGGTTTGGAAGAGAGGTGAGTCAAGAGAGAGAGAGAGTAACATTCCGATTCAGACAGAAGGAAAGTGGATGTTCACCGGCAGCATCCATGCAGTCGAGAAGAAAGAGCCGTGAGCCCTTGTTACGACCTCCAGCTTTCCTAGACTCCTGCCTGTCTTCGCTTCCCGGATACGGCGGCTCTAGGTTCTAAGCAATCGTTTTTCCCACGGAGTGGTACAGTTTTGTGAGGGGGTCCTGGTTTTTTTTTTTTAAATTCACAATTCGTGAACTAAGCAGTTTTAATTATTTCTCCTGATTTTGCTTTACATCCTCCATTTATTGTGAGCGAGGTAGGTAAATGAGTAATTCTTCACGCATTTCGTTACCATTCTTTCTATTTTCGTAGAAATGCGCGGATTCACCTATTTCCCCTTCAGCCAGTGGGATTGGATTCGTAATTACCACAGACAAGCCTCAGCTAAATTTCTATATTTCATAGGGCTTTGTTTGTATTACCCAAATATGTTTTCGTTATAATTTCTCTCCTCAGGTCTACGGATAATTGATTCATATTTTTACAAGGAATAGAAACAATGGACTGAAATACTGACTTTGAACTCTCATTATTCATTAAAATGGCTGCATGTAAAGATGAATAAGTTTCATAGAAAGAACCGTTTCTGAATGCTATCGATATTGTATAGCAGGGCACTTGACGTCTTATTTTTTCGGAGATAATGGATGAATTAGAATATTTCTCGAAGAAAATTCCAATAAAAAACGTCTGAGGTTATATTTTTACAGTATTCTCAAAACTGAGCTAGGTATTCATTTTTTTTAAATAATTTTATTTTGTAATTTTGAAAAAAATATTTTCTTCGTGATAATAATTATGATAGAAATTGATTATTTAATAATATCTAATTATTATTTAAAAAATAATAAATACGGATCACATGAGCACTTAATTGATGTGAATTTGATGAATAATAATTTATATGCATGGTAATATGGAAAAATGCAATGAAGAGAGTCCTTAATTTATAATATTGAGGAGTCTCTAATAAGCTAAAGGAATGTTCTATTGGATTGTTTGACAGATATATTTTCTAAATAAACCAAATCCATATTAAAATGGGAGAAATTAGTTTCCCGTTACTTCGTCATGCCCAAATAAATAATGTTATGAAATAAATAGTAATATTTTAAACATTCTTTTATCTGGTGTCCGATATTATTAATCATCCTAGCTATAGTGTGCACTTGCTGAGACACCATACGCTAAATTATTTGTGCGGATGAAGTGCATGGTTCTTTTCAGAAGAAAAACCTTGCGCACTGAGAGGAATTAGGTCGCATAGTATTCTTTAATGAGAAATAGAAAATGAGGGAAAATATTTCGTCCGCTCTTTATCCAAATAAGCGAGGTAAAAAAATATAATCGGGATATCAGTTTACTCCCCCATTCTTCTCACACGAACCAACTCTTTTCCATTTCTGAACGGAGTTTCCTCAGGAATGCGTTATGTCTTCCTCAGAACGCCGCATCAAAGCAAACTACGATCTTATAAATAATATCTTCTGCAAAAATTTGGAAATAACGAGAAGAAAGAGAAGATGCAAATACGGGATAGAAGTGGTGGGAAGTAAGACTTGGACAAAATGGTGATAGAATAATGAAAGAGGGGTTATCGGAGGTGGTAACACGTGATTCAGAAGGGTTTCCTCAGCGACAGTTCGTGACTTCATCAAGGCAAAGAGAACGAGGAAGTCCTACGGAGTTAAAAGTGATCCGAGGTCTCCTCTTTTTCCACAGCTCGACCAGCTGTGCTCCCGCCTACCCCTCCATTAATTCCGTGAAGCATCCTCGGCTCACCTTCTTGGCTAACAATCACTCTCGACTCCTTCAGATGTATACATTTTAACACCCACTTTCAGCTTTTACCCAGGATTCGGAATCCTCTTGTTCGCCTCAAAAAGGGATCAAAGATTCCATGATTCCTTGCCTTTTCGGCTGTTTTTGCAAACTCTCCTTCATCTGGCATTCCTTCTTGGGAGATAGACTTAATTTTGTTGCCTGTTCAAATTTTTGCGCGGCTTTTCTTAGTTTCCTGCCATAAATGGAGCGTGTGATCTGAGCTTTGCGGCTGGAAAACGCTCAAAATATTTCATCTTAAAGGATGAAAACATAATGGTAGCAGAGGGCAATAAAGAGGCCGAGATTAATTTTGTAGCTAGAGCTGTATGATGATAGTTACTGTAGTAAATTTAAAGATATTTTTGTTTTTCCGGGAGTCATAACCGCTAGATGTTGCGAGATATCTTTTAAATTTAAGAAATTGTTTCCCTTTTAAATTTCTGAAAACTGGAGCGGAGGGCTTTTTAAAAATCAATTTATAAAAAAAGGCCTCGTTTTTCCGGGCATGATATTTTAATTTTATATGCTAATGAAAAACCTTTTTCTTTTTTAATAGCTAATGACACATGATGACGTATTGATCATATGCGAGGTAATAACTCATCATGCAAGGCTTTTTAAACAACGTAATTGTACATACTTTTATTTTGGGAATATCTTGAACTTACGTACCCAAGTAAGTATTATTAAATGTAATTTTGGCGACCAGCAGATAAAGAAATAGCGGTAACATAGGAATTTTTACTACTTATAAGTCGTAGATATTTTAGTCTGTTGGTTCTTAATAAAAAACTTCTATAACGTGTGTGATATATTTTGTCGGTATTTTATTGCTGAGAATATATTTGATGTTCCTCAGCGGCAAAGAGGCTATGACAAATATATTTTTGTGGTACGTGGTGTACTAATTGTACAATATCATTGTAAATATTTAATTACTACATTAGGAAGAAAATCTACTAGAAACATCTTGCGGATGACTCTGTTAAATGTTACTATCTCCCGCAGTCTCTTGAAATTAAAACTTAGTTGAGACTATTGTGGAACCATTTATTTTGTATGTAAGGGCGATATTAAAAGAAAAAACTAAGTTATAAGCCTATATTAGAAGAGGAATTTCGTTTCGAGTTTTTCTTTCATCGATTTATTTATGGTTATTGGAAACTTAGGTTTTCATAAGATTCTTAACGCAATAATATGAGGAGATATTCAACAAAAAATTATATGATTCTGATCCTTGCTTAAAATTTTTATAAAATATTAGATATAATTATTTTGTAAAAAATAAAGTGTTCACAAAATAATTATATATATATATATATACTACCTTGATCAAAAAGTTCCCGGAATAACCACCGTGTGGCGCTCCCATCGTTCCGATTTGAGTTCTGTTTTTTTTTGTTAAATTGGTACATCTGTTGTTGATATTCCCTTTAAATCTTAGTGTCATAACTTGACATTTGCAAAAGTTACGGTCGGTTTTCGGTATGTCCATCAGTGCTTCCTGCGATTTTTCCGTTACTTCCTCTCGGCTGCTAAAACGCGTTCCCCGTAATGGTTTTTTAACTCGATTGAACAGAAAGAAGTCACAGGGAGCCAAATCAGGTGAATTCGGTGGCTGTTGGATGGTATTTGTTGCATTTTTCGTCAAAAAATTACGAATAATGATAGCACTGTGCGACGGTGCGTTATCATGGTGCAAAATCCACGAGTTTTCTGCCCACATTTCTGGTCTCTTTCGGCGAATTGCTTCACGCAAACGTCTCATAACGCCCAAATAATACTCTTTGTTTACTGTCTGGCCTTCTGGCAAAAATTCATGATGCACTACACCGTTGTAATCCATGAAAACCGTCAGCATTGCCTTCTTTTTTGACTGAAAACGACGTGGTTTTTTTGGTCTCGGCTCATTTGGTGAACGCCATTCACTTGCCTGATGTCTGGATTGCGTGTCGTACTCATAAACCCACGTCTCGTCTCCAGTAATGATACTTTTGATGAATGTGGGATCGGATTCAGCCTCGCAAATCATGTCTTTTGCGACGTCAACACGGTCTCTTTTTTGCATGAAATTGAGGTCTTTTGGCACCAACTTTGCTGCTACACGATGGAAACCCAAATCATTAACCACAATGTCTTGGGCGGATCCATAGGCAATGTTCAAGTCCTCCGCTATTTCTCTGATGGTTAATTTGCGGTTATTGACCAACCTTTCTTTTACTTTATCAATTTTTTCACCGACTTTCGATGTCGATGGTCTGCCACTGCGTTCATCATCTTCGATTGACTCACGACCACTTCTGAACCGCTCGTGCCACTGGTAAACGACCGTTTTTTTTAGAGAATCGTTGCCGAAACACTTTTCCAACATTTCCAACGTCCGTGCGCCACTAAATCCGTTTTTTACGCAAAATTTAATACAAGTTCGTTGTTGCAAATTTAAATCCATTTCTGAAATTGTAAAAAATCGCCAACACACACAGAGATAGATGTACTCTTGGCAACGTAACTTTTGCAAATGTCAAGTTATGACACTAAGATTTAAAGGGAATATCAACAACAGATGTACCAATTTAACAAAAAAAAACAGAACTCAAATCGGAACGATGGGAGCGCCACACGGTGGTTATTCCGGGAACTTTTTGATCAAGGTAGTATATATATATATATATATATATATATATATATATATATATATATATATATATATATATATATATATATACATCTGTGTCTGTGTACTGCATATTAGTGGATGACCCCATTAAAAGTTACTCTCGCGGTATCCCGCGCAGCTTTTTAAATTTACTAATGCCCTCAGTTGTAATCGATAGCACTATCTCTCTTGGTCAAATCCAGCATTTTGCTTTTCCTATAAATTCAGCTATTTAACGAAAAATAATCCATAATCCAATATCTTGTCATCGCCTTCAACTTGTCTTCATCATTGCTCCTTTCTATCTCTACTTTGATGTCTTTCAGTCTACAGATTCTCCACACTTGCTAGTATAACGTGAAACAGCTCTCAATGAAAGTCTATGGGCCTTCTGCAGGATGGTTATCTCTTCCCCGACGACTCTTGGGTGTCGTCGGGGTGATGCTCGAAGTGATTGGACGTTGCCCGGGGAACGATGGCGCGTTGCTTGGAAGAGCGTGAGTGGAGGCGAGGTTGCCGGGGGCGCAAACTCGTCTTCTCTTCTTCTCTCTGATCGGCAAGTTCAGAATCTGGACTACCTTGTCTTCACCACCCTCTTATGTAGATAACGGCGCAATAATGTTTCGGGAGAAAGGACGCGAAAGAATTGCCCTCGGATCTGCGTGTTCATTCGGCGGAAGATATCAACGGTTAGACGCTGGACACCGTGTGACACCCTATTGGGATAAAATTTCCTCGATATGTGACTTAGCATTCTCTACAGGAAATAAAACAATTCATTGTTTTTTAAGAAATGTGTGCTCAAAATGTGGGTCCTTGCTGCTTCCACGAATTACCAGGATGTAATTTAATTGTTAACGGTAAGTCTCTTTACCGCGAGTCATTTCAATATTTCCATTAAAAATAATATGCTTTTACCTGGAGAAGTTTTAATTGACTCGATTCAAATATTAATTCCTTAGAAAGGTTTTTTGGGAAATATTTGTTCGATGTGTACTTATAAAATGTGTTTTCTCAACCGGAGGTTCACATTTTTCACGATTCAGAATATTTACCGAGATATCCCACCTCGGTCTACCTCGCAAACTTCCTTCGGGGCGTGTGTAGACCCCAAATACAATATGCTGACGTCATGAGGTAAATGTGATATTTTGTCCTTAGCAATGACATATACGACTTAGATTATCCGTCGCAATTATTAAGGTACTTATCTTAAGGTTCTAAGTAATCGCCAATTTTGGGAAGTGATAAATATATAAATGAGAATTAAAATGATGCTGTAAAGTTTCTATCCCCATTTTGGATCATATGATCTCCTATGGTTTGATGTAAAGAATTCGTAATTTGATTTCATATTTTTGAAAAAAAGCAAGTGCTATTCGAGATTTACAGGATACCTGTATATATTCTCCGATTTTCCTCTGGTTCTTAGGCCAAATAATTATCTAATTGCATTTCAAATAACTGCTGCACATCTGGCATGGTGCATTGATGAAAAGGAAATAGTTAACATAAGAGTAATAGTTGAAATAAAATAACTTTATCTTGATCATGTTTAATGCATGAAAGGGTTAGGCAATTCAAAATGTTTTCACAGTACACCTGGAATCAATTATAAGTTCATAAATTGTTAAAATGAAATAAGATAAATTTTGTTAAACACTACAAACTACTTATTACGAGGAATCTCCCTTTCAAAGTTCAACTTTGTTTTCATTTCATTGTAGTAATTAGATTATCTAAGTGTAGCTACTAGGATTTAGTGACTATATAAAACAACTTATCGAGTAAACGTGAGAATTCCGTTTTGTACATTTTTTGTCTGCAGACTTTGTGGAATACCAATATTGTTTCTTGTTAATTTTAATATTGGTCAACGATTGTGATGTTATGCATTCTTCCGCCTAAAATCAATTTACAAACTAAAATCCGTAATATTTTTTAGCATGGCATTCCGTTAGAGATATTGCCAAAACCTTTAATATTAGTTAACTCTTAGTTGTGTAGGAGTTATGCTAACACGGAAAAATTTCTAGAAAATAAACGCTTTACTTCAAACTTAAAAACAAAAAGAGAACTGAAGTATAGTTCTTGCTCTTTCCGATTTTTTTTAAAGAATAAAACGTTGTTAATTCGTCTGTATTGGCTCAATTTTCTTGACCAGAAAAATATACTTTTAACTTAACATACCCTTTTCAAAATAACACAGCAGCAATTTGATTAGATTGTGTTAGAGAATGGATATGTGTGGATATACATTAGTGTGTGTGTGTGTACATGTATATATATATATATATATATATATATATATATATATGGTGATTTTTTTCTTTTTTGTGTTCTTGTCTTTGTCCTATAGTGATAACTAGTGATATATAGATATAAATAAATAAATAAATATATATATATATATATATATACATGCATACATACATACATATATACATGCATATAAATCGCTGTTGGGTAATTTAACGAAAGTTTTTTGATCTCTTTATCTCATGATCCCTTTGATCTGGCTCTTCACCCCATTCTCTCTGCCTTTCAACCTACTGAACTATATTCCCTAAAAATTCTGGAAAGGTTAATAAGTTTTGAAATTTTAGACACAGGCATTCATATTTTTTAATTATGAGTTTCGTAAACCGATAACTTTAGTTATGGCAATCAAATGGTTGCTTTGAAGAAATTACTTTTATTTGGTCCATAATTTTACTTCGGGTCTCATTCTAAATACCATGTATATTTCATATAGCTTGAGTGATTTCTGAACATTTCTAACGCTTATCAGAAAATAAGGAATCAAATTTTTTGATATTTTAAAGGCACACAAATTCCTGATATAAGACCATCAAGGTTTTTACAAATTTTTTAAATTTTTAATGTTTTTTTCTTTTCTCGTTAATCTTGTCAGCCCTATCGTTTATTTCTTTCAGGTTATTAATAGAAAAGATCTACGCTAATTCAATAGTAATAGAAATTCAACCAGTGATGAAATTAAATGATGTAAAAATATTTGATTTTAGTTTAGTTTGATTCCAGGACAAGAAGCTAACCTTTCATATATATTCATATTCGTGTTTGAATTGAAGATTTCCTTTCCATTTAGCAGCAGTATTTCTCTAGTATCACTCTACACTAACATTTAGATCCTGCATTGACTTCCATAAATATTTAAATGCACAGAAGCAATTTGATCTCGAACTAATTGAGTGCGTGATCAGTGAACTCGATGGTCTTCCCATCCGTCGAGGACGCTTTTTCTTGTATGTTTCCCACGCCGAAAGCGATAATGATTTATTAGACGACTCACTTCCTTTCATTAATAAAGGAAATTATATCGAGCGATAGGTTCCAA
This sequence comes from Hetaerina americana, assembly GCF_022747635.1. Lineage (NCBI taxonomy): Eukaryota > Metazoa > Arthropoda > Insecta > Odonata > Calopterygidae > Hetaerina > Hetaerina americana. Next base: position 850,226 of record NW_027287019.1, on the reverse strand, counting down.
TGGTAGCCTTCTGGGATGCCACTGGAGATAGAAAATAAAACAGATATTTCTCGAGCTATTTCCCGTCCGGTAATTTCTCCAGGGATAAAATTTGGAATTATTCCATGTGAGAGGAAATACCCAATATTTGTGCGGAATATTTCATAGAGAGAATAGAGCAGTCAGATTTGTGTGGCCTGAAATGAAAGATGTACGCAAGCAAGTAATCGTATTTTCTTAATAATTTAATGCTATTTATAATTCTTTTGTCTTCTAATCATTTAGAATTCTGTTATTCAAATTGCGTGGTTTTAATATTTGACCTGTCTATGATGTGGATATTTTCGGAAATATTATACGTCAATTTATTCTCAACTAATAAAATTGATCAATCATCCTGGAAGGACTTGAGAATGAACTAAATTATAAAATTGATTTTAATTTGGCCATTATATATTATTAACTTAAATACTTGATTTTCAACTGCTGAAATTTTAACTATTTTCACTGAACTGAGATATAAGAACCTCTCCAAAACTAAGCAATAAAACCCAAGCTTTTACGTAGTGATTTCTTGAATGAATCTACTACCTACTATCGAGTAATTTTTTTATAGAATTATCGGGTAGTTTACCGGAAATTCTAAAATTAAAATGTTATCAAAAATTTAAGAATCACTTCTTGAAACGCCAATTAAAAGTAATTTATAAAATTACGAACGGTTTACATGCACGAACGTAATCCTCTCTTTTATATCATAGCAGAGGATAGCAACTATTTTCAAACGCTCAAAAGGGAATTTAATAAGTTTAATCCTGAATTTCGATCGAACAATTATAATTTTGCTCCTTTTTAATGGAAAACGCATGGAAATATTTATTTTACATTATTATTAACACCTTAATGAGTCGCTGTTTTAGTAGCCATATGCAAAATATGCCTCAGAAGTTTCATAAGCAATCTGTGGTCATAAATCTGACTACATTTCTTCCTTATTCCTGATTTACTAGACTTGAGGGTTATGTTTCCGGGTTATGATTGCGGTCATTTATCTCAAGTGTTCGTCTACAATGCCCCTTATTTTTTTGACACAGTTTAGTTTATATAATTTTAATATAGTATATATTACATTTAAATTACTGAAAATTACTGAATTTTTTAACATATTTATTTGTAGAATTTTTTTAAAGAAAATGTGTACTATTTCGGTTCAAAACCAAACGCATAGATAGCAGAAGTGTAGGGCATTCAATGATATTACTCATTAGTCGGGACAGCTCTAGAGGTCCGAACCAGGAGATTCGATTCCGCTGACGACGATTAATGTACTCTTTACGTCAAATATTGGAAGGATATTATACCTCTATCTATGCTTCTCTGCGTTTAAATACCCCTTTTAACTATAAAATATTTAATTTTAACTCACATAAAGGTTTATAAAAATACACATGCGCTCTAATCATATTCAAAGGTAGTTGTAATGCTTTTAGTTTAATTCTGGAGTAAAATCTGGTGTAAATTCAAAATTTTAGAAAGTTGGTCTATTTGAAAGAAGTATAATCGTTCAATTGGTGGAAAACTATCATGGTTTTATTTTATTGCACTCTGAGTGATTGGAGTGCTGCCCAGTTTAATCATGGTAAAATATGGACCTATTATTAATTAATAATAAGAATTAGGTGAAAGTATATTACCCTTGGAAATTCAGATTACCCTGCAAAAGAAGTTTAGCCCTTTCGCTGCGGTACACAATCCGGAAACCTACTTCTCACGTGTGGCTAGAATGGAGGGTATCGTGTCTCTGTAAACTCAATTACTCCCGAAATAATAAAAACACATAAGTTATAACAGTTATTTAGATCCACTGTATGGTAGCGAACCACAGTGGGGGAAATGGTTCGTTCACAGCAGTTCAAAGCGAACTTATTAGGTACGTTCACAGCAGCGGATAGGTTAATGAGAAAAGAATATAACTAAATAGCTATATATATATATATATATATATATATATATATATATATATATATATATATATATATATATATATATATATATATAATGAAACTTTATTCCATATTTGTGCGATAGTTTTGCTATCCTGTGATAATTATAATCCTTCCCGACTAGTGAATTAACCGTGGAACGGGAATTATAATATTAGAATATTTAACGTACTAATTGATATTATTTCATCAATCCCTCAGTCACTCTCCAAAAGAAACAGAGGCAGAATATTAATATTGTGTGTACTCTCTCACATTCGCTCATCGGAAGCTAACTTTCTGATCCTAATTTCCTCGTCTCTCGGGTCACGGGCCGGTCCCCTCCTGGTGACCAGTTGCAAAGGGAGGCCGGATGAAACAAGCTCTACCGTCCGCACGTTGTGGTGGGTGATCCCAGGGCCAATCCGCGACGGCGCGGCGGCCCTAGCGCGCGCTTCCGCCCGCGTCACTACTCACCCTGGAATGCGGCCACCTGGCCGGCGAAGGCGCAGAGCACGGCTGCCGTCCACAGGGCGCCGCCGGCCGCAACTCCTCCTTCTCCCGTGCGCGATGACATTTCACTCACTTCATTATCTTCGACCGGCGAGCTCAAGTTCCCAACACTCGCCAAAAGTGTCTCAGCCTCCCTCCCCGATCGGAGGCGAGGGCACTGAGGTGCGGAACAGGCCCGGCGAATCGTCTTTCTTCCGCGGTAGGAAACGATGTAAGATAGGGAAAAGGATGAATCCCTCGTGACCTCGGGATGAGAAATTTATACGAGAACTCCTCCTTTCGCTTATGCTATTTGAATTCCAAGTACTAGTTTAGGGGAAAAGGGTCTTGGTTAAACTTATTTTGAAGATACACTCACTGATAACATAACCCTATAATACCTTCGGTTAACATCAATGGCATCACCGTTCACTGAATACACTGGTCTTGTTTACCTGTTTTTATTTGATATTACAGAAAGCACATAGCACATATCTTGATTTAAATCCGCAATTAGAGTCCTTTTTCTTTTAAAAGCATTTCATCGGAAGATAAATTGAGGGTCCTTGAGTTTCTTCTATATCCAGGCTGAAGAGAATCCTCAAAGGCTCAGTTCAAATGTCTTGAGGAGCCGCAAGCGGCTAAGATGACGGAGGGAGCGGAAGGCGACGGCTGGGTGGGACGCCGTGCCTCCACATGGGAGGGCCCCTCGCGAGGACTCAGAGGGCCGAGCACCGACGGCGATTGACTGCCCACATTGCCTTACGCCAGCCAGAGGGAGGGTAGTGGGCAAGGGGCGATGACGACCCCCGATTACTTGCCGGCGGCAAGGTGAACCCCCAGCTGGGGATAGGTTGCCCCTCGGGCAGTACGGGATGCCTCCACGGGGATTCGTGACTCCCTCCCAGTCCGCAGTCCGTCTTCGCGAGCGCGCGCTCCGACTCTCGGTCTCCCTCCGTTCTCACTACTCGCTTTCCCTCACTCGGAGCGGCGGGTGTCGCGGCGAAGGGTTCGCGCGTCCGCCAAGGACTCAGGTCGGAGGGACGACTGGCGCAAGTGTGGGGGAGCGGGCCGAGCTCCCGCGTCGCCCCGCTCAAGGGCGACGCGGGGAGGGGCGGGGCGTGGGAGGGGAAAGAGGGGAAGGAGTGGAGGGGAGGCTCTCTCACCCGTGCGCCGGGGAGGGGGGTGTCTCAGTAAAAGCGGGGGAGGTGGGGTTGGGGAGATGCGTGCACCGATGAACGCAGAGATGGAATTAGGGAAGACTGCAGGGAGGATTTAGCTGTTTTTTTAAAGGATTGGATTCCCCCGTAGAAAAGATACATAGTTTGAGGGTGAAATTGGGAGACGGAAGCAATAGTGTACCAGGCTTATGCCGAAAAGTAATGAAAAAGAAGTCCTTTTGAATGAAAAAAACATTTGAAAAGGTAACGGAGTCTCGCTCCATTTTCGGCACTCGGGATTGAAGAACAATTGACTGTTTGTGACTCCTTCCTATTTTAAAGACGTTATGAAAAGTGTAATGAGCATCCCATAATATATGATAGATACTGATATTACTCTTTCCTTTTTGAAATAAATAATATCAAATTTTTCAATTAAATTATTTAAATTACTACTTTGATTACAATGGTTTGAGACATGACTTTCTGGAAGCGATTCATATCGGAAAAAGAAAGTACTTTGTTCTTCGACATATATTTTACTATACACGACCTAGGTTTCGACTTGCAAAGATTAAGCCACCTGTGATGACTTTTTAAGTCAAAATCTATTTAGTTTATAATAAACTATGTGAAGAAGAACAAAGTATTTTCTTTTTCCGATACTACCTTAAAAGCCATCATGAATATTAGAGTGGATAACTCCCGTTGATTAGTTTATTTTCGATTTAATTATGTATTTGTACAGATTTGAGAAGACCAGTACAATTTCTTTGAATTAGGGAAGTAATATTTTTTACGCAGTAAAGAGAAATTCTATTTTTTATTTAAAGTAAGAATAAGTACAGACCGAGCCATTCCTAGGAATTCTAGAGGCTACTACCACCAATTGGAAACTATTTCAGCTATTATAACTCTCTGATTTTCCGTTTATTTGTTACTTGTGTAAATTAATATGCATTACAAGAAGTAATCATATATTTTTTCATCGAAGAAATTCTGAAATCAGGACATCTTTTTCATTAAAATTTATTTAGGCAAGGTAGACATTGCCAAAAAATTTGACTTTTTCATTAAAAAGCTTGGTCTATCTGGGAAGATTTTATATTAATCAAATTAAAATCTGTGGTATTTTGTGCGAGAAAAAATTATAATCTTGGCATGTTATTTCTATGGTCTAAATTTGTGTTTAATGTGAATATCAAGACCTATTTTTCCGCTCTCGAGTTAATCCTGTGACATTAAAAACGACTTATTTTATACATTTTTTGTGAATGTGTACTTTTCGGGGAATATGATTCCTATATAAGTATTTATCAGATTCAGATCAGGTGAATTTTTTAGCGTTGGGATACAGCTATTTCCTTGGAATTCAAGATTACTTCAATCATTGGTTCCATGGAGTGAAATAGATTTGATAGACTTAATTTTTAGTCTCATAGTTAGTAAAATTATATTGGTTGTCCAATGGTCTTATCGTGTTTGAGGGTAGAGCGTTTTTTGTGCCTTGACGAGAGAAGAGATATCGTGAGTAGACCGTTGGGTTATTTAACAAGAATTTGTTTACTAGAACCAATTAATCATTGGTATTCGTATTTATATCGATCAATTTGGAAACATTGAAGTTAAAAATTCAATGAATTTTAAGAATATAGGCACACTTAATGAACTCACCTTGGTAAGATTCGAGTCAATATTTATAAAAAAATATACATTTAAGTTTTCCTCGGTAGCGTAACAAAAATAAAATGTTATGTAATTATTGTTCATTAATAAATATTAATATATGTAACTACAAGCAAAACCTAAAAAATCGCATTTACAACGATAATTATTCATTATTTTACTAGTGAAACATTTAAAAGGATTTGAAAATTATTTGAATAATGACAGTTTTTCCCAGAGACACATAAAAACGATTAAATTAGAATCGTATAAATTTGCCAGCATGAGGTCATTAGAATTACTGAGCTGTTCTAGTCTGATGTACAGTTCAGTTGTGCTGTCGCAATTTGTATAGTTAAAGTGAAGATCCTTAGGGGTGAATCATCAGAAAAACATTCATTGAAAGTAACTGCGACGATAAAAATATATTGTCATGTCAATTAACAAAGCAGCAAATAAATTTCAATTGATGAATTAAAATGTATGCTCTTCGATCCCGCAAACTTCCTTTTTTACATAATTCGGTCCAAAATCTCTATCCTATAGGTTATTGTCATTAGCTTATTACTACTTTCGGTAGTCTACCGGTTTAGGTAGGTTTCTTGGATGGAGGGAAACTACCAAACGTCACAATGAGTATTTTCTTGCTTCTTTTAGCAAAACACACCCTGATAAAATTACCTCTTTTTCAACTCCGTCAAATGTCTTCCTTCTTTCACTCTTTCTATAATGCCTGACCTATTTCTACCCTTTCCTTGTTCTTTTGACGCTCTCCCTTCTTCTACAGTCTTCAGCATCCTATTGCCATTCAATGTGCTCTGCATTCATCTTTCCAGCCTAATTTCGGTTCCTCGAAAACCATCTCTGTTCCCCCAACATGCCTTTCGTTTATTTGCTTGTTTCCCTTATAGTACACCTCGTCTTTTCCACTGTTCTCAACACCTACGTTTAAAAAGACTCCAATTTATACCTATCATTCTGCTCCAATGACCATGTGTCCGTGTTGTACATTAATACGCTCTATGTCAAAGTTTTGGCAAGCCCTTTCTTAACACCCTGCCCCAACTTCCCTGCCATCAATCCCCTCCGCCTTGAGAAGGATTCCTTGCCTAACGCAATTCTTCGTCTTTTGCCCTACTAATTTGACCAATTCGGTCGAAAATCCTTCCAAGATAACTAAAATGTTTCACCTGTTCAACGCATGAAAACCTATTTTAATATTTAACCTTAATACCATAGCATAGCTACAAAGCCTAGGTTTTATTTACGTATATTCTCATCCCGTACCTTTCGACCTAACTTTCCTGTGCCCTAAGAAATGTTTGCAACCCATTTGCTGAATGACAAACTGGAACTTAATAATTAGCAAACCTTGATTTTATGAATTCAGACCAAATTCATTCCTATCCATAGCTCTTTCGTAACTTATTGACATTTTTTCCATATTGAACAACACATACGTTAACGGACACTCCAGTTTAACTCCGCTTCCTAGCACCACCCAAAGAGATTTTCTATCCAATTATCGCATCTCAGTGCATCTAATCTTGGAAAACTGTGCTCGTGAACTTCAATTTTCTTAAATTCGTGTCTAGCCACATTGCGAAATTTGTCTGAAAAGTGTACGACGTAAACATGATGCGAACAGCTGTCTTCAGCAAATCATTTGGAATGAGTCCACGCGTGCGTTGAAGAGTTCTCACCAAAATGGCAGTCATTTAGGAGACTAAGCTTTAGCTGAAAAGCGTTTCAGTGAGTCGTTTTGAGGGTCTTGGCGAAAATTGAATGGCTAGTCAAGCTGTCATTAAATATTTGTCTTTAAAAGGCAATACGCCTACGAAAGCCAAAGAGGAGTTGAACGCTATGTGTAGGACGCTGTATATCATTTACGACTGTCAAATATTGGACAGTTGAATCTAAACGTGGCCGCACCAGCTTGACTGAGAGTTCGGGACGCCCAGAAACTGCGAAAACCACCGAAAAAATCAAAAAAGTTCCTAGTGGTACAAGACGACTTGAATTAAGGTCAGAGCATATAGCCGAGGCTATGGGCATTTAAAAAAAATGGGTTTGTCATTTTTTGGCTGAAGAATTAGACATGCGTAATCTATTCGCGTGTTGGATACTGCATTTGCTAAAATTAGACCAAAACCACATTTGAATGGACATTTTCATTTTTTCCTGTTGGAAAGGTTGAGTCAAAATTAGTAATATATTTTGATTTAATTCATGTCTGTACGTAAATGAAACTAAGATCCACCACTCCTCTCCTGAGACGAAACAACAGTCAAAGCAGTGGGCTGCAAAGGTTGAATCTGCTCCAAAATAGGCAAAGACGGTTCCATCGGCCGGGATCTGTTACTGGTTTTTGATACAGGTGCGAAAAATTGCTCATCGGTTATCTTTAAAAAGGTAATATGATAGCGTTACAGTGTTATGGATCAATACTTGCCAATCTGAGGGCAAAAGTTCATTTCAAAATGACCGCATTTGAAGAAGAGGAAGAAAGTCTTTTCCAATCAGGAAAACGCACCTGCTCACGCTTCGGCGGTTGCCATTGCTAAAATTCACGACTCGTCCTTTCCATTGGTTAAACACACGCCGTATTTACCGGATTTGGGGTTTAGTGACTTTTTTCTGCTTCTTAAAATGAAAGTTTCACTTTGAGGAGAGACTTTCATTGGGTGAAGAGGATATTGCATACTATGTGAACGATTCTTTTACGGGGACACATGTCAACTTCTATAAGGGTTAAAAAGTTAGAGCAACGCTGGGAAAAGTGTAAAAGATTGTTTGAAAAAAAAAATTAATTTGAAGAAAAAACGCCTTGTTTATTTGTTAGGTGGGATACCACCATTCAGACCAACTTAGTTTAGTCAAACTGCTCTCTTCCTAAATCCCCGGAAATTTTCTATGCATACCTACGTCGCTGTTTTTGTCAAATCATGTGGTAAGTTTGATAAGCCCCTGTCTCCTACTTATCTCTAATACTATCCCCGCGGTTGGTTAGCGAACCTGGACCGTAGTCATATAATATAAAACCATCTCTTCCTTCGCCTACTATCGCGTTTCCATCCCCAATCACTGACTAATATTTCCTCCTAAAAATCTTGAAGTTAGTCCTCTCACTGATCGTATATCCTTTCGACTACTTTCTCCATTTGATTGTTTGGACTCAACTGCATAGGGCATTAGCCCAGCAAGGCGAAAATACATGGTTCAAGGCTCGATCAATGAAACATTTTTCCGTTGGTGATATGTATTTTTATACCCTCCACACAAATCATGTGTTTGCCTTATATCTGTGTTCCTATCCTTTTTCCTTTCCTTGTATCTATACGCGTATAAATGAATACAAATATAAATAAATATATGTATGAATTATTTCCATTAAGTAATCTACCGGTTAAGGCAGGTTCTGCATCGAAAAAACTACCAAATAAATATTTTGTGACTCCTAACAAAACGCAATCCAGCAACCTACTCTACATCAAGCCCCTCTTCATCTCTAAGTACTTCCTTCATCCCATCCAACATCCCTTTCCTGTTCTTGCTCTTTCCTCGTTTGCCTAACATACTCCCCTCTATTACAGTCTTCAGCTCCCTTTGCCAATCAATACGCCCTTCATCCAATTTTCTTACCTCCTTAGGATTTCTCGCAACAAACTCCTCTCCTCGCCCACCATACCTAGTACTTCCTCATTTGTTTTCATTTTGGTCTATTTCACCTTCTCAATCCTTCTCCACACCCACATTTCATAAGCATCCAATCTATTTCTATCATCCTGCTTCAATTACCACTTTTCCGCGCCGTACACAACTACGCTCTATATCAAAGTTTTAACAAGTCTTTTCTTAACATCCTTACTCAACGTCCCTGCCATGAACCCCTTCCTCCTCGTGAAATCCTCTTTGCCAAGCGCAATTCTTCTCCTTACGTCCCTGAATCTATTTATATAGTCTATAATATGATTTTAAATATTAACATCATCTAGATATGAGACTACCAAGGGATTTGGAGGAAATGGTGTGTGGAGGAGAAAGAGTCGGTTGAAATGTTTATGGAGCAAAAGTAGGGACTTTAAGGACGAATTTTGTTTGAATGGAATGAAACGGAACAGACAAACGACTTCATCAGGACGAAATGGAAGCCGTCATCAATCCCTACTAGCCTTTAGTTCTTCCGAAAGATTAGGAGAGCAAAAGAAAGAGCCAAGGAGTTGAAACAGAGGAAAAAGGAATGGGCTTAAATGATTCGCCTTTGTAGCGCAATTAAGACAGAAAACATTTTTTCCTAATGGTCGTATTGCTGATGCTCATTTGCAAATAATGGTGTTCGTGGTGATAGCAGCGGTTCCCTTTGCATCCGACTAGAATTTCTCCACTCCAAATACATTTTAATGAATAGTTCTGCTTCCATTTTGACCTCAAGCATCGAATCCAGGATTATCTCGTTTTAGCAAATTTATTAAGTTTTGACGGATTATTTGATGGATTCTTTTACGTTGTCTTGAAGCTATACAAATATGTCATGAACACTGCCGGTCACTCATTCTGGAAGAGGGAATGAAAATTGTCCCCTCTAATTTTTTAACCACATTCTATATATGTGAACACGTTGATTGGCGTGAAAATCCACAGTACATAACCATTAGGAACGTTAATTATATAATAATCTAAAAATAAACAGATACTAGTTCTCTAAAAACTTGAAAAATAAGACATGCTGTTCGTATCAGGTATTTAAGCAAAGAAAACTACACCGGGCTACATAAAATACTTTTATCTTTCATCAAGTGTTAGGCTGAAGAAATACGAGAATATAATATTAAAAAATGTTTACATTAAACATCAATTTAAAAATAAGGCCGAAGTATTTGACATAATCTCGTATGTTTATATTTGATTCTCTAATAAATTCCCTGCACAAGTATTTGAAAGGAGTGTGGTACGTTATATCTTAAATCTTTTACAGAGGTAAATCAGCCTGCAGACTGTGCCATCCAATGCGTTAGACAAAAATCTATATCAGAGCATCATTTGGCCATTGGCACGATTATTCCTCTATTCTAGTTTACGGAAAACGGCAGCAAATTAATTTCAAAGGTTCACAGGGACGCTTCAATACGCTCCGTTCCAATTTTGATTTCGACTGAACAAGTGATAAACCGAGGAGCGTGTAATGCTACAGAAGAATCATGGAGAGGCTGCTCTTTGCTGAATAGCCTAGGACTGAAGATGTATTACTCGTACATTGTTCAAAGAGAAGAGATCATCAATTTCAATGAGTTAGACAGATGATTCTGCTAAAGTAAACGTTAATATCGATCCAACAATTGTGAAAGAAGAATGTCAAATAACGTTAAGAGCGCAATAAGAAATATCAAAAATTTCTAATCCAACTCCCTAAAAATCATTGTTTACTTTTCTAGCAGACATATTACTGTTATCATGACATCTAATTGATTTGTTCTTACGCGTGAGTATTCATGGTGAAATTCAGTTCGAGACCTATCACTAATGCTTTGTTCCAAAAAACTGACACAATTCCAAAATAATAATGGAGCATTACTTGGGGGAGGGACTAAGACAGTATTTTTAATTGAGTGAGGTGTTGAAAGACAGCCAATGAGGGTTTCCGAAATCAGCGACCGGTGGATAGGTTGAGTGTGGCAAGAATAGCAAAGAAGAAAGGGGAAGAGAGAGAGAGGACGACTGGGTGCGAGGGCGGAGAGGAATGCGCGAGAGGGAGCGGACTTGTATTTTGGCAGTAACGGGAGAGGGAAAGGGGTTCTGAGTGCTCGGTTGGCGAGGAAGGCTTGGAAGGGATGTAAAAGATGTTTTCGTGGTGGAAGGAAGGGGGTTTTTTTTAAGGCTGGATGTTTTGCCAACGGATGTTCTCCAGGAGGAGGAGGGGCTGGGAGATAGGGAGAGTGGAGGGGGTGGGCTGGGGAGAGTACTCAGGGGATGGATGAGAAGTGGGTTGGGGTAGTGAAAGGGGGAGGGGCGAGTGGATGGGAGCGTGGTGTGAGGAAGAGATCGCTCGTTCGAGGGGGTCTTCTCTGAATGCCTGCAGAGATTAAGAGTGATTTTTGCTGCCTTTCTGTTTGAATTAGGGGCCGAAAATTCATTAAAGGGGGACTTTAGAGTGTGGCAGATATTTTAAGGGGGAAAGTCTCCTATTGTGGTTTTGATGGTGAGCTGCCTGCGTCGACAGTTAAGATCTTAATGACAGCAGGTGACTTATGTGGTGTTTATTGCTTGGGTAATGTCATTTTGATGCCAGCTGTGGAACTTCGTGCGTCGTGCACTCGTCACAAATATGCGGCAATGAAAAGGAGAATTTAGGTACATGCGTCGAGGAACTGCTATTGAGTGAATGTAAATATTGACTAATAATGACCGCAGCCATTAAGTTAAGCTTTCTCCACATTAAAGCATTGAACTTTTAATAATGAGAGAGCTTTCAGTGAATACATTTGGATTCAACAATATGTAATTCATTGTACAATGTAGAAATGTAACGTAAGAAAAAAAACAGAGTTGGATTTATTTTAGATGAAGTGTGCTATTTTAAGAGGGCAGCAGGTTTAAATAAAATGAAGATCGCACTTGCGTCGCCTAAACTCATCATAACTGATATAAAATTTTATAAATTGTTTTCATCAGGACTCTTTCTATGCCAATTGTTTCATTCTTTCGTAGCTCTTTGCATGGTTCATATGTATCAAGATTTATCGTTTCCCTAAATTATTGCTCCTTTATGTAATTACTTTCTCATTTCTCCACCCTTGCCATCACGGCTTCATCGCTGTAATGATACAAGGAGTGGTCCGTTCTCTTGTTTCTTATTTTCCAAATTATTTTCCATCGGTATATCTAATAACAAACATCTAGATTGAATTTTTCGTAAATTTCTCCGGCAATAAATTATATTATAAACTACCTATTGTAATGCCATTTGTACGTTCCTCTAATTTAATTCATTTCTTCTATCCCAAGATAAAATTTTCTAAATAATGAAATGAGTCCGTGCTACGTTTCCTTTTTAATTTTAAACGACGACGAATTCATGTCATAATAATTCTTCTGAGGCCTCATATTTTCTTTTAAAAATTAAATTCGCATTTTTATCTACTCTTTCTATTGCTCCTTTGCAAAATATTAATATTTCCCTTCTAGTATTTACTCACTGCTGGAAACACTTGCTCCTATTTAATTGAGCAAGAATAATTAATATTATCGTTAACCCTATTATTGATTTATCGATATGCTCATCAAATAATAATTGTTATTTCTTTCGTCTGGTTTCATTTTAAATTCTTTTGTACAGCACTCTTATAACTTATTATATTCAGCTGCTACATACCTATACTTGTGAATAATTACGACTTTAAAATACGTCGTACTAACTTTTATTTTACCGGGCCCTTTGTATCGAATATTTTTATAATTGAGAATATTATTCCATTATAAATAACTGAATTTTTCCCAAGAAAATATATTCTTTTTATTCTAATTTCTTGAATAAACTCTTTAGTTACTCTGCTCCGATGAAGATTTGCAAAATGTAGCATCATGAGCATACGTATATATATGTATATATATATATATATATATATATATATATATATACATATATATATACATATATATATATGTATATATATATGTATATATATATAAAATATATATGTATATATATGTATATATTTTTATATATATAATATATATGTGTATATATATATATATATATATATATATATATATATATATATATATATATATATATATATATATATATATGACATCGCATATATGACGCACACATACATCTACTGCTAAAGAGTCAAGAAACTCTCCGAGTATCTTCTGGTTGTTATTTGATCTCTCAATTGCTGCTTTATTTGGGATTATCAATATGTAACACATCACGTATTTCCAATAGGAAACACGTAGTCGCAAAATAATTGGACTGTTACATACTTACATTCAGATGCTTAGCGACCACACTGCACGTTCAAGCTCTGGGAAAGATGTGTCCAGCAGAAATACCTTCACGCGCGACCACGGTCAAGCGTGAGTGAAGTGGGCGATAATCAAACATAAGGGGCGGTACCCACGGGTAGAGCTGCGAAAAATATCAATAAAGAAATGAGTGCCTCCTAAGAGCTCTTTCTGAGCGGTTTTGGAATGGCTGAATGAAGGTTTGAGTTCAACCGGAAAGCTTCTTTTCCAAAACCCAGCTGAAGACATTTTTGAATGGGTAATATTCAGCAGAGAAAAGCGTAGGCATAAGAAATATTCCTTAATACAAGCTGCAATTTGTACTTGATACTTCGTTTAACTGCTTGTATGGTTAAATAACCCATGAAGTGAAAGGATATTCTGAGGCCAAGTAAAAATTAACTTCGTAGAAATTAGTTTTACAAGTAATGTAATGGGAAGTGCATATATTGCGAAGCCGCAAGTTTTGATACTAACTTTTCGATCTTGAATCTTTGACATCCGATTATCAATGATAAAATGGAGACTCCTACGCGTTATACATATTTTAGATTATGTTTTTTCATAATTAAATACGCTGATTTATTTCTCAAACCACTTGCTTGGTTTTCAGCCTAGAAAGTGTAGGTAAGTCCTATGGAACTAAACACTCCAGTGAACCATTTCGCAAAGAGAACCATGTCAGTCTTTCATTGCAGTCTGTTTAGTTTGAAAGGGTTGCCTCCTCAGTAAAATATTAGTTTAGAATAATTGTTTCTGTTTCAAAGAAAACACAATGAACTAGTATTTTTCCTCAATAGGTTTTCTTAAATATAAATACATTTATTTAGTACTTCAAGGCTCTGAACGAGATAAGGTTTGCCCAGATGAGTCTAAATACTAGTTGGCTTGTAATGAACAAATTTAGATTGTCTATGTTAACAACAGGGTCACGATAGTCCAGGGTTAGAGCGTTGGACTACTGACTGGAGGGCCCGGGTTCGATTCCCGGGTAAGCCCCTCCGGGCACCTGCAGCTCCACCCAAGCAATGTGATTTTTCGTGTGTCAGATCTTCCTGGGAAACCATTGCCAGGACAGGGAAAGGAACTGGCCCCCCTACCCTGATGTGTGGATTTCACATGCCGCCGATCTTAGTACTGGGTGAACTCTACCATCACCTACCAAACCGACCTTCGGGTTGATTACTGCGTTATGTCAAAATAGCTACATTTTATCTATAATGTGACACGCGGAAAGAATGAATTTCACGTTTTTCCATTGAGTGAGAACTACAAAATCAAAAAGTCTCCTTAGGATTGCAAGAAATTCATAAATATTATAATGACGGGCAACAACTAAAAATAAGTGAAAGTAGTTCTTAGAGCTCAATTTATTTCAGAAAATTTCTTTAGTTGGCCGCGAACGACAACTATGAACACATGTAATTTTAGCTGATTACCATTAACAAAGCTGAGTCACAGAAGATCGATTAGTTTAAGTATTTTTTAATTAGCAAATATTGCTTTTTTTAGGGATCTCGCATTTGGAACTTCTCTAAAGAAACTTTTTTTGATTTTGCGATAAGAGTTAATGGCCATTCAATCATCTACGTGTACAGAATAATTACTTTGTATTTAGAGATATCATACAGGAATATTTGTACTCTTAGTCAGGTTATTATCCCGAGTTTCGTATTTATTACACGTAATTTCGGTAAATATCTCATTGACTGGCTGACAGTGTATTAAATTACATCTTATTAGATCTAAAATGAAAATTAAGACCTATCTTGGTAAAGTAGTCTCCCCTAAATACAGAACCACGACTGGAAAATAGTTGCACAAAATAATAAGAATTCACATTTTCAGTCAGGTATGTCTATTTAAAAAACCATGTAAAAAGGAATACATGGCTTTTGTATGAAACGTGTTTTGAAACAAGATATTTCAGAGCGCCAGGAAATGAATAATATTAATTTTAGAAACTAAATGGTATTTTTTCTGTCCATAACCGTAATAACTCCACTTACTCTGGGTAACAACAGTTAAAACAGAACGTGTTTGGAGAAGTTATTCTTGAATGCAGTACTTCTTGTTATTCTACTCTTTTTGCCAAAGGAAAACAAGCTTGCTATCTGAAGCTCCAAAAATAAAATTCTATCATAGTTAAAAAGAAAGTAGAACTGTTTTTTTAAGACCCAATATGAAATAGGATCTGGAAAATTGAATTGTTTTTCATTCGATTGCAATAATCAAGCAAAAGACAATTTTTGGAATCGAGTCCAAGCTTCTTCAGCTTAAACCCATGCATATTACACATAGTGTTAAATACTAAGGCCACGATTTAAGTTTCCCATAATCCCCCGATCATATTTTTCAAAACGTGTATTGAACTGTCACAATCTTGAAATATGTCACAGTGAGAAGGAAAATATCTGTAACAAGTAGAAAAACTTTAACGTAAAAAGTTTATTCCTCTGTTGCGTATAATAGCATATTGTAGAGAGATGATATAAGGACATTTGGAATGAGTGTTCCCAAGTTCCCATGGGATATGTTAATGCTGCATGAGACCTTCTTTCGCCGTGGCCTACTTTCATAAAGTGCAATCGCTACTCTGCGATCTGTCAATATGCCTTGCCTTAGGGTAGGAGAAGTGGTCATATTGGAAGAAAACATACAGACTGGAGGCACTGAGAGCATAAGATGGCAGTCCTAAATCAGAGAGGAGTTGATTCGACGGGAAGTTTTCCCGAATATTCTCATCTGAAGTGGAAGCGCACTTGCTTTCTGTGCATACCCTTTGTTTCATTGAAGATTCTAAATGGAAGGAGGAAATCTTTGGATCATGCGGGTTACTTTGAGCGACTCTTAGCTCAAACTCCCCCTTTGATACAAAAGGCATTACGCTTATGTACGGACTTCGTAAAAAAGTAAATTTGCATCGAAGGACATTATAGTATTTTAGTTTTTTTTGCCGAACTTTTTAGGCATTTCCGGGCTGATATTTTATTCAGATGTAGAATTTCGAATGAACTGCACCAACGTACTTGGATTTATGGTAACATTGAAAAAATTGTTACAAATCTAGAAAAGTTACATTTATCTGGACAATTCAATATGAGTTGATAAAGGATTGCTCATCCATCTTCCTCATTTATATCGGTTAAATGCTTCATTAAAAAAACATTCATCATATTAGTCTTTTTTTTGACGTTGTAACTTATTTCAACACGACGTGATGACAGAACCCGTGTGACCTATCGAAAGAATGCTCAATAAAATTACTATACTTTGTGTAATAATCCAGCTAAAACTGAGAAAGTACTTCCCATCCGGGTTACAACAGTATTTTGAGAGGGATAAACACACTGAGTACTGAAGGAAATACTTTCGCATTTAACTAAAATTGGGAAAAAACTGTTATGTACGTAGGTTCATTAACGAACCTTAGCTTCATCAGTACGATTGCGAGAGGCCAGAGGATATTTGTGGCCAAAATTAAGGAAATATATATATATGTATATATATATATATATATATATATATATATATATATATATATAATCTATATACGATTGTAGTACATTATTGAGTCTTCATTTAGAATGAGCCGGAATTTGGCTCAAACTGCAAGATTTAATATCCAAATAAAAAAGCATAAGAAAAACTCTAAATAATTCATCAATCATTATGAGAGAGCGGAAAGCGTGCGATTATGAAAAAATCTTAAGTTGAAGTCACTTGAAGGGCAGAGGTCACATGAAAGACAAGTTACCCGGAATATAATGGGTGGAGCAGAATAAACTCTCTGATTTGACGGATAAATTGTAAAAAAACCAACCAAAATTGTTAAAAAAATATTTTTATTTATGAAAAAAAAACTCTTAAAAACATCTAGTGTTATTTTTTCCATTGGGTTTTTAAAGTTATTTCATCCAGGTGACGACCTTAGTGAGCGATTCACATGTTGAGTCGTCCAAAACAGTTTTACGTAAATCTTCTTTGCATATTTTGCGTTATTCCAGCGATGAAATCTGCAATTGCCTCCTTAAGAGTTTCCAAGGTGAAGAAATCAGGTGGCCGGGAAATTGTTCTTGCTGGATTGGGCGTGAAAAACGGGCGGTATGAGCCGTGAAACCATCCTATTGAAATAAAAAGGCATTTTTTAATAAACCTTATCATGCTCTTATATTTTGGGGCATGAAAATTTCTCCAGCATCTGAAAATAGCGTTCAGAGTTCACAGTAACAGTTGAACCGCAAAATTCAAGAAAATAATGCCCAATAATGCCTAAAGAGGACTACGAAACTGTCCATTTGGGGCAATGGAGAGGTCTTGGGTGAAGTTCATGAGGGTTGTCAGTCGCCAAGCAACGAAAATTTAGCCTGTTTACTGAGCAGGAGAGGTGAAAATGCGCTTCATCGCTAGACCTCAATCCTCCTCATCACCACTACGCTATCATTGTTCCAAAAGAACGTTTATACGACAAAGCCTCGATGCTCACCATGCCATTGCAGATTAACTGCCAAAAATGGCATTATATTCCCCGGTAATGCCACTGCTTATATTCCGCTAATTTACTTGCGCGCTCCTCAGTGATTTCTTGAAACTAAGGGTACCATTCTGTTTCACCCTGTACACATTGCATGACTTTATTGTTCGCAGACGCGGATGTTAAAATATTAACTGCTTCGGTACAATAATCATAAAAGGAAATTCAATATCGGAAATACAATTTTAATTAAGTGCAATCGAGATTCATAAAAGTTGAGGAACGTTAGCATATATGATAGCCATTCAGAAAAAGACTCATAATTATCTTGACGAAGAGTAAACATTTGATCAGAAAAGCACATTACTTTATTTTCATCCTGGTCGGGAGACATTGATCAGGATTTTGTGACAATCTATTAATAAACGCTGATATCCCACTGCAAAGGAATATTGCTGAAAAAAGATATTATTGTTAGACAAGTAAATATTAGACTTTTTCCTTTGTTGATGTTCTTGTTTTTTCATTTCACGAGTATTCATATACTTTTTATGTTTATAAATAGATGTAAATTCAGCATGATTGAGTGAAAAATTTTATGGTCAAGCATTATATTTAAAAAAAAATAATTTACTAGAAAAACTGAAATTGTAGCATTTCATGGACACCCTGGAACCTGACGATTAAATATTATTGAATCCCTTTTACAGAAATTTTCCTGTCTTAGGAAAATAAACCAGTATCTGTAAATGTTTTCATCAAATAATGTTTATTGCAATGCATTTTTTGTAATTTCAATAAATATTTTCACAAACAATATATTAAGTATCAGTTACTCGTACATAAATACGTAGTTAGTTGCAAACTCTAAAAAAACGTGAAATAGCTTGGCGAAATTTTGTACCTATGTTTGCGAAAAGAAGATTGAGTGTACTTGATTAAATATGCATCCTCTCTTATTTCGAATGATCAAAGGTCAGAGCGTCGCTCTCTGGCCAAGGAGATTGCGAAAATGGCTCTCGAGGATCCGGGCATTAGGTCGCCTCAAGGCGCATCCCGCCCCCATTTTTACCCCTGATGACACGAGCAATGCACGACCCGCACTGTTGCTCTTCCCTCAAAATCGAGGAAAATACGACGTTTCTTCAAAGTTTAATCCATTCATCCATGGATGTCTTGATTTCTGCTTGCAAGAACACATTAAGAATTCGCCAGGGTAGTTATCAATAGTATCTGTTGAAAATAATAGGAGATCAATTTGGGTCAAACTTAACTACAACAATGTAATAATATTTTCCGTGACAATATAGATGTAACATAACTTTTTGCACATCAATGAGGACTTAAGAAAACTATGGATATGCAATTCAAGATCAGAAACCGAATTATGATTCAGGAAAGGCTTATGGCAGAGTGAATGAAGAAAAGATGTGGAAGATAGGGATAGAACGAAAAAAAACATTGTTTGATTTAAAGATTATTCATGAAAATATTAAGGAAACGGTGTGGATAAAAGATAAAGTAATTTACTTATTCTAAATAACAAAAAAACAGATACGTGCGCCTATTTTAAAGTGAATTTCCATCGTAATTTTAGTCGCGGATGAAGGTAGATAGTAGAATTTAATGCAATCATTGGGGACGAAAATGTATTATTAAAATTCTACGCCAGAGGTACTTTATTGATGGCAGAGGCCACAAGATCTACAAAGGCCCCTGGACACCTTCATCGCGGTTGCCAAACAAATGAATCAAGGTAAATACGTTCTATGGAAAGGCGGTGTTATAGGACTAGGAGGGAAAACTGATGGCATATGGAACCTAATCAGCAATATCATTCAGTTATTGGACGATGCAATGGGATTTGGCGGAATGTAAATAGCAAATGGTTGGAGGGATGAAAAAGTTACGAATTATCAAGTTCCAGCTTAAGTCTTGATGCTTGTTATGTTTCTAATGAATACGGTGCCTGCAAGGTGCAAAAGGAGTGTGAGTGTTAAAAGTACATGAGATATCATGGAATAAATAGGAGAATTGTGAATTAATTTTCATTTTGTTCATCGACTACAAGCTATAATGAAGTTAGCATTCCACGAGAATTGATTACCAAGAGAATGAATTAGAGTTGAGTCACTACAAAAATGTGCCAGAGAAAAGTGAGCGAAGTAAAAGAAAATGGAGGATCGAGAAATTCACAGGAAACTGTGGCTGGAAAAACTCTCACAGGATATATGTTAGACTAATTCTTAAAGTATGTGGAAGGAAAATATATAACCTCTTTCATGAATGTATTACTGACAAAGGACAGAATAGAGATACATGAATTTAAACTTCTAGAACCAACAAATCTTTCACTTTGGCTCATTTCAACACTCAAAACAATTCAAAACTTAGAGAGAAGACCTTTATTTCGCTAGCTATTGATCTTTTTGTTGAAGATCGCCAAATAAATAAACTGATAAACTGAGGAAATATTGCTAAAGACAGCTACTATGCAAGGAAAATTCGTTTAAGTAATCACAAGATAACACTAAAGTCATCTCTACTGGGTAGGACACAATTCATATGCAATAAAGCTGCATAAGAGCCAAACAGGGTCGATTCGGAGGAGAGAAGTCAAATGCTTTTTTCATTACATTTTCTTTATACACAGCTTGTTGGCATCAGTTTCTTACAATTACATATTCCCATCGACTTTATCTTTTTTCTTTCTGCTTTCCTGATTGTCCATTTATAACATCCACATCAGAACTCACTCCAAACAAACGTTTTGATGAACTTTTTCTACTCTCTATGCCTATAAGATAAGTTTTCTCGTATAATGCATGTTTCTCCAAGGCTTTTTCTCTCTTCTTCCATGTATCTCAAATGTATTTTTGTTGTTCATAACACTCGGTAGCAAAGTTTTCAAACTGCTCTAAAGTAGTATTACCTATTTTTTATATTTTTCACATTTAATTACAAAACATCTCCATTGTGTAAAGTTGGCTTTCACCTCGTAGACAGTAGCACATCACGTGCGACTACAAATATATCTGTAATATTGTTCGCACGGTATTTCGTCACAACATCTTGTTCCTTTAAAGCCCCCAAAATTTCATATTGTTAGAGGATACCTCGGTATCTTAACTGGCTAAAGCACTCGGCGGCACATCAAGCAATCCGGGTTTGAAATCCCGATCGAGCGAATGATTTTACGCTTAAAGTTTTGCACTACAATGCACATTTAGCGGATGACTTCGTCAAAAGTTACTGTCCTGGCATCTCCAGCAGTTTCTTGAAATTTTACTTTCTCTTTACTAATGTCATTTTTTTTCGATATTTTTCTTTATAACTTTCATTTTAAACTCTTCTATGTCTTCGGATGGAGTTTTGAGCTTCTTTTTCGTGTCCTTTAAAGAGTCTGCGATGTTATACAAGCATCATTGTCTAAGCGGATACTATGTAATCTTTTTCCAACCGTTGTAATACCTTTAGCCTCTCCCGTCATTCTTGTGACTCATTCATCGATAAATAAATTAAATATATAAGATAACAGAGGACAAAGTTACATCATACCTTTTTATTTTCACAACTTTTCCGCATCCATTTATATAAATATCGGCTTCATTTTTCTTGAATAAATTTCAAGTTCGATCTTTCTAATGAAGCCCGATTTTGGCCAAGGTTTGAAATAGTTATCTCCAACCAATTTTGTCAAACATCTTGCATACGTCTATAAAGGCTGCATGTCTTTCTATCCTCCTCTCTAAAATTTATCCAAGTGCTAATCTCGGTTTTCTGGTTCCTCTTCCTGCTCTAAATCCTATCTCCTAGTATTGTTTTATTACCTCATATTTCCTATTAGTTGTTCGTAGGCATACTGTTTGTTCTACGTGTTAAGCACAAAAATACTGGGTAGGCTTTAAATTTAATCATAATGATTCTCACTGAGTTTATATATGTTGATAACATTTTTGTTCATTTCCTTCTTAAGGTTATTTTTCCCCATATCTCCCTGGATAAGTATTCGCACTATGGATAACTCTATTTTCAGATTTATAATTTAAATTTAAAAAGTCAGGCTTTCTTGTTTCTCAAACGCGTAGGATGTCCATTTCCGCTGTATTCTAATGTTCCGTTCAATGTTCAAATGTATCAATTTTGAATATATCCTCTGATCTTTTCTTTTTTGTAGCTTAACTCAAAACATTCCCCTCCCCAGAGACCCGATTGAGAGAATTGACAATCCGGAATATTTTGTATTGGACGCAGTTTTTATTGAACATGATCTATGCTGACATCTTGAATTAAGGATGACTTTCCTTTTGCCTTCTGCATTGTCAGGCTGTTAGCCAAAGGTTTAGGTTTATGGGCCTGTAGAGGTTTCTCTTCCTTGTGACAAGAATGTACCTACCCTACACCCTCTCATCTTCCCTTAAAAAGCCTTTTAACCCTTGATATATGAGAACTTCTTATACCGGGAGTACCTAGGTCACCGGAGCCTCGTCACAGATAACTGGGTTCAAAGTGTATTCGAATTTAATGAGAACACGTGAAAGTCAGGATGACTATTGTATGGCATGGGCGATATGCGTTTTACAGTACCTTACAACCGCTTTTCTAAATCATAGGAGTAAGATTCAAAATATTGGCAACATTTGTGACAAGTTTTAAACTCATTTCATAATTTACAGATTCTTGCCTGTATTCTCCTACTATCTCCAGCCTGAATATTTTATTTTGAAACACTGCGCATTGATGACGAAATACCTATTAAGCGGTTAACTTAGTTACTTGAGTCCAAAAATCGACCAATGAAAAGTTATCAAATGAAAAATCGTGTCATGCGAAGAAACTTTTTCAAATTGAAGGGAGTTAAAAATAACCTTAAAATAATGAAAAGGCAGTGGTATTAGTGGAAGGAACAACTGCTATCTAAAGCGTAATTTTGTACCTGTAAGTTTTGTAAAAATTCTGTTCGATTAAACAAGGGTAAAAGCGTATTTAGGACAATTTTGAGAAGATATAGGTGTCGGGTCTAGCGTTCGAGCACCCAGAGGTTCAAATCACGTTACGACATGGAATTCATGGCAGCTTAGATGGACCACTGTCGCAAAAATTCCGCAACAGTTGGCCTGTCTTGCTCAAGTAAGCATAGGAACGCGCACCACTAGCTTGGTCACCATGCCTGAACTGTGCCCTTGCCTGCCCATCCATCAAACTATCCTTCTACCTCTCAATATACCTATACACTATTAGCCGTTCATCTTTTAAATTCTCTCCCTAGGGACAACTTAAAAATTGACAAGAATGTCTCCGACTAGTAATATCATTTTTATAATGGAAATTCAATAAAAATCAGCTTAACTAATTATAATTTGATTTCATAACGCTTTCTCAATATCTATCGCTCCAACCTGCCCGCCACACTCCAATTTTAGCCCTGAGACAAGTTGAGTAGCATAAATACAAGTAAATGGACAGAAAATAAAGCAAACAAATAAGTGCTAGATATCATATGGAAAGAGGAGAGGTTGTTCAGATAAATTCAAGAAATATTGTAAGAGTGGAGTCGTAAGCAAAGAGTCAATCCAAAACTTTATCAAGAAATTTTGATCAGTGAAAAATGTCAGTTATTGAAATTCAAGTCTTCTCTTATAATGTAGACTATTCGCTGCCTTGGTGTAATTTATTCTAGCTTATAAAAATTTGCTGTTTTTTACACGCGCATGGTGAAGAATTCCTATTTTTAACAGCAAGGAATTACCCTACCCTTAGCATAAAGGAGATAACTTCAGGCGTCACTTTGTGGAAACGATACATATTGCAAAAGAAACACTTGGTTTTTCCACATAAAATATTTATTCACGACCTAG
Organism: Hetaerina americana; assembly: GCF_022747635.1. Classification (NCBI taxonomy): domain Eukaryota; kingdom Metazoa; phylum Arthropoda; class Insecta; order Odonata; family Calopterygidae; genus Hetaerina; species Hetaerina americana. The sequence goes on along the minus strand of NW_027287019.1, from coordinate 826,609 downwards.
GTTTCAACGCTCAGCGTCATCATCAGGTGAAATACAGGCCAAAATCTTTCTTTATATAACATAAAGTTATATAAAGAAAGATTTTGGCCTGTATTTCACCTGATGATGACGCTGAGCGTTGAAACCTAGGTCGTGAATAAATATTTTATGTGGAAAAACCAAGTGTTTCTTTTGCAACACTACCCTTAGCATGTTAAGTATGCTTTAATTAAAGGGATTTCTAAATCTTTTAATTGATGTATGCTAAAAGGCGAAGATTGGCTGCGCTGGCTTCACATTAAGGGAAAGTAATCATGGAAATACCTCTACCATAAATCAGATTATATTAACTCGAGGGCATATTACCCTCCATAATCATAATATTACGATATGCGTCTACGATATCATAGACGTAGTATTCATAGGATGCTTTGGGTTTAAGTTCGTCGTAACTGTGACATATTTTGTTTTTACGGTAAATAAAAAGTTCACCGGGACTCTAATTTAATGAAGTTAAGTAAGGAGCGACAAAAAGCAGAAAAATGATTAATTTATTTGTCACCCAATAATATTTTGCGTGACATTTTTGCCTTTGACACCAGCGCTTAAGGCAAATAAGATTGTTTAAAAATGACCGTGTATTTCAACTTTTGAAATATCCGTATACAAATTTTGGTTACAAATTGATCTTCATATTTTACGTATTTAAATGAATATGCTTAAGAAGTGTGTATTCATTTTTTGTTAGATGTTCGTAGTGTATGGCTTATCGTAAGCCCTACAAATAGAATTCCTATTCACTAAATCTTCTTGAATTGCCAAGTCAATGTAAATCAATAATATTTAAGATGTGCCTTTTTAACTAATAAGTAGGCTATTATAAATTTGTTTCACCATTGAGAATTCGCGTTCAATCCATGGAAGTGCCTAAATACGTATAGACGTTATGCACCACCCGGCCGTCGAGTCCATGGGCTGTTGAGACTGCACTCCTCCCCACATCCCGCGCTCCTAGCGTGGTGCCTTTTTCTGAACAGGGTGGCGTCGTCACCTCTGCGTCGGAGACATGCCGGGGGGGGGGTGGAGGGTGACGTGGGTGGTTCTCGTGAGAGAAAGCTTGGGCGAGAAGTCTCTGGGGACCGGGGTAAAGGAAAATAAATGTTTTGCACCCTCGTCTTACACAAAGCAAGGAACACTTGCGAAGCAATTCAAGCGACTCGCTGCTAAGGTACAGGAATTTATAAATATCACACGAAAGCGTAGGCAAGGGTTTTTTTCATTTCATCCAAAAGATACGGTAGTATGGATTCTAGTCAAGTAACATAAAAGATGAAATTGGTGTTTTAAACACTGTATAAACATCGCCAATGCTGGAGATGTCAAAGCTAAGTTTTAATCGGAAGCATCAAAACTGATCGCATAGAAGTTACCAATAAGCGATGAATTGAGTCGTATTTTCCTTTTGGGTTATCGATTTCTTATACAATCTTCGCTCTTTCCAGTAAGCATTAAAAAATTACTTGCGAACATGTTTTCAGAACAATTTTTAAATGGACAAAGGCATAAATGAACAGAGAGACTACCAATCGGATTCATTTGGGAGGTAGATTTAAGTCACAATTTCTTATCTATTTTGCAACAAGCGCAGTGGTGCACTTAAGTCAAGCTTGTTCATTATGAAAAAGGTGCAGATTCTTGCGCTATACTGCCTTTATTTTGTATTTTTCCGAGCCCCTCATCACAGTCATTTAGAGTGCTCTTGGAGTCTGGAATCTTAGACCAGAGAAGAGAAAACTCACGGAATCATTAGATCATTTGTCTCTTTGAACTTAAGTTAGAGCCATACTAAAAATAGCATCAACGTGCTACTTTTTAAAAAAATATTGTAGAATATGCTTTTCTTCGTTCATGCATAAAAATACTGGATTGTATTTGATCGTTCAAAAAACTAATCCAAAGTCAAAATGACCATTTAGCATATCGATCAACGTTGTCATTGCGGCGGATAGATGACATCGTTAGGTTTAACATTTTTATAAGATTATTTAAGGGAACAAAATCTTCTAAAAATTTAACACCTTGTCAATAAAATGTCAAAAACACGATAGGGTTTTCAACCGATATAATTGAATACAACTAGGATACTAAGTATTAAACATCAATATTCATAAAGCATCATGCTCTGACGCCAACTTTTCGGTTACTTAAAGGTTTCAATAATTCGCTTTTTTGGGGTTTATAGACCCATTTTTGTTTTCATATTTATTAACGCGAGAAAAGTACTTTATAGCACGGGTTATACCTTTATTATAGATGGCTGTGGTCAAACAAGAGTTCGTCATGATTGGAAAGGCTACCATAACATAATTATGGACTATCTCATGGCCGTCCCTCGGGACATATTCTTCTGTAGATGTTCTGATTTAATGAAATGTAAAAAGCATTCTGGTAAAATTATTTCTTAATGTGACTTAACGATAAATCATTGTCGCTAAAAAATGTGTAAACGGATATACATATATAATTGATTTCTTTGCTCAACATTAAAAATTTATGAAGCTAGAAGAAAAAACGAGTATATAGTATATATTTTTTTAACGGTGCTTTATTCCGTAAACTGCCTTACATTGACTCCATTAATGGAGATATTGTTATGATCTTCAAAAGAACATATGCATGCCATTATATTTGTAATTACATCAATAGGAAATGTAATTTTAGTCTGGAAAAAATACAACATCGAATACTTAAAATATTTCTACAAATACTATTTCCTTTCTAAGAAAAAGCAATTCTTTACAGTAAGTGCGCAAATCTTGCTGAAATTATGTCTTACGTATTGCAAAAAGCTACCGAGGGGCTTTTATCTTTAAATCGAACAAGTTAAGTATCCATTGAGTGTATGAATAATGGTTTGGGTTCTTCTTTTGAAAATACCGTCCTAGAGGTACGTATGGCCTCTTATTTTTCCGAGAGAGATATATAGTATAAACTTACAAAATATTGGTATGACTTATGAATATTGGTATAACATACTTGCGCTCTAAAGTTTTCATTGTCTTTTCTTGTTATTCACAATTGCAGTTGTGTCTTTAGGATTGCGATTCTTTATTTAGAGCCTATTGAAATGTTTGGAATGCCGGTCGTCCAGCTTTCAATTCCATCAGTAGCTTTCGTATTTTCATTTCCCCGCTAACCTTCTCTTTCCTCCTTATTCGCAGCGAGAGTGAAAAGAACCTGGGAGAGGTGAACCGTAATGCAATTAAAGTTGGCAGCAATTAAACTTCCACGACCGACCTCCCCGTTCCCTTCCATTCCACCTTGGACCATACCTTCTCCCACACAATCGGATGGGCACGCTTCATCTCCTTCCCTCCTTACTTCCCCTGCGCTCACGCCACCTCTCTCTCTCTTTATCACCCTCTCTATCTCTTCTCTGACACCTTTCTAACTCACTTGCCAACAATATTGTACTCGTAAACGTATTGAATGAATTCTTGAAAAATACTTTGTTTTTCACCGCCACTTCTCGTATCTTCTTACGTTTTATTTTTCGTTTGCAATCTTCTTGAGAATTTCTATAGGTATTACGAGTCCTTTCTTACTCTGAGTGCAACCAAAAGTAATAGAAATTTAATTTCGTCGAATTTCATTGGAAGGTTTTAAGGAATTTACGCGTAATTTTCTGCCGCTTGGATTATTCTCTGCTTTTCTAAAATTGCGGCAAATAAAGGTCCACAGTATTTTTAAAAAATCTCATCAATCATTTTTTCTTAGCTTTGAGTCGTATTTAGCATAGCTGAATTATTTCTAAGCCACAGTCAGTCATAGAATATTATTTATTGTTAGAAACTCATAATTCTATTTTGTTTAATAATAGCCTATTATTGGATTATTTTGCAAGACTAGTATCTTTGACTCAAGTAACCATCTGTGCAGCTATCTCTCTTTAAATATGTCATTTCTTAACTGGCGGTTAACATTAGTATTCCTGAATATTTTAGCTCTAGCTTAACTTAAAAAGGTGTTAGATCCTGATGAATCTATACTTTGGATTAGGACATGTTGACAAAAATGTTAATTATATCCTTAGATGTATTTATGCCTTAAAAATAGGCCATATTCTATCACAAGCATTGCAATAAATTATATTTATTATTAAATTCTGTAGTTTTTAGGATTAAACATAAATGTTATTTTAATTAAAGAACACCAATCAATCAATAAAACAAGATATTCCATGGATTATAAAGGTTGATTACCTTCGATTCTTATTATTTCTCTGTTTTCAAAAAGTCGCGGGAATATCCTTTTACTAACTTTCCATTATGTGCATACACATTTTCATTGGTTTGTAAACTCTGCCTATTTTTATGCTTTACATGAAACCCACCCACCCTCTTCCTTCCTCTACCCGGCCTACCTGATATTTTCCCTTTATCGTAGTCTTCAGCATCACTCAATTTTATTATCACTTTCATTCACTTATTTAATTCACACGTATTATCGGCAGCAACTCTCTTCACTACTTCTATTTAAATCCTTTGCAATTTTGTTTTTTGTCCAAATTATTTCCTCCATTTTCCGACACACCGTCGGCTCAAATCTCCCAATTCACTCTTCTTCTCTTGACCAAGTCTTACATCCATAACGTTATGCTCCATATAAAGTATTCTTTAATCGTATCTTAATCAGTATAATTGATCAACGTTTATCACATCTTTACTTAATATACCCGTCACTATTTCTCTTATTCCTGAAGACGCCTAATTTTTCTAATTAAAATATTTTAGGGACGTTTCAATTATTCAGATCCACGTTTATTAAGTAAGTCCACGTTTGCTAAAAAATACTACCCAATAAAACTACCCTGAACTGTTCTCCTTTCCCTAATTTCTTCTGTCTTCCTTAAATGCTTTTTTAAGTAAGCTTCCCTACTTCCAGAGACTTTCCTTAGTTCTGTTTCTTTAATCGTTAATTATTACCCAGTAAAATTCACATAGTTCTTCTAAAAAAAATTGTAATTCTTAAAAATTCACAAAAAAAATTTCAATTCCATTGACTGTCTGAATCACTTTGTATAGCTTGATCATCTACATACCTAAGTGTCTTTGTTATTTTGCCACCCACTTTCATTCCAAATTCAAATCACCAATCCGGCCTTGAATATTCCTCAGCAAATGCATTAAAAAGTACCGGCATCAACAGACATTAATCTCTCTCCTCTACCAAGTACTGCTAATTCCAAATTCTAAAAAATCTTTCCTGCCCTCATCCACGACGTCTGATTAAATTTTTAAATTTCGAGTAATTCGTCTGTGTATCCAGTTCATTCTCATATTCCGCAAGATCAAGTTTTTTTCCCACCAAATTGTTGAACACTTTGTCATAATCCAAGAAACATGCGAAGTTTATGTGTTCAAACTCGGGTTCCCTTTCCTTTATGTTTTAATCCCTGTAATAGCATCAAACATTCTTCCCATTCTAAAGTCAAATTTACGTACAAGTAGGTAGATGTTTTCTACCTTTACTGCATTCGAGGTGTAACTTATCGTTATATAGTTTTCAGAAAAAGATCCTTTCAACTTTTTTGTAGATGGATCAAAATTGACATCAGGAAATCTTCGTGATCAATCAATGATTACATCAGACGCGCTTATTATTCATTATGTACTCCAAAGTCTATACATTCGTATACTTCGCCCTCTCTCCTAAATGAAAACCAATTTAAAAAATTAAAAGAAGACTCCTATAGCCATAATAAGTTAGCATCACTCATCCCACTATGAAAAATAAATTTATTGCTATGGTTTGCCGGAAGAAATACCATGAAAGTGACCAACAACAAACTCTCAAGCAGAGGACTACTCTGTAATAGTTTAGGGGAATGTTGCTTCGTCGCCAGTACTAAAAGTCATTGTGGATAAAATCAAAACCCATACGAGGACTGTCGAGAAATAAACTTATATTTTGGCCTAACTTAGAGGTGACTGGGGTAAGGAGCCACCATCTTGGTGTAAACGTCTCTGTCCTTAGTTTGCATCCTGCTGTGTAGTTTGCAGCATGTGGTTCTTCTGTTTTTATTCTAGTTTACAAGTGGTGACCTAACACCCCCGCCACACGCACTTACGACGGCTTGCGGGATATTGTGTAGATGTAGATGTACTTTGCTCGCTGGAAACTGTTAAATGTGCGTTTCAATAAATTACCGCGAGTTGTAAGATACGATCTGTGATTAAGTTTTACCTGCAAAAACCGGAAGCCAATTGAAATTCATAGGCAACTTTGTGAAATGCACGGATACGAAACAATGAGTGAAGGCGGATTGTGGCAGGTTCGCATTCAGTTTCAAAATGGCGGCGCCAATATTCATTACGACGATCGTAGTGGTTAGCCTAGCCTTGTGACAGATGGTGGAACGACAAAAGTATTGAATACATTGCCAATTAATAATTAATTATCTCTCGCTAGACGTGAGTTGCAACGCAGTGCTTTGACAGTTACGCAGAATTTAACTCTGGTTTAAAAAAGTGGTTAAATTATAAGGCTGCAAATTTCTTCAGAGACGGAATTTAAAAGCTTGTGTATCATTATGATTGAAGCCTCAATTTAAATAGCGACTACGCATTAGTGGCGGCTCCTACACCATCAATTTTACCCAGAAAGATTTCAATGATATTTGGTACTGGTATTACAGTTCACAAGTGCAGCAATCGTTATTTTCCGAGCCCATTCATTACCCAAATAATTGGAAGAAATTATAATATAGGTTTCCAGTTATCGGTCAAGAATAGAAAATATACCCGTTGACTGATTTTTTCCCGATAATCTTCAAGGATAAGAAGAATCGCTTATAAGTGTTTATTGAGACAATATAAGTATTACCTCGTGTTTGTTGGGGTTAGATTCTTTAGTGTTTGAATTTAGGCAAACAAAAATGAATCGAAATTCCTTGATCCTTGATAATTATCTTTAGTCAATTATTTTCTTCAAATTACATGCTGTTTCACTATCTACTCTGCTCTTTCAACTGACGTGACAATACATTTTGAAAACACTGTGCACCATTTTGCCCCTCATTGTCATGAAATCATAGTACTATTTATTTATAGTTTCACTAGATGTTTGTTTAACCTTCTATTATAACTTTTTTCTTTGAGCATGTATCATAGTTATGTTAAGTACCATGGTCATGATTCAAGCAATGTATGCGTCCGCTTCCAGATTCAATTTTGTAATTCTATTTTGGATGAAATACGATAGTTTGCTACCTTAATTCAATTAATATATGCCGAGCTAATGGGGTATAAAATACCAATTGTGAGTGTTTGATTAAGAGGACATTGACTTTTACGTTCCATGAGCCTACCTATCATTTAAAATTAATCACTCAGCAATTGATTTTATGCTAACACGAAAGGAATGGTCAGAGGGATATCCTCAGACCACTTCAAAGTTGCAATTTAAATTTACCTGTATTTGTACCCAATGTGGTACAATTTTATTTTGAAATAACAAGTAATAAATTCACTACCATGGAATTTGGTCCATTGACGATTAAAGGTAAAAAGCAGTTCCAGGAAAATATTGAATGACATTCAAAACAATTAAATTGAGGCATCAAAACACAGAACTTTTCTTCTGAGTATTACGTAATCAAAATATCATCGCGGGATTAATTTTATATTTACGTTCATTGGTTCGATTTGAGCCCCTATCGATTTTAATTGCCTGATATTTCCAAGTAATATTAATTATTGAACTATAAACTGATTAATTTCATGATGAAAGTATTTTGAAAAACTGAAATTATCTGCGATTTACCATTTAGAACTAACAGAGTATTGTCGTTCTATTAATGCTATTTAATATAAAAAAAATGTAATCTTTTGGATGCAAACACGATTATGATACGTAATAAGATACAAGGAACATTTTCTGTTGGGTGAATTCCTGTTATCAACCAAGTTACCTGCAATATTTGAGTTGCGAAGGAGATGCTTTAAAACAATGGCTGACAAAACAAAATCTCAAATATTTGAGAGGCCACAAGTGAAGAGTAGACATTTAGATGACATCAGATGATATTTTTAAAGCTATCATTTCACTCTTCAAATTCATGGAAAATTTAAATGAGTGATTGATAGTGGCCGATGTTGCACGAATTTTCTCTTGGCGCAAAGAATATCTGTCGCATTAGAGTAATGCGAGAAATGTTCTCTCACATGACTGAATGCACTGTTATAGAAATTATTCAATGGCCCAGTCATTGCGTCATATTGGGCTGTGATTGTTCTACGCATGCTCGCTATAATCGTATTCGCAATTTGCTTGAACCATACAAGGTTAACGAAGTCCTCAATTTTATTAACCGAGACAGTGATGCTTTGCTAGGTTAAAAGAACTCTAGCAACTACCACAAGGGCATGGGAATGAATCTCTAGGCATAAAGGATGCATATATACGAGGGTCATCCGGAAAGTAGTACCCGTTCGTGCCGCATGAAGTGCTGACGACGCGAGTAGCCGCTGGACGAGGTCAGATAGCTTCAGTGGCTTGTCTGCCTTCTCTGAGCCAAGTTGCGTGACGCTAGCATTGCCTGTGTTGTTTCTGTGATTGTTTACAATGTTTAAAAAAATTGAGAACGCCGCCAGTTGTGAAGTGAGGGCAGTGATTAAATTCCTCAATGCAAGAAACGTTCGCCCATGTGATATTCATCGCCAATTAAAGGAGGTGTATGGAGACAATGTAATGGACGAGTCGTCTGTTCGGCGGTGGTGTCGCAACTTCAACATGGGGAGGGGGAACACACACGACGATGAGCGTTCGGGGAGACCGTCTGTCATTACAGACCAACTGGTGAGCTCAGTTGACGAATTCGTGAGGAACGATCGGCGCGTCACAATTGATGACATCTGTGAGCATTTTCCCAATGTTTCTCGAACAATTGTTCATGAAATTGTTAAACACCATCTGCATTATGCAAAAATTTGTGCAAGATGGGTCCCTCGCGTATCTCAATGAGCTGGCGGCGAAGGACTATGCAGCAGGAATACAGAAACTTGTCACACGTTATGACAAATGCCTTAATTTGCTTGGAGATTATGTTGAGAAGTAGTTTAAAGTATCCTCTTTCAAATAAAATTTTTTATGTTTGTTAATATTTACTTTTGTGTCTTTATTTCACGAACGGGTACTACTTTCCGGATGACCCTCGTACATAGAGTATGTATGTAGGTAGGTATGTATGTGTATATTGTGTGTCGGAGGACTCCTCATGGGTGAAAAATCAAGGGAAGAGACTGGTGAAAACAAGTAGCATTTTCTTTATTAATCGTCAATTAGATTAATTGCTTTCTGCCTACGCATGCACGCATATTTTCTGTAGTTTCCGCAGGTAATTGTAAACATTCCAGCAAAGAGGAAGAGATGTATTTTATGCCACTAAATAATTACGAGCCAGTCCTATTTAAATCATGTTCACTCAAAACGTTAAAGTTCATTTCCTCGCAACACACCAGTCGGACACTCACGCTAATTTTCCCTTATGCGCTGGTATACATACATGTATACGTACACACAACCAGACGACACAAAAGTACCGCGATCACCTACTGCCAGACGATACCATTAAAATGGGGGAGAAATCTCCGTCACACCCCAGCCACTGCGTTCACCCTCATCACAGTTTCGCGGCGTATCGGTATACATCGGGGCCGTAGAGATTGACCGCAGCGTTGACGCGGTTTGCCGCGCGAGATAGGCATCATTAATCATTATTCTTTGGACGAGATCATCTTTCCCCAGCCGCCGCTATGATGAAGTACCGACCCCCGGCATTGACAAAACGGCCCCGCTTGTTCCTTGGGCCATCGATCACTGACAGGGCACTCAACTCAGTCGAGCCGCCGAAGTCGATGGGTACGGAGAGATGCAACTGCACTTCTTCCCAACCGAGGTGCAACGGAATGAGCGGACTGCAAATGGTCGCTTAATTGCCTCATTTGCTCTGAGGTTCAAGTGGGAATGGAAATAAAAGGAAACAGGGCCAATGCTTTTCGATTAGGCAGAACCTCTCTCGAACAGGCAATGGGACTGGTTTATCTATCCTACTCAGGAGATATATTTTTTCTGGGTAAATTAAATGAATTGAAGGTTTCAAAACAACGGAAGGATACGTAACTATACTGATAATTTTATTAGATTTGATTTTTTTAATCATAAGCACAATCTAGCACCAATTGACTGAGACAATGTTAATTGAAAATTGAAACAAAAAACCAAGGAACAAATAAAAAGTGGCACAAAAGAAAACAAACGAGGCGGTGCTAGACGTGGGTGGGGAGGACAGGGAGAAATCTAAACTATGCAGGAAATATGGATTCAGAAAATGGGGTTTTGAATATTGCAAGATAGAAGAGAAGGTAATGCAAGCGAGGGAGAGTTAAGAATAGAATAAACATTTGAGATAGAATAGAGGGAGGAAGGAAGAATATGCACCTGAAGAAAAGTTTTTATGTAGTTTGAGGTACCATGGAATAAGCAGTTAAGCCAAACTAGGAATAGTAGGGGTGTTTCTTTTCATCCGAAACCTTTAAAGGTAGAGTAACGTAAATAACTGTAATGCAATAAAATATTAAATTCCTGTGTTTGACTTTCAGCACATAATATAACTGTTAAACTTAAGTATATTTCGATTTTGGAAGCAAATATTTCAGATTGATTTTTAACTGTCAAATATTCATTTCTATCTCTATTAGTAGTCAACATTCAGAATGCGTGTTGATTTATTGCACCATGTTTTGGGAAATTTATGACGGTTACACAAGAAAAACTAAACGTGATGAAAAGTGTTGTTCAACTGTAATTTATATATCAGTATTTAATATACCCAAAGAATGCGGAATCACTGATATTCTTCAGTATTTTTTACGTCTATATGGGCTAATTATATAATAAAGTGGCTCATACCCAAATGGGTGCATCTAGTTTACTTATGTAAACTTGATACACCCATGTATGTTTACTTACGTGATCTGTAGTGACGCCATTGATAAGCATTGAAAAAAGCTGCTATTGTAATTTCCGATAGCTGGAGTATTACAAAGAACTCATTTTCTTTTGCCAAAAATATTAAATATACATTTTCTCACTGCTAAGGGAAATAATTGTTTCACTATCATGGTCACAAGTTTGCCGTGAAAAAGACACAAGAACAAGAACGACAAAAGACAGAAGAAAAAGGTGAATATTTTGTCCTGAAATTCAGTCTAAATATTGCCACATTCAATTTAAACTAAAATATCTTTTTCGTCGTTTCGCACATCATTTATTATAACTGATATCCCTTTTGCAAAACCCCCTGCATATATCAATTACCTGCATCACCCAGTTATTACTCATTTATTGCTTAGAGAACCTCAAATCAACATTTATAATTGCAACGAAACATTTGGTCACTTATTAGTCATTATTTCGTACATTTTTAATAGAATTTTTACATCGTCATTCTGTAGAATACTTAATCTGACTGAACAAAGTTTAACAATTGTTACATTCAAGGTATGAGAACACAGAGTTCTCATTTGATCTGGGTTAAATAAATGGAAATCATATTGCAGATCAACTGATAAAATGCAACACGTGTCAATCTAAATGCACATGAAAAAAACGCACTTTCGTTCCCCGTCTAAAAGGAACGGAACGCACACCATGTTTTACCGGACTTTGTTGATTTTTATCCACCATGCTCCATGCCAAGTAAATTGGAGCGGGACGCGCAAAAAATCTGAGGGTTTGACGGCGGTGAAGAGGGAATATGCCTCTCCGCAACGGTCACTACGTCCGTGAGTTCTGTTGTAAATGCATTTCGGTGACGGCGTGGAAAGACCAGCTTCGCACCAGCGGTCTTCCGCCATTGTCTGGGGCGGAGTTTGTACATTCAACCCCGCCTCCCCCCCCCCCAGCAAAGCCGCAACTTTAATCAAACCGACCGCTGGACTGATGATGAAAGATGGCGTCTTTCTCACGGGCAGTCTAGTGCTATGATTTGTATGCGAGGCTTCGGAATGAGGTCAAGGATAATTAGCTCCATCGATGAATGATTATGTCGGGGTGTGTGGATGGGGTGATATGTTGAGCTCCCGGCGTAATATGGCGCGTGTATTTGATGCCCGGGGATATTAAGTGAGCGCTCCCGGGATGTGTGATGATTCATGCAGCGCCACCGCAGGCCATGCGGGCCGTGGAATGAAGTTACGTGGCGGCGTCGCTGGACCGCTTGACACTTGGTGGGAGTAGGGAGCGGTGAAATGGGCCGCAGCTTGCCTGCATGGCGTCGCGCACCAAGTGTCGGCGGGATCCGCCGGCCGGCCGCGGGTTTGACTGTCAATTGGTCCAGGCCACCTTCTCTACCGTCGATGACTACTTTGTTTAAAAAAAATATATGTCCCTCTGCGTGCCATTCAGAGAAATTTTGAAGTGCTATTTGAAGTCTATAATGGAAAGTTTGTGGTTATGTTCAGTCAACTTTGAAGCCTTAGCATTCAAGGAACAGATGGGACAGATATGCGCATGAGTTTGTACAGGCTTAAACGTGGATTTCGCGATAGAAATTTCTTTGCATCACGTGTCAAAATTTCATTCTCCTGATTTCGTCATGGTCATGATATCTAGTGCAAAATTATATTGACTGCACATTAACGCTTGCCAAATCCATCCGAAGGTATACGCTAAACTCTCTTCGGTTACAGCTCGTTTTCTAGCCAGTCGGTTACAATTGATTATTGATGTGGTATAACATCGTTTCAAGATTGTCTGAAAACAATTTCACACTAAATTATACGAGATTTAATATAAATTCCCGGATGATTAATATCAGCCATGGTAAGTATTCCCAAACGCAATCTACAATCGAAGAAATTAATAATGGTGATGAATATTGAAGGTACACAGCAGGATAAAGTGAAAAATAGGGGGTTAATTATGATGAATGCGACCACTCAGCAAAATTTTTCAAACAAATTCCGCATTGTCGCTTTGGTGAACTATGTATGAAGTTCCGGACATAATTTGTAAGAATCTACTATTCTAGCAAAAGTTGATAGTCTTCCGTATTGTTCTACAGTCATCATATAAGGTTGGCTTTCCATTGTTTGGATTAATGCTGAATTGAGAAAATCTTTTGGTCAAATTTCCTCGTAAAATCTCCTATAAAAACACTTCGTTGTTTTTTTTAAACTTCTAAATCTTTCCCCGGGACTGTTATCTATCCCTACGGCTTTAATGAATGCAATTTCCTAAATATCTTTTCAATCTCACCATCAAGTTTGGCTGGACGTAAGATATCCCCATCTACTTAAAATTCTCTTTCTTTGTTTATGTTTGTTAACATAATAATTTTATGAATTCTTTCCATTTCTCTTGAATCTTAACGATTATTTAAAAAAATATCTCGACGTATCTTTGACATTGTGCACGAAAAACTCCCTTCTTCCGCGGACGCGCGGCAAGACCAGGATATTATATCGATATTTACTTGTTTGATTTTCCCAGTTTGTCTAATGAAATAATCCTCATGAAAAAGAGATTATGGAGCGCTTTGTTGATTATTCGTTACCCCATTACGGTGGATTAATTTCAGTGAACTGCAAATTGCGGTCTCCTAGATTAAAATTAATGACCGTTTGTTCGGATTAATTTTGAAGTATTATTGGATATTTGAAGCAAATGAGTGGATATCACACATAATGCAACATGCATTGGGGTCTCTTTGTAAGCTCAGTTGAAGGATAATTACATGGAAAAAATTCTAGAGATCATGTTAGCTCATCTGTGTTGGTGAAGACACTAGCTTAAGTTATTTAGCTGTTTTAGCTATCTGGGAAGAAATACGAATTTTTCATTCAAGGAATGCAATGCCATTTTCTCATTCCGCTTCATTCGGTGGCAACTAAATCGAAGATGGATGATTGCGCGGTTGGGATTCGTGTGTGGTTTGAGTTCATTTGCGTCGCGCCTCCGGTGGCATTTAAACCAACACTTTCAGCCATATTGATGTTGCTCATTGAAAAATATGAATATATTTTAAGTTTTAGGTAATGAAGATAAACAATTTGTGGTCTCCAGCGTAACTTTATGGAATTTGCATAACATATGTACATTAAATGAAATAATTTTCTTTGTGATTCCACACACTTTATTTAAAAACGCGACCCAGGTTTCGACGTTGAACGTCATCATCAGGTGGTCCTTATATAAGCTTCTGGCTGTTTTTCATAAGTTAATGTGTGTAGAATTACAAAGTCAATTATTTCATTTCATTTCAATATACAGGTAGATCCAGCCGACTTGGAAATTGGAAATTCCTCAGAAAAGCTGATCTCGAGGCTCTCATTAATATGGCTGTTATTAATACTAGTAAGTTGTAGATTTGTAGCTTTCCGCTTCATTTTCACTATCGCCCAATGGCAAGTTAAAGTGAAACAAATTTTAGGTATTAGAGCTTAAATCCGATATTATATCCCTCATTTTTTCAGAGTATCAGCTGGCATTATTTTGAAGTATACGTATAGATGAGCCTCCAAATGAGACAAAAGATTGGTGAAGAGCGCATATAGTTCATTTTCTTACTTTTTTAAATTTGATATGAGAAGGGAGAATGTTTACTCTTCTAGGTGAAAGTGATCGTAATGTCCACTAACTGTCATTACTATATGGTGCATGACACAATATATTCATATCATAAAGTATTATTGGTAATCCACCAGTTAAGATCGGTTTTAGATGTAGAAAAATCACCAAACAGTACACAGACATTTCCCTTACCTCTTTTAACAAATGACAACCTGTTATCCAAAATTAGAGTAAGCACTTTTAGATTTCAAGTACTTTCTTCCCCTCTCATTCCGTCCTACATCCCTATCCTAATTCTGCTCCTTCCTCGCTTGCTTAACATCCTCCCTTTTATTACTGTCTTCAACCTGCCATTGCCAATCAAAATGCTCTGTTTCCATCTTTCTTCCCTACTTCGCATTTCCCTTACAAATTACTCTCCTTCCCAACTTTATACTTCTTCTTCCCACCTTTCCCATTCTTCTCCAAACCCATATCACACAAACCTTAATGTAATTCCTATCCTCCTGCTTCAGTAACCATGTTTCACCACCGCACAATACCTTTCCCCGTATCAAGGTTTTGACGAGCCTTTTCTATACATCTTTACTCAACGTATCTGTCATTAGTTTCCCCTTCCTTTGGAGGATTTTTTCTTCGTGCCATAATTTTTAGATTAGGGATCGTGCTTCACTACAAAACTGAGAAGATTGACGAAGTACCTAGTATATTCCATGGTATGCAGGAGATCTTAACCTTTTCTGCCCTCATCAGAAACAGATTTGCATATAGAAACACTACCGTCAGTCCAATAGGCAGTGCACAAGTTTCTTGAAATGTACAGAGTTTAGATTGACAGCTATCAAGATCATGATGTAAGTTAATTAGATTAGATTAAGAATTTGCAAATCTATAATTAGTATTACAGAGCTTTAAGTCATATTTGCACCATGAGATTCCCCTGATAGTGTGAAAACAAATCAATGCTACAATCTCAAGAAATAAACTCCGCGATCATCCCATAATTCCAACAGCAAGCAATACGTAACCATTACATGAGCAAATGGCAGACATTAGTTTGAATCGTTATGTATTGATTAACGCTGTGAAATGGAAAATACTTTACAGTTGTTAATTATTATTGGTCCCAAGCCAGTTTATTTGTTATGAATAAATATTGCTTAAATTGTGCCTATATGGGGTTATAGTAAGATCCTTTACGTACCGTACGCACCAGCTGCATTCAGAAAACTAAATGTGGCAGTATTGTTGTGTTGTTTTCCCAGATTTAGCTATCAGCTTCAAAACTCGATTGGGATGAACATTTCTAATCAGTAATATTTTCTATTTTCTCGTTTTTATTAACGTTGTTCTCGTTGAATTACATGTGTTCAATCCGAAGACGCAGGAGTTACTTCAGAATGCTTCAGATACGTGTCCTTTTATTGAGTGTCCACTGTGAGGCATTGCAAGTTTTGAAGAGAAAAATGTTACTTATATGCAGTGTGGAAATATGAAACTCATGGCAAGTAAAATTAGATAAAACATGGGTGAGTTAAGTTTAAAAATAATAAAAAGAGGAGTAAAATTACAGATTTTTCAGAACAAACCATGTTCCGACGGGAAACGTTATATCAATTGGGCTGTAATTTGACACAAGACCAACTTATAAACAATTGGAGATGTTGAGGTGGGGCGCGGAAAGGATGGGGGAGGGAACGGTATGGTGGCCTCAGAGTGGTTGTGTGAGAACGGTTAAAAAGTTGGCATTAGCTGGGAGTGACGCCTTGGAAGCAAGAGGTTAGAGTAGTTACGAAGTACGCGATGACGACTGTGTAGTTCCTACGCTTTAGGTGTCATAGCGGTTAAATGGCCGGGGCAGAGTGGGAATCGTTCGGGGGGGGGGGGGTGAGAGCGAGGAACGGGATGCGCGCACACGCTATTGTGGGTGACTACTGGGGAAAGACGTGCGTCAAAAAAATGAAATGTCATAAACTTGCCTTCTGCAGTCAGCTATTTATTTCTGTAAATTGTTTGGTTTTTTAGTAAGAGTTAATCTGGGGAGCTTCTAGACTGACAATATTTGAAAAGAAATGTTTCATATCATTTCATAAAAAAATATTTTTCTTGACAATTTTTTTAAATAGAACAGATACCCATCGCGACCATTTAATATGTTCCCCTTAGGCTCATGTAATCATATATGGAACGGTAAATAATAAATGTACCTTAAAAGGAAAGTCATGATGGAATATTTATTGACAGTATAAAAAAATTTTTGTTGATGATCTTTTATTGACTACTTCAAATAATTACTGTAATTATTCTTACCTAATAACCATTAGAAAGTTGAGACGTTGTATAGGCATTGCTAAACGATATTCAGAAGGTACTTGAAAGGTATTCGGAAGGTACAAAAGAACACGTAGTATCGCAGAAATTTTAGATACACTGAAATGGGAGAGTTTGATAAATAGAAGAAAAAGGAGTGGGCTAGGTGCGATGTATAGAATTGTTGAAAAGGACAAAGCGTGGGAAGATTTATGGCAACAGATAGAAAAGCCTAACTTTAAGGGAAAAAACCAAAGTTTTAAAATAAAAATAAGGACGCAAAAAAGAAATAAGAAAAAATACTCTTTTCTAAATAGAATAGATTGGAACCAGATGCCTAGAGATTTGTTTGAGCCCTTTCCATCCAATTTTAGAAGTTTTAAGTATAAATGTAAAGCAGCCACTGGTTTATAAACTTCATTGTAGTTTTTATAATAATGTTTGTATATGATGTGGAAGTGTCATTGTATGCAAGAATATTTTGTCTCCTATCTGTTTTTCTAGTTCGTGTATGTATGTACGTTTGCTGTAAGAGTGATCATTGATCAAACTTGACCGTTGCCACCAGGACAATTGCCTAATTGCAACGTAATTCTTAAACAATAATAATAATGCATAATTGTTTTTTTACGATGTGGCATACAAATTGTCATAGTTCCTTAAAATACAATCTCGCTTAATGATGAAATACTTAAACTTAAGAGAAATAGAAGCTGAATTTTTTCTACATTTTACTTCCAATCAATCCCCTAATGTCAACCTCAATCTTAGACATTTCCTCTGATGAAAGTTATTGCTCCAATTTAAGTTGGCTTTAATTTTAAAAAAGAGCCTACAGATGGAATTAATTTATTTCTTCAAATTTTCACAAACTTCAAAAAGAACATAATCATTTTTGAACCACTATATTTTTTTATTGATGAGAAAGAACCCATGATATATCTACGCCAGTTTTGCCATGCAGTCTGTTTTCTTTAGGGCCATTAACCATCCGATTGAGGGATTTCTCAATGTTGACTGCTGTTCTTTACATGATTGATGCACTAGGAGACTCTTTGAAGCGAGAAATTATTGTCTTTCTCTTCCAATACCAACGCTTACAGCTAAGTGCCCAAGAATCGAATTCAGCGTGCGATTTTCCAATAGTTACTCACTTTGAAATAAAGGACAAATTGCAATTCACGATAATCCATTTAAAAGTCCTTCCCATTTCGGCGCCCTCAGATGAGGGTCAATCGCCTAATGGGAATGCTGAACATTAAAAACAACATAATGGTATTTACGATGTATTTACTGGTATCTGTTCAATGTAGTTGAACGTTTCGACATAAAAGACTAACTCATTTTAGAATATATATAACCCATTTTCTTTCGTGAAAGAGGCATATGAATAAAAACAAGGAGCTCACATCAGAACGCTTTTGCTTTTTTCTCAATTGAAAGTTTTAATGAATATATATCCTTGTTCAGTAACGAGAATTCAGAATTAAATTTTTCTCCGATGTCAAATCATTGGTTTCATTTAACACAAATCTAATACTATTTAAAACATGAAATAATACTATTTCAAATATGAAAAAAAAGTCTTCACACAAAAGAAAGAAATTTTCGTGTCAATAAATTCTTGATCGCTTTAAGGCCGCTATAAATAAAACTATAAAACTATGAACGCTGAAACTATTGAGATAATTAAGAACGCAAGTCGCTATAAATATTTGTGATGCAGCTTCAATCATAAAATACCGGGTTTACTTTAAGTGTAAGGTACATGGTTTAAATATTTTCGTTGTCATCATCAGTATTTAATTCCTATTGGTTTATTGAAGCCCGTTATTCTTCTCTACTCAGTATAAATTCCTTCACCCCGTGATTACTTCTCTGTTTCACGTTCTTCTTAATTTGTCCTTTGTAGTTGTCTCCTGATCTTCCACGCGGGATCTCCCATCCAATTTTCTCATTTATTATGTTTCTGACTACTTAATCGTGTCTCAAACTGTGTCCAATCTATTTAGTTTTTCTCAGCTCTAGAGTTCTCCATATTGCTCCTTCTTATTCTACCCTTATGTATAAATTTACGTCCTCGTTCCTCATTTTGCCTGCCCATTTATTCTCCAGCATAATTTTCAACGTAATGGGCCATTATTTACAAAGACTAAAGAAAAATCTATCTAATTGGGTTTCAAGGATAAAGCTTCGCCCTTCCAAGATATATTTAAGTATCCTCCCCTTTCTCAGAAGTCATTGTTCACATTTTTGGCATTTCTCTCCCCGAAGACTGGAGTTGCTCTTTCGCAGTTGCTCGAAGTTTAAGCCATTGACAGCCTTCGTTAGACCGAGAAGTGATGTATAACCTGCCGAAAAGCATGGTATCTCTCGCAGAAGAAATTTCTGTTCCCTTCAGTCAAGTCATTCCATGGAAAATTGCGCCGGAACAAAGAATGTAACAAAGAGATCAATTAAGTAAAAAAGTTAATAGGTAATGCTAAGAAGGATTCTTTCGATCATTTTTCTGTGCAGCTCATCGGTCTGCGGCCAAAGAAGAACCAATTAAGTCTTGATATCGCTTCATCGAGTATTGGATATTCGTTTCCTACCCTATCTGGAAATTAAGTGCAGACAAAGAGGGCCGCATTGGGGGGGTTGAGTATGGTCATGTTGAAAAAGCTTTTACAGGGTCGGCAGGGAGCGGAATATCTCAGCGGATGGTACGTCAGAATTAAAATGTTGGGGAATGATGTTGAACCAAATGTTTTTGGTATTCTAAGTCTTGAACCTTGCGTAAAATACATTCTTATTTCAAAATTGGTTATTTTACAGCGTGTTAAGCATAAATTAAAATTGAAATTTGAATAAAGTATAATTTATTAATGTAAATAGATGAGAGGATATTTTTCATGCGCATTGCTCACACTTGATCATTATTAAAATATTCCACTAAGAGGTGCATTGTCTCTTATGGAGAGAATTAAATTCTTGGCAACTCATTCTGTTTACAAAAAAAAACCTCTATAGTGGACGTCCAATATATTTATGGATTGAATGTGGATATTTTTAAAACTTAAACCTCTGCCTATTAATTTTGAATATAGTGAGTGATTTGATTTCATTCCTGATACGTATTTGCGCTTGTGATTACACTTAAGAAATCTTATCTATTTTATATCGTAATCTATGACATCGACGACCACTTCCAAGGTTATCTGTACATTTTAATTTCTATTCCATATACTTCAGGACTTATTTCTTCATAAAGTGCTAAATTATATCATATAGCAAGGTATTGCAAATTAATACCGCTGGCATTTAAGATCGACAATGTCACTTTCCAAGGTAACACGGGTATATGTCACACCATAGAATACAAAACAATAATGTGGAATGCGGTACGCGTACTTGTACTCCCGGTTTTGAAAATAAATTCTCTAAACCTCAAACTGCTAATTTTTTAGAGTTTATGTTATATGAAATATCTGTGCATATAAATTTAGTTTACACCAGTCAGTTATTGATAAAACGTGTCTAGTACTAGGCTCATATTTAAGATAGTTTGCTCTTAATATTTGAATAACCTAGCACTCAAATTTCAGAATGCAATATGACTTTATTTTTCCATCATGTAAAATTTATTATGAGCTAAAACACTTGGAAGACTTTTTTTGTAATGCGGTATCGTCCCATTTATTTAAAATACTTAATCTTAACAAATTAAATTCACTTTTTGAATTGCAATCTCTTTCGCTCTCCTTTGGCAATAGCGTTGGCCATGAGGGAAGAAAATGTCTCAGATCTCTCACTAGAAATAATTTGTCATTCTAGAAAGAAAATATTGAGTATTGAACTTGAGAAGGGAACTGGAATATGTCCATTTGGAATAATTTATCTTTTACACCCAAATAGCGATATAGTACGTACCTGTAGCATTTATTCCCAAGTAGCGTTTGAAAAAATTGTAAACCTCACACGAGAAATGAAAGATATTTGGAATTATATTGCTTTTAATATATCTTTTAGACAAAATCTCTTTATACTTATTCCATTCGTATTTTGAAAAATTACTATTGATTTCAGTGAGCATAACAGTCTTCTTTCAACTAATCCCTTGTGGGCTGTTTAAACGAAATATTGAATTTTGCTCTCGGATGAGTGAATTCTATTTTTTTTAATAATTAACTGTTAGAAAACTGAGGCTAGATACTGTTTATTTACCTACTGATACTTCTTTCGTGTTAGAGAACGTCTACTATGCACGATGATTTTCAATTTATATGCATTTAAGTTTTTTTTGAGCAAACTTGTTCACATTTGAAAATATATCTCCCTAATTAGAATCAGGTGATATTTTTCTGGCTGAAAAGCGTACCAATACATAAATGATACAAATGCGAATTATTCTGCTGACACTAGTTGCAGTTACGCTGGAAGGCAAAGTCTGTATTCGCTCTAAAATATAATTAAGGAAATTCCTACGCACGCTTACACGACAAGGTTGGAACAGAAGCCGTGGCGTTCGGTTCAACCAATAAGTAATAGCTTTTGCCATTAGATGCGGGTTTGTTTCGGATTATTGTGTGAAAACGTTGAATTTGACTTAACTACAAGCCATCCTCCGACCCAGATATGTATATGATTTACATTTAGCATGATCTTTACATCGCCTGTTGAATCTGATGCTTTGAGTATTTACGTCGTTCAAATGACAATATTTATCCATTTTTTTATATATTGGTCAAGTTTTCCAGCTCAGCTATCCACTAATTTTTGTTTAGACGCTTGGATTTGACATTTGATTATGCTTCAAAGTTGTAATGTTAACTTGATCACCTCTAGTTAAAATAAATAACATTTGATTTAATAATATACTAATGACTGTTAGCTTTTTGAGTAAGTCTAAAATTTATTGAACCTTAACGGATAGTCTTAATATATTCAATTTGTCTCAATGCTTAAAAAACGTGAATGTTAATGTTATCTTAATGCTTAATAATTGCGGAGGAGTTATTCAAAACTAGCAATCGATTCTTACATATTATCCTAATCCCTGTGTTATTTTCTGGCTCGCCAAGTATTTGGTCAAGGCACTCCAAAGTCTAAGGAGGAATAAAAAATCTATTGATCTGGTGGTTTCCCGGCGTATATGCTTGATGAAGTTTTTTCAGGTCTTCCACCGGGTCAGGGGTTCCATGTTGGCCGACGTTTCGATGCCCGACTCGTGC
Organism: Hetaerina americana; assembly: GCF_022747635.1. Lineage (NCBI taxonomy): Eukaryota > Metazoa > Arthropoda > Insecta > Odonata > Calopterygidae > Hetaerina > Hetaerina americana. The sequence continues at coordinate 804,473 of NW_027287019.1, read as the reverse complement.
ATCAGGGATGAGGACGATGTATGAAATCATCTCTGAGGCCGATGCACGAGTCGGGCATCGAAACGTCAACCAACGTGGAACCCATGACCCGGTGGAAGACCCGAGAAAACTTCATCAAGAAATCTATTGTTCAAGATTGACGACTGGTAAAGTGAAGACTCATTAATTTCTATTTCAGAGAAAGGATATCAGGAAACAACATTTAGAAAAATTTTATTATAAAAATATGTAGTTTGTTTTATTTATATTTTAGAATTTTTTAAGCTGTTGAATCTAGTTTGAAAAGGCTTTTTTCCGCATATTGTACTGTTGATACGGAATCCCTAAAATAAAGCCACCTCCTAGGTGATGTGAACAAAATTACATCTCATCTCACATTGATTTCCGTACATAGCCGAACTTTTCAATTTTTTGGAGGATGTGAATATCACTTTTCTTAAACATTATTATCTATTCAATATCTAGTTAACCCTGGGTCTTAAGATGAACTAATGGTCGTAATTGCGTCTTGCAATCACTCTTGCCAGAGATACTTGGGAAAAGAATAAAATGAAGAAAATGCACATCGGCTGAAAGAAAAATCTCTCCCCTTGCAGGTTCTTTGGTATCAATTACCCTCACGTTCAGCAATAGCACCTCTATAGCCTCTGTGTCGGAGGAGGTCGTCTTACGTACAAACTGCACGAACGGACACCGAAAGAAGAGCACCAAGGAAAGAGAGAGCAACGGGAAGCGAGATCCTGACCGAGACAAAAATTTGAAAAGGTTTCTTCTCCTGCGTCTCATCTGCCAAAAAATATCCAGAGGCAGTCAGGGGGTGTGTGTGTGAGAGAGAGAGAGGGAGGTGGCGCCGTTGTGGCGTCCCCCCGATGCGTGTTTCGCTGGCACCCAACCAAAGAGAATCAGCGGGCCGGGTGAGTGGCCGGAGGGGACGTCGCAGCGCTGGTCACCTTACACTGGCGTGTGTAGTCGTGTGCCGTCGTTCCAACCCCTTCTGAAACGATTCAATGCCTCCTCCCGTGAGCCATTGGCGGAGGTCGGAATGAAAATGGCTCTTCTGGGAGTTTACAGAAGGAAGTCCACTCCCGTCATTTTTCACGCTGAAGTGCGGAGCAAATAAGTTCCTGAAGGAAGATAGCTGAGCCGTTAGAGTGTTGCAAGAGGTCCGCATATGTATTTAAACTTGATGGGTACGTGGATAATTGAAATTAATGCCTTAAGACGCCAGGACGTCAGTGTATTTTTGTGGGGATTGCAACATTTCACCGAATGCTAAATTAGCCTCTAGACTAATAGAATAGAGGTACATCTAGGGAAAGCTATTTGGAATTTTGGAATGAGGATAAGAACCTAGAGAGCAAACAGGACTAGAATGGGTGCACATAAGATAACCTGTCTCTTGTGTACCTGATTGAAGCTAGAACTTTTGCCGAAGGACGTTATAGTCATTTTAATTGCGCAGCTGACGATTTTTTCAATCGATGCGTGGAGATTTTATTTGCTGAGAATATTATATTCACTTGCAAGATGCTATGACTCCTTTTTATGTATAGTGCATAATAATGTCTTTAGTGAGTTTCTGTCTTTAATCAATATCTATAGATCTAAATGATAATTTAATCAATGCCTTAGCCATAATCTTGCATGAAATAAATTTTAATGTATCGAAAAATGACAATTTACAGCATGGAAGTGAGTCAGAAGAAAAGTAAAATGGTATGCAAAAATGTGAATATATTTGATACACGGTGATAAATGTGATTTCATGAGGCACCGTGGGTATATATTTATTTTTTTGGGAAGCGTTAAACATATACAGATGCGTTGGGAAAGCTTTTTGGCAAATACATCTTTTTATAATAATTATAAAGCACGATATGATTATAAACTATGTATGTAATCATATTGTGGTGGAATAATAAGCGAAATATTGTTGATTTTGAACTCTGGCATGATTTGATCTTAACACTACTTCTAACTTGCTATCTGTAATCAAGGGTTAACAAATGTGGCATATACTTTTGGAGTAGTGGAGATAAGCTTGGTGTAAGATTTGGTTAACAAAGTGAATTCTCCAAGGGTCCATCTGCAAAACAAAAATAGCATAGCAGTGAAACGTCAAATATGGAAGTCTATTTACCCTTTTTTAATATAAATATGCTGTAAAACCTTTTATCTTCCTATTTAAATACACAAGCAAAACATCGAAATCGGAGTTCGTTAAATGTAAGCGATAGTGTGAAATGTAACTAAGGAACATTTTGTATTTCCCCCTCATAAATGTTGGCAATGGTTGCTCGGTTGGACGATATTTGTACGTTAACAATAACGGGTTTCTACGATAAGCAAAAATAGATCAATGCGAGAATTGTAATTCGAAAATAGTAATCATTGAAATATTCCAAATCATTAAATTTGAAGAGCACAGAGGTCAGTCCCAAAAATGCATTTGGGAATGCCAGTAGAGACTTGGCATTCAAAGAGGTGCCCCCAGCGAGATCACCGCAAATTCCCCAATTCTTCGGATCGGCCTTTCGAGTCGCCCACGGTGCGGCGTGGTCAGATTCCCTTCAGTGGGGGCGGCATCGGATCAGACGGTCCCGCCGGTGGGAAATCAGGGGAAGGGCTCCCCCGTCGGAGGGAAGTAGGCCCACGGGGAGAAGAATCCTCGCTCCTTCCCGCCCTCTACCACCCCGCGCTTATCCTATTTTCATTTTCTTACTGAATTGTATAAAAAAAGGGAGACAGAACACCCGTGGAAAAGTAGAATTTCAATTTTTCCCCCGCCATCCTCGTCTCCTCCTTTATTCTATCAACGGAGTACACGATCCTTGTTTCTAGAATAAGCCGCGAGGGTTTTGCAAGCCGGATGAATTTATTCATGAGTGTACACTTGGGGACACGAGTCCTATCTTCATTTTTTTGCGTTTAAGTTTAAAACCTTGGTTTCGCCACTCCGGGAGTAATAAGGCCACCAGGTAAATAGAACGGTCTTATACATTCAAAACTTGGATGTAGCTTATTCATGTAAATTGTAATGGTGTATCATAGAAAAACCTAATTATGTTATTAGTGGAATTGCAGTTTTATTCTTCAGTTGCTATTACATGCAAAGCGAAGTTGAATGAGCTCGTTTTATGCAAATTTACCCTATACATTTCCTATAGCATAATATTCAGTTCTTTGTTTCGGAAGTTAAAATAAAAAAAGAAAACTTGTTTTAATTTAAGAAAAATTTGAGAAGAGTTCCGTCAAACATTTAAATCAAACGATATTTATATTCGCGATGAAGGATTCTGATGGACATATGCAATCACTTGGGTTTCTAGTGGAAAAATAATATTTAGATAATATTATAGTGAGCTTTTGGATATCAATTTCAAATAGAGAAAGAAAAAAGAAATCAGGGAACGAAAAATGTTGTCAATGAGTAAGTATAAAGTTCTAGTGCATTTAATATCAAAATAGTCATGAAGCAACTGGAAAATGAGAAAAAATTATTAATTAAATGCTTTATTACAGCCTAATTTATAAAACAAGGCATAATTGTATATGCAAGTTCAATCACAAGCGTGGTGATGATATAAAAACTTAGGAACACTAAATGAAAATTCACTCACAGCATCGGTTATTTTAATATTTCCATGGCCCGATCAAAACATTTCTATATTCGGCTCTGCAAATCGAAAGATCCGGTGTTCAAGTCTCGGTCAAGTTAATATTTTCGCGTTTGTGATCTACTGGATTTCACCTTCCCCATCTCTCCTGTATTCGTCGTTAATGTGTGTTCCTATCCGTTATCCTTATATCTACGAGGGTCATCCGGAAAGTAGTACCCGTTCGTGAAATAAAGACACAAAAGTAAATATTAACAAACATAAAAAATTTTATTTGAAAGAGGATACTTTAAACTACTTCTCAACATAATCTCCAAGCAAATTAAGGCATTTGTCATAACGTGTGACAAGTTTCTGTATTCCTGCTGCATAGTCCTTCGCCGCCAGCTCATTGAGATACGCGAGGGACCCATCTTGCACAAATTTTTGCATAATGCAGATGGTGTTTAACAATTTCATGAACAATTGTTCGAGAAACATTGGGAAAATGCTCACAGATGTCATCAATTGTGACGCGCCGATCGTTCCTCACGAATTCGTCAACTGAGCTCACCAGTTGGTCTGTAATGACAGACGGTCTACCCGAACGCTCATCGTCGTGTGTGTTCCCCCTCCCCATGTTGAAGGTGCGACACCACCGCCGAACAGACGACTCGTCCATTACATTGTCTCCATACACCTCCTTTAATTGGCGATGAATATCACATGGGCGAACGTTTCTTGCATTGAGGAATTTAATCACTGCCCTCACTTCACAACTGGCGGCGTTCTCAATTTTTTTAAACATTGTAAACAATCACAGAAACAACACAGGCAATGCTAGCGTCACGCAACTTGGCTTAGAGAAGGCAGACAAGCCACTGAAGCTATCTGACCTCGTCCAGCGGCTACTCGCGTCGTCAGCACTTCATGCGGCACGAACGGGTACTACTTTCCGGATGACCCTCGTATTTCCATGTGAATGAATATTTGATCACCATGTGGTGGGATTTCATGTTTGGATGTATGTGTTCTTATATTGTTTATTGCTGTCAAAGTTTGTCATTTAGGACTTCCGCGTAACTTCGAAGAAATCATAGACATGTATATATATATATGGTGATGAGGTTGAGGACTACGGTTTAGGCACGAGGAATAACCGCGGGGAAAAAGCAGTTGAGTTCTGCTGGAGACAGGGGTTAGTCATCCCCAACCCTTGGCGTAAACACAAAAGACGCAGGTATACATGGAAAATGCTAGGTAACTCAGAAAGGTATCAGCTAGATTATGTTTTGGTTAGACACAGGTTTAGGAACAGTGTGATAAATTCGCACAGCTTCTCGGGAGCGGATGCGGACTCTGACCACAATTTAGTGGTTATGAACTGTAGCGTACGTTTCAAAAAGATAAGGCAGGGGCGGTGAGTTAGAAAATGGAATTTAGAAGCATTAAATGGGTTGAAAAGGAAGGAGTACAAAAAGGCAGTAGAGAAAATCATGGAGGATGGTAAAGGTCTTAGTACTATCGAAGGAAAATGGGAAAGTATCAAGAAAGGGTTGTTGAAAGCCGCAAAAGACTTTATTGGAACCGTTAACACGAAAAATACTAGGAAACCATGGATCACGGATGAAATGATTACTAAGATGTATGAGAGGAGAGAATGGAAGAATGTACACCCAGAGTTAGGCATAATGAAGTACAAAGTGTTAAACAATAAATTGAGGCGGGCGACGAATAAAGCAAAAGAAGCATGGTGAAAGACGCAGTGTGAGGATATGGACAATTTGAAGAGGATGGGTGAAATTGGTGCGCAGAACGGCAAAGTTGAATCGTTATCAGGAAGTAAGAAAGAAAGATCTATGGTAGTTAGAGATAAGTTGGGTTAGGAGAGATCCAAGAGAAATGGAAGGAATACATAGAAGAACTGTAGAGTAAAGAACATAGACCAACAAAGTTAGACATACAAATGGAACATGACGTAGAGGAAGATGGCTTAGGTCCAGGCACACTCGACAAGAAGATAGTAAGGGCACTAAAGGAGATGAAGCTAAAAAAGGCTGTGGTGGTGGAAAACATTCCTGCGGAACTATTGAAATGTTTAGTAAAATGTGGGAGGAAGAGGCGATATGGGCTGATTCGCAGTATTTATGAGGAAGGAATCTGGCCGGAATACTTTGTGAGATCAGTTTAAGTTCCTATTCCGAAAAAGCTAAAGGCTACATCATGTGAGGACCACAGGACAATAACTTTGATATCCCACGTAGCCAAATTTGTTCTCAGGATCATAAACAAAAGGATAGAGAGTAGGGCAAATGATTACTTAGGGGATGATCAGTTTGGGTTTAAGAAGGGGTGAGGTACGTGTGATGCCATTGCAGTAATGAGCAGCATTAATCGAGCGGAATATAGAACACAACCAGGAGGTATTTGCCTGTTTCGTAGATTTCGAAAAAGCGTTTGATAGAGTGAATTGGGGAAAACTAATGAGTATATTGCAGAAAAAAGGAATAGATTGGAGGGAAAGGAGGCTAATCCGCAACCAGTACACGTCTCAGACTGCTCAGGTGCGGGTGGGGAACGGGGAATCCGGTTGGGCAGTGTTAGGAAGAGGTTTAAGGCAGGGATGCCCATTATCACCGTTGCTGTTCAACCCGCATGTAGAGGAAATGATGAAAGAGACATGGGAAGAACTGGAGGTAGGAGTGAAAGTGGGCGGGGAATTCGTAAAATCGGTTAGGTTTGCTAATGATCAAGCTTTAGTTTTTCAGTCAGCCAAGGGGCTGCAAGCATTGCTTAGTGCATTGGAAATTCAGTGCGAGAGGTATGGGATGAGAATCAATATTAACAAAACAAAGGTTATGAAATTTTCTAGAAAGAAAAAGGCGGGAAGAAAACAAATGAGGAAGTACTTGGTATGGTGGGCTAAGAGAGGAGTTTGTTGGGAGAAATACTATGGAGACAGGAAAAGTGGATGAAGTGGGTATTGGCCGGCAGTGGGATGTTGAAGACTGTAATTGAGGGGAGAATGTTAAGCCAACGAGGAGAGGGAGGGAGCAGGATTGGGATGTTGGACGGGATGGAGGGAGGAAGAAAGTGCTCGGAGATGAAGAGGGACCTGATATAGAATAGGATGCTGGATTTTATGTTTTGTTAGGAGTCAAAAAAAGGTTTTATTTATTAGCTGTGTCCATCCAAATACCGACCTTAACCGGTATATTACCTAATAATATATAAATACATATACATCTGATTTCGTCGAAGTAACACGGAAGTGTTCAATAAACAACTTGGATGGCAACAAACAGTATGATAACACATAAAAAGGACACTCACATGCTCTTTCCTAAAAATTTCGAAGAATTTTTAAAGAATTTAGCCCCGTCTTCCGCAAAAGAAATAGATGTACTGACTCGGTACAGTAGCACTGAGTTCTGTCGAAATTATTGAGAAATAACGTGTGAGTGCTTTTTCTATCTATATTTTCTCATTCGTATGTGTATATGTGTATATATACACACACATATATTTGTATGGTAAATGCATATTCATAGGGATAGTAGATATATGAGAAAGGAATTGCATCACTCATAAAAGACAAACAGGATTGGTGGAAAAGGTGGTAGGCTTCGGATCACAATCCTAAAACCGTTTCTTAGATCGGGATTTGAACCGAGGGCATTCCATGCTCGAGTAATTTCCCTAACAACTAAGATATTGAGGAAACGTAACTTCCCACTGAGATTTGGGGGAGAAGGGTGAGGTCATCCAGCCACGTGCGCTCATTCTTCCGCCCAGAGATTAACGCCTGTGAGCTGCTATACCCGCCAAAAATTAATAAAGCAGAGGAAAACATAGTAGGGCAGGATATTATTCCATGTCATAAAATGTTAGGGCAGTGATTCTCAAGGCACACATAGCAATAAGGGATAAAAGAAAATAAGCCAAATTTACTAAAAAATATTTTGTTCAAAAAAATTCTGGGAAAATATACTCATCTAGGACCTAAGCTATGTGGCTCGATAATTTTTTACGCAACTTATTTTTTAAAATATTACAAGCCATTGATCCTGACCATCTTAGCGTAATACGTCCCAAAAAAAAACAAATTATTTATCGAATGTATGTACTGCTATGATTCTACTGGTTAAGTAGGTTTTGGGTAGACACAAGCTACCAAATTCATAGTGAAAATTTCCCTGTTCCATCTAAAAAAACTACTTTACATCCAAAGTACCATTATCCACTAATATATATGTATGCATATGTATAAATATAAATATAAATATAATATATATATATATATATATATATATATATATATATATATATATATATATATATATATATATATATATCCATATACATATATATTTATATACATATATAGTTAAAAGAAACAAAATTGAAAGATAAATTAAAACGCAATTAACTCATTTTAATATTTAGGTAGTTCCAGTCACTTTCGTCAGGGTGCAGGGAATTGTTGACGGAAATATAGCGAGGCGACGGAATGCCATGGCGAAGGGTTTAACTGAGGGGCATAGGTAATCAGTGATAGGTTGTTGAGGAGAGACACCGGATGTCAGCTAATGAGAGCAATTTAATCCTGGGCGTTGGAAGGATTTAAAAAGCCAGATGATATGCCCAATAATTGGAATGGTTTTGCTGATGTTAGGAGGATATAATGGATGATTTGTGGCAATTGGCGAAGTTTCCGATGTGGGTATATGAGTGTCTTGGATTTGGGAGGGACGCTCGGTGGTTACTGTTCTAATATTGAGGGGTGTGGTGCGTTGGCCAATATAAAAAACTCAGCTAAGTATGCATTTTTGAATGTCTATGATATATTTATAGATGCAGGAAGTCATTGGAAGAAACGGGAGATTTTTGAGCAGGTTTTGTGGCGGAAGGGGATTTGTTACAATGATGGATCAGGTCTTCCAGGCAGAATCCTCCGGTTGCATGGAATCGGAGGAATTCTGCGGATCGGAACCGATATAGTAAGGAGCCTGATTGATTTAAGAATATTTGAAAGATTAGCTGGGCGTTTAATTAATGCATACGGGCACTTGAAAAGTTGGTTGACTGAGGTTGTAGTTTTTGAGAGGAATGGATAATGATAGCTAAAAATTATTTTTAAGACCTGCACACCAGGGAAGTATAGGTTGTGCAAATGGACAGTGTCATTTTTCTTCTTACTAGTGGATAATTTCTGGGTGCATGAACGTTTAAGATTATTTTATGCAGAAGGGATTCCGGATAACCTTCTCGGATGTGAGAGACTACAGGTCTGTATTACTACTGCTGCTCTTACTGACTACGTAGGAAGAGGGGGATAGCACAATTCTATCCCTCTCTTTGTTGATGAAGGTGGCAACGACCGCTGAAAATTCGAAAGGTAGTGAGTCTCCTTTTTGTGTGTTTTTGTCTGTGTCCACTAGTGCTAAGTGTTATACATTATTATTCACGTCCGTGAGACTTTCAAAAAGTGTTTTATATATATATATATATATATGCATTTAAAGAGGCATTCAATAATTCAATTTAAATAAAGTTCATACTTTCATAGAGATTTAAAAAGGAAGCGTTCCGATTTCGTCCCTTGTAAAACGGTATTTATACGGAGTAGTCACTTTTAATAGATTTTCTGGAACCATGAGAACACGCAACTACGGGCTAGAAGATACTATCAATTTGGGCAAAGTGGGGTGATAGATATCCCAACTGAAGGCCAAAAACAGTCATAACGAAGACCATGAGAAAGGGAAGAGCTCTCTCAATCAAGGGCTATGTAACTGGGGTGATTCCTTATGATATGTGGAACAGCCCTCTAGTCTAGGAGATCGAAAGTTGTAGGGAAGGTACCTTCACTAACATCATTGGATTAAAAAAACATTTCAGCAATGGATATCGATCGTATGCACGTTTAATTTAATTCTTTTGGAAAATTAATTTAAAAACAGTTTTTTCAGAACAGAATGTGGGTTGCAACTTTTCCATTAGGAGCGCGGTGACATATGGCAAGTTTACATTATCCAGGGACCCTCTTGTTCCAAATTTTTTTTCATCTGCGTAATCTAATGTTACTCTCGATTTATTCTTCCGCTGCCCAAATTTAGTTATTTTTTATAGTTAGTTAATTTAGATAATTTATAATAAATTGAATATATTCTCATATTATGAGATATTTTTCAAGACTTCTATTCTACAAGTACTTCTTGCTATTGTTTACTGCTAGCAATTTATTCTATTTTCTTGTTAATTGTTCAGTTCCCGCTTTCTCAAACTTTCTTTATTATCATTTTGCTCGGAGTCATTACTGAAAACCACTTTTTCTCCTCCTTTTCTTGAATTCCTGCCTTCTGATAATATCTTACTTTCTCACCTGAGATCTTTGCATCACGATACGTCGATTTCTCATAACCAGCAGAGGGCGGATATCATCATACTCACCTGTTGCTTCGATGCGACAATTTAATAGCCTTTCTTTGTTCATTTTATTCTGTAGTCTTGCTAGTATCGCGTCACTAATTTAGTTCTCAATCATTGGTCTTAAGTATCTTTCCACTTCATACTTTATCGAGAGTTTTCCTCCACTACTTAAGATTTTTTTAACTCCACTTTTTTGCTAGCTCAGATATTTTTCCATTCTCTTTGATATAAGGCAGATGGTGACGAAAATGCATAGTATTCGCAGCCTCGCGAATGGACAGTACGCAGCTGACCTTAAGCCTGGCTGGCCTTCCTGCCATTTTTGTGTTTATTTTTTCCATAAACCTAGCTCCAGAAGTGCCTCCAATACTAACATATTCTTCTTAAATAACCATTTTATCAATACTCTTCTGGTTATTCACAAGTCTTATCTTATTGACTTTCTTTTTATTGACTTGACTTAATTCAAATGTAAGCTCCTATGAAACCACTTATCACCGGAACATGTTAAATACATTACATTTTGTGCAAGTTTATGGAGCATATAATTGTTATGCAACTATTAAAGCAAGTAAAAATCATTTGATTTGACCGGGGTTCGAACCCGGATCCCTCGGTGTCCGGCCGAGTTCTTTAGCCAGTTCTTGGAGTATAGTTGCTAGCTCGATCGTGAGACACCTCAATAACCAACCAGAAGTAATCAATAAAAAATCAGCACAGTTTCCGAGAAGGTATAAATAAATAAAACTCCGATAAAAGCATCCGGACTTGCTCAGATACCGAATTATATATTTTAGGATCTAGGTTCTGAAATTCCGGCGTATCTAGAAATAATATTTAAGAAGTCGTTGGTAGGTCACAAGGATCCCAAAGTTTGGAAATTGGCTATCGCAACAACAATATTAAAAAACCGGAGACAAGGAGAAACTGAGTAATTACAGACTTATTTCCCTAACATCCATTTCGTGCAAGTTTATGGAACACATAGTAACTAGTTTGATCGTGAGACACCTCGATAATCAGAAGTTATTAATGAACAATCAGAAATGTTTCCGAAAAGGTAGATCCTTCGAGACACAATTTGCGCCTTTGGTTCATGATATTCTTATTTCGGGGAAGAGCAATGTTCCAGTGGACACAATTAAAATAAATTTTAAAATAGCCTTGGGCAAAGTTCTTTATAGAATACAACTCACAAAGTTAGGAGAAAATGACATGGATAAAAATTTCCGGGATTGAATTAAAAACTCTTTGACTGGTCGGGTTCAAAGAGTAGTGGTAGATAGAGTAACTCAAATGCAATAGAAGTTACGTCAGGTGTTCCCCAGAGCAAATTTATCAGACCTCTTTCATCCCTTATTCTTGGTGAAACACATACGGGGATATGTGCATTCTCTAGATGCTGCGAGTGTGACTAAAGAGTTTTTTCTACACTAATACCCACAGTTGCTCTCGTTGCGTATTGTCCGTGGGAAGAAGGAGTCCTTGAGTCTGCTTGTTCTGGCTTCTATTCCCCGAATTTTATGTACACAATCAAAGTAAAAATTGTATATTGGAGGGCGAATATTATGCGAGACCTAGGCTATAAAACATGTGAATCTGAATTTATTTAGTAATCTCAATCTAGCATTGAATCAACTTTCTCCTAATGATTCCCACCCCAACTGCATACGCATTTCAGTGACGCTTTTCGCTGTATGGGAAGAGTTTTTAATGAAAAGGGCTGCCCGGCGTTCAAAATTCTTTCCTCTTGACCGCATTAGAATTAACATTTAAGCGTTCTTTATAGTATTGTTTGCTCTGCTTTGCCTGTTTTTAAGTTTTCCTTCAATCCCTCGTCTCTCACTGTGGGGGGGGGCTTCTGCTACCTACAGTGCCTGGCTACATACCTACAGCGTTGGGTCATGCATCTGTCCTGGGAAGGAGACCGTTGTTTGTTGCATGCCCATGTGGTAGTGAAATTCGCCGTTCTTACTGCATCCTAAGGTGCCAATTTTTATCAGTTGATAATGTATGTATTTGCATGCGCGCAAGTTGAAATGGATTTTGCATGAATGAATACGCCACTGTGGGTGTAGGTTTGCATTTATGTGTTGATTTTGCATGAGGTTTAATTTTCTTTTACGGATGATGACTTAACACTCCCCGCCACACGCCCTTGCGGTGGCTTGCGAGGTATTATGATGATGTAGATGAAGTTTAAGCAAGTCTTCATTCCTAAAAATAACTTGATTCTTGTAGATAAGAGGGTCATCCGGAAAGTAGTACCCGTTCGTGAAATAAAGACACAAAAGTAAATATTAACAAACATAAAAAATTTTATTTGAAAGAGGATACTTTAAACTACTTCTCAACATAATCTCCACGATTACTCATTCACTCGCTATTATCGCAGTTAACCTCTATATCTTGAGGTGTATCCTCCATCAGCAACACCCGATAGCCTATAGCCCTGTCGTGAACTTTTAACTCCATTAATCCAAATTATTCCTCAAAAATAGACGATTAATTTTATATGTATTAATGTATATTCATTGGTATCCTTCTAGAATTGATGATTCGTCTGAATTATACATTCTTCACGTATATTTTTAATTCTATCCTTTAGGTGAATGAAATATCCCTGTTGATGTTTAGCACTATTTGGGTATGACCGATCAATTAATTACCACGCCTTCCATTTCCACTGAAAAGGTTGTTTAACCACCGAAAATTCGGAAACGTGGGAATTTATTTTCTGTTTTTTGAGTTACTATGTTTCTGTTTTTATTCTCTGCTGTTATCTTCAGATAAATAAATAAACATACATACATAAATACGAGGGTCATCCGGAAAGTAGTACCCGTTCGTGAAATAAAGACACAAAAGTAAATATTAACAAACATAAAAAATTTTATTTGAAAGAGGATACTTTAAACTACTTCTCAACATAATCTCCAAGCAAATTAAGGCATTTGTCATAACGTGTGACAAGTTTCTGTATTCCTGCTGCATAGTCCTTCGCCGCCAGCTCATTGAGATACGCGAGGGACCCATCTTGCACAAATTTTTGCATAATGCAGATGGTGTTTAACAATTTCATGAACAATTGTTCGAGAAACATTGGGAAAATGCTCACAGATGTCATCAATTGTGACGCGCCGATCGTTCCTCACGAATTCGTCAACTGAGCTCACCAGTTGGTCTGTAATGACAGACGGTCTCTCCGAACGCTCATCGTCGTGTGTGTTCCCCCTCCCCATGTTGAAGTTGCGACACCACCGCCGAACAGACGACTCGTCCATTACATTGTCTCCATACACCTCCTTTAATTGGCGATGAATATCACATGGGCGAACGTTTCTTGCATTGAGGAATTTAATCACTGCCCTCACTTCACAACTGGCGGCGTTCTCAATTTTTTTAAACATTGTAAACAATCACAGAAACAACACAGGCAATGCTAGCGTCACGCAACTTGGCTCAGAGAAGGCAGACAAGCCACTGAGGCTATCTGACCTCGTCCAGCGGCTACTCGCGTCGTCAGCACTTCATGCGGCACGAACGGGTACTACTTTCCGGATGACCCTCGTAATTATGATTGAACTAGTGCTGCTGCATCACTTCCATGGTGAAATATTGAATGTCTAAATGACGTCGAAGAAACATATGAACTTTTAAGTTCTTATCTTATCCTGTTTCTGGAATTATTCGCCTATAAAAGAACTATAGAGTTTTATAAACCATAAGCAATATGACTCATACCAGGTGTAAGAAAATTCATACCTGTAGGCGATAGCATTTTCCCCACTTTTAAGAAATCAAAAACATAACGTTAATTAAAAAAATATAAGAAGCTTGGGAATAAACCCAAGCAGGAAATAATATTACCCTCTTTGCATTCACTCGACATATTGAGCAATAAATTTACCCTGCTACGAAATGCAGTGGATGCTTTGACAAAAAACAGTACTCTGCAAGCACCCTAAACTAAACTGACTAAATATCAATCTACCACGCACCAGTTCATTTGAATTTGTCCCGGGAACAAAATTAGAAGTTCGCAACGCATTACGAAGAATTAAATCCATAGAACTAGGGTCGGATGGAATTCCTATCCTTCTTTTGCAACAAATAACGTCTCTTTATTTACATGCTTCACGAATATTTTCACCTGTTCGTTATCAAAGGAAATATTTCCTTCATTGTGGAAAAATGCATTAATACAAAAATCAAAAACCACAATTCCAGATTACCGACTGATTAGCTTTTCACCTATCTAATCCAAAACCATACAGAAATTTGTCCATGAACAAATAACAGCATTTATGTCGCAGCAAATTAATCTATATGTATTCCAATCTGGCTTCCGCAAGGCTCACGGTACTTCTGCGTCTTCAGTTAGAATACCTTCAATGAGTAATTGGGTAAATAAATGGCCTAAATTATTGTCCTACATTAGCAAATAGTCTATTGTCTCATTATTCCTCACTTGGATCATGTTGATATGGCGTATCAAGGCCTTTCAAACGAACTATCGGTAAAACTTCAAAGGGAATTCAGCCCATGAGTACGCTTCATTTACAATTTGTAAATTGCGGATCACGAATACATAAAATAAATACCAGATGTAATCAGAAACTCGCTATCCCCCATCCAAAAGCAATTGCACACGACCACTCATTTACAGTCACAGCATGCTATCAGAGGAATCAGCTATCACCAAATAAGCCTCCTCCCCTATCATTCAAGTGCGCTTCATAAATAACTAATTTCACAGTACAATAACCAGTAAAATTCCAGCTGTAAACAGACTTTGAGATCCTTCTCTTTTATTTTGCAGGAGAAGCATACTCTGCATTGGCGTTTTTAAAAATAGTCAGGAATAATATTTTAAAAGTGTTGCTGGCATGTAATGGTATATGTATGTTTATTTTGTGTAATGTGTCATTGGTTATGTGTGTAAGTTGCATATATTGTGTTATAGTTATTAATTAACCTTAGCAACTAATGTATTGTGTTTGCTATATGTTAACCCTAAGATATTGTATGCATTAATGTCATTGCTATATATAAAAAATTCATGAAATTTATCTGTAAGTTTAGTTTTGTAAATGTGTGAAGAGGAAATTGGTGATAGAAGAAACTCCATAGTTTTCATCTCACCTCTAAATAAAGACGACTATCTACCTATCTAGTTTTTCACTCGAAATTTGTTGACAGACTTCCATTGAAATCATTTCCAATCACTCAATACTGATTAGAGAACTCAACTCTTTTCGTTGGCGATACTTCTACATGATTAACCTAATTCCTATTCCTATCGTTCTTTGATACTTTACTTATTTTTTCAATATTATTCTCTTTTGAAGCTAAGTCAATATTATTCTCTTTCTTCAGCTTGGCCATTGTTATGCTCCAATTATGAGCTACTCAACAATTACTCAAACTTAATCTCATATGCAATTCCATTCTTCTACATTAATGTAGTAGTTTCTGCACGAATATATAATTTGGATAATAGTTCAACACTATGTAGTTCCATGATAAATGCATGAAATACCGTCAAGATTTGTCGAATAAAACATTTCAAATATACTTAACCTAATTTAATACTTGTACTTATATTATTACTATTATTATTTTATTATATATTATGTACTTGTAATATTTTAATTTTCACTGCATTGTTGCGTTGTACCACCGTGTTTCCTAAAAAAATAGGATTTCAATTCTTTGTAAAAAGTTGTATCACTAATTCAGTATTTAAAAATGTATTAAACCGGCTTATAATTTGTGATTATAATTTTAAAATCAAATAAAACCTATTTGAATACATGCATTTAAATGCATGTATTTAATGGCGTACTGGTGTTATCTTTTTTGAAGAACTTCGTCCGTCCGATACGACCGTCGTTTGTAATTGAATGGCATAGATAATAATTAGTTTAATTCCTATGACAATGTCTATACAGCAAACAAGTCTATAGATAATCTCGTATTCGACTTTGCTATGTGACTGTTATGTGGTTCTAAGGAAATTGATGCCATAGAATCCAAAAGTTACTGAAAATGGGATATTCACTTGCACTTCCAACCCTTGCTTCCTGTTTTTAATTTTAAAATTTTATGATCTACTATAAGTATGTTTACGCTTGTTTTCTTATTGGAATATGTTGGCACGGATGCAGTTGACGTAAAGAGGCAATAAAAAATTGAATTAAAATAAACTTTTACACCGAAAAAAATAGAATTTAAAAAACTCTATAAAAATGTCCTCAGTCATCTTTTGAAATAAATATGACAATGTTTTATATTCAAATTGTCAATTTTATTTATCACAATCGACAAATTAGCAATAAAATTGTACTAATATTAAATTTACACAATAAATTACAATAAATGGATTTTTTTTAATACATCATAATGCCGTTGCATTAGTTTGTATTCGCTCGCTAGTTGATGTCTGTCTCTCAATCTGTAAACCAATAAAAAGAGCCACTTTGGATGATAACCAAAATCAGTTGGAAACCCAAGAGTTAAAGCAAATGCAAACAGGAGTGTGTGGGTATCTGATTGAGAAAATGCCAGCAAAATTCCGGTCAGACACGTTGGCACAGAAGTCATGTGTTTTGTAAAATAAGGGTTTCATCTACTTGGATTAGTCAATACCACGAATGAAGGGACAATGGATTCCATGAAGATATAAATTCGCAATTGTTAGACTAGAGAAGTATTAGAGGCGTTGAGTGCTCCTGCATGCACATATCTTAGGAAAGAGGCGGGGAACCCAAATTTTATGTTGAGAAATGACCTCAAATTTAAGGTAAAATGCCGGGCACAAAGAACGAATAAAAAAAATTTCCTTTTCTAAATGAAACAATTGTTGATTGGAACACCTTACCTGCAACACTATTCGAGCCCTTTCTTAACAGAGTGCATACTTTTAAGAAAAGATATAAGGAATACATGTAATAATTTGATTGATGTGTGGAGTATTGTACCATATGTAACAGCTTGATTTTTTAAATTTATCTTTTTTTTTCCTTGCTGATTGATTGATGTTAACGAGATGGGGATTTTCTTGTTTTGTGAAATAGATTTGTGTTTTGAAGTTCTCTTTAAGTGTACTTTTGTTTTACTGACTGATTTTATCTATTATCTTTTGTAATTACTTGGGACTTGTGTGCCACCTTGCACTGTCTAACTGCACGTGTGGATTTTAATAAATAAATATAATGTTCAATATCTCATGATCATGCCCAACAGTTATATTTCCCTCTTTTCAATTATGCAATCTTACACGAATGTAATTAAAAATTATAATTACTGCGTAAAATTCTTAATCTCACGTCACGATAGAGACTTATGAACTGGTGAGCGTTGCTATCTTTATGACCTTTTTAAAGGAAGTTTTATTCCAAGAGTTTTTATGATATTTTAAAAAAGATTTCAGCGAAAATATTCCAATTAAGTTCATTGCAAAGTCTACAATTTGAAATTTAAGCCACGGATGAGTGCAACGAGGGCGATCGCATACGTGGGCGGCACGAGTTGATGGGGCGAAGTAGCACGCCGGAATTGCAGCTGACTGCGGAGAGAGAGCCGTAAAGAAGGCGGGAAATGGCGCATAATACACAGCGCTACTTGCCTCTCTCTGCCCATTCTCGAGCTCTAGTTCCCTGTTAGGGAACGGGGGGCGTCTCGCATAGCACACACGCACCACCATGGTGCATAATGAAAACGAAAGCGGTAGAATTCTCTCTTTCCTTTCAATGGAATCGTTACGCCTAGACTCACCTCCCTCCCTTTCTCCTTCCCTCCCGGAAACGAAAGTGCTCGTTCCGGGCACTCCCCGCAGTCAGGGGAGGTATCCGGTGGCGTGGGAATAATCTCGTCAGCCGCCACCATATTGTCGCCCCTTGAGTCCGCTCGCATTCCGCTCCACGAAGAAGTCCTCCGTCCTCGCGCGCTCCCCGGGGGCGAATCGGTGGAGAAATTTCCTCGGAGGATAGGAAAATGGACGGGTCAGTCGAGCTGGAGGGCTTTGCGTTGCGGCGGCGCCCGCCAAATGAAACGGCCCCCCGCGCGAGGCAGTGGAATGCACCGCGGCGATACCCTCTGTATGCGCAGGACTGCGGAAGGACTGACGGTGGAAGGATTGGTGAAGGAATTGTACAAAAAATTAACGGAAAGTGAGAAGTGTAGTCCGTGTGTGAACTAGGAGTAAAATACGGCCAAAAAGGTGCGTTTAGTAGCTGAAATCTTTTATGGTGTCGTCTTGACCTCCTTGTCATTTTCCTGGACCCCACGTCATGGGAAAACGCGGAAGTTATCTTTTATAACTGTGTTTAATCGGATTATTATAACTGTGTTTAATTTTAATTTAAACTGGGGTGTTCGTGACGGGTATTATATGGAGGTTGTTGGCCAGAATAAGAAGAATCAGCCCCCAATGCACGCCGCATGCATTATTTCAAGCAGTTTTGGACTGAAGGATCTCAGGTTATCCCGGCGTATGGTATTCAAGAAGTTCTCCCGGGTTTCCCACCGGATCAGGTTACAGTACACCGACGTTTCGAAGGCTGACTCTGCCATCGTCTTCAGGGTGAAGCGCCATCATCTTCACCCTGAAGACGATGGCAGAGTCAGCCTTCGAAACGTCGATGTACTGCAACTTGAACCGGTGGGAAACCCGAGAGAACTTCTTGAGTTTTGGACTCGTAGTAGACCCGTGGTTAGAAAGTTTGAATGGATCCTGGTTCAAATTCTGGTGATTCTTGGAATTTCCAGACCTAAGCACTAAGAAATTTTAGGGAGAATGTAGAAAACAAAGATAAATATAACAGTACTCGATACCTGAATGCGTAAATTGGGCCGCCGTAACCTGTAGTACCAAGTCATATTCATGCTATAACCCCTTTAGGTCTAGCCATTAAGTGTGCTGTGGTTTGGCATCAGATAGCAAGGGAATGGCTTTCTCCTTGGCAACCGATATAGCATTTACCTATAGAGTTATTGGTGTTCCTTAATCAATAATTGTTATTCTGGTGGAAGATATTTATTTAAATTCCAAAAGCAATTTCCCAGCTACCATTTATGGTGTATTTGACCTACTCTGTTATGTGTAACCGAGATGAATTTTAATAATAAAAATTGCATTTCTTCTATGATATCTTACAACGAAGTACTGGCAGCTAACGATGTTTACATATATATTAATTGCTGGATTAGAACATAAATGGCTTGTAGTTGTTTTCACACCATACGAGTCTATAGTGAAATATAGATGGATTCTTTTTGCTCGTAGATTATGGAGATACTCGTGGATTTTAATCTGGTTATTTTTTTGGTTTCTTCATGGTCAAGTTTTCATCACATTGACTATATAATAAAAAAAGAACAATCAACTCTATTATTTGGAGGGAAGTTTGACGTTTACCTCTTATGCACTACTACACAAAGTTTCTGCTGTAAATTAGGTTCACCAACTTTTAGATTTATATCAATTACTATTGAAGTTCTTTGATTCAAAACATAATAATTTAAACATTAGTTTTATCTTTGGCATATATAATAAATTTTATTTCTCCCACAAAATATCGTTATGGATGATGAATCTTTAATATGATATGCATATTTTCCATATCTACTGCAATTATTCGGAAAAAACGTTAAACCTCTAGCCTTCAGTCTGCGATTTCACAAGTTTATGTCGGTGAGTTTTCACGCAACCCAAATTATATTGGCAAATATCATAAGAAGAACCAGACATCTCTGTTTGTAATAGCCCCTTCTATTCAAAATATGCCCCGACGAAACTCCTTGGATTATTTTACCTTGTGACTATTAGATTATATCGCTTTCTATGGAATTCAACCTTGATTTAGTGGAAGAACTTGATCGTTCTGATAACCTCTTTAGCGGAACTGGCGGGAGCAATGATATTTGCTCGTCGTAGTATCCATGGTAGATAGGTCGAAAGATACGAACTATACGAAAGGAAGACCGCGTAGCGTCTGTTCCTTAGGGATGCGGCAGCAAAGGCCTCTGACCCCAGCGAGACGGCCATTTGAGCAATAGTGTCATGTTTAAACAACTTACTACCCGTCGGACCATTGATAGACACATGCAAGTTGTACTCGTATGTGTCTAAACTTGTAGAAGTTGAAGCTCTGGATGTTACGGAACTCGGCCTGCTGGGCTGGGCAGAAGTGATGCTTGGCAGCGTGAGAGGTATGTATTATGTAGTCGTTACTTAACGAAATCCTAGCTCAGTCCAATAAGCTGCAGAAGTTCAAATGGTGCAACGAATTAAAAAGGAAAATTTCAAGCAAACCATCAAAGATAGGTCTGAATATTTATTATTTTAACCAGGTATTAACCTGTAAATAAATTAAGCAGGTCAGCTTAGGCATAGAAAGAATACTTGTATTAAATAGATGAGGGTGGCAAAAGTGATGCCATTAATGGAGATGTATTGGAAAAAGAATTTGGAGAAATAAAATCAAATAGGTTCGTGTTGAAAGCTAGCATTTACGCGAAACTACATTTATTGGTCTTTGGTAAAATTTTGTAAAAAGAACTTTTTCGAAATAATTTGAAATATTTATGAGCGATGAAGTTGGCCGGAAGATCTGATCTGTGTTAATTCCTATTCAAAGAACTGAAAAGGCTACCATATGTGCTGACTATGGTAAAATACGTTTTTTTGGAGCAAATAAATTGGTAGCTACGTATGTCTCAATAAGAGGCTGGAGAGACGGCCAATACAAAAAGGAAGCATTCATTTGTTTCTTTGATTTTGAGAAAGCATTTGATTGAGTGAGAAATGGGTGGGATTAATGACCTTATTACAAAAAATACGAGTACTAGTTGATTAGTTTGCGTCCCAGAATGCTCAAGTACGAATGGGAGATACAGGATCGGAATGTGCAATGTAAGGAAGAGGGGTAAGACAGAAATATATACTATTAACAGTGATTTTCAACGAGTAGATGATGGAAATGTTAAAGGAGACATGGAAAGAACTGGAGATAGGAACGAAAGTAGGTGGGGGAGTTCATAAAATCAGTTAGGTGTGCTGAAGTTCGGTTTGTCAGTCAGCGAAGCGATGGTGAGGTTTGCTGAGTATCCTAGAAAGCTGTGCAATTTTTATTGGATGAGAGTAATTGTAAACAACAAAATGGTTGTCCAGTTTTTGAGAGAGATGAAAGGTACTCAAACTAGGCAAAGTAGGTGCTCAAAAACTAGAGCAGGTGGAACTGCCTTTCTATCTTGTGTTTTGCGCCAAAAATATCTATTTAGTGGGGAAATAAAAAGAATCGCGTTAGGCGACGAAGCTTAAAAAAGAACTGAATTGATTATTGCTGAATTGTGATGCTACGAAATTATTCGTTAAATTTTTGATGCGCAGCGTGGCTATTACGATACGGAAAATAACCATTTTTTTAAGACGATAGACGTTAGCTGAAGGTTTGGAGGCCCTCGAAAGTTCATGTGAAGAAGGATAGAATAGGTGGGACGGGCAGAAAGGGAAAAAAACAAGGAAGTATTAAGCATGGTAGAAGGTGTTTTCTAAGAAATCCATTATAGGCAGAATAATAGATGAATAATCTTTTGATTAGCGATAAGATATTGAAAACTGTGATCGACGGCAGAGGGTCAGCATAGCAAGGAAGGCTTAGGAATAGGAGAGACATGTTGGACGGAATGAGAGAGTATGTGGCGTTGAAGACAGGTTAATTGTGGTGACGCATATCAGTTTGTTTTGTCAGGAGTTGTAAAGGACTATGAGTCGTTGTGTAACGTGTGTCCATTCGAAACTTATCTTAAGCGGTAGAATACCAAAAGTTTGAGTTGCTGATATTTGAGAGTCAAGCATGAAAATGTTATTTGCTTTAGAATCTCGATAGTTCTAAAACAAACAAACGAATCCAAGGACGCCTAATTGCTTTTCATCTTTTGTATTCAGCCAACAACTTTCTGTGTCATTCAAATTAAATCCTTTGCAGTTACACTATAGGTTGGATTATACGAGATTATGTGTTTTACCAAGGCGTATCAAATTTTATTAAATCTACATATCATTCTTTGCATTTAAAAGAACTTAGGCGTCTGTTTCATATGTAGTTCAATTTTGTGTTTCAAAGGGGTTTTACAATGAAAAATCGATTACACTTGCAAACCTTTTCCCAATAATATTATTTATTCTGATGAACTTAAAATTCATCGTCAAAGATTCCTTGTTGAATTTATTTTTTAGTGTCAAACCATTAAAACTAAACCCCTCTTTTTAACTTCATAACCTATTGGAACTAATTGTAAGAGGTTTATTGGTTTGAGAATAATTAATATTCAGTGCATTGGCTATTTGTTTTGATGGGTTTTATGCCACGATAGGAAGGCTGCTAGAGGTCTCATTTAGAGAGACCCTATGGTGGGACTTGCCCCCTTGTCAGGAGCCTGGCGTTCCCGCCTCCCCCCTCTCATTCTCCGCTCTCTCCGTTACACGCAGAAGTCCGCCAACAAAAACGACAACACAGGCACGATTCCATTCCTAGCTGATACTTCCCGCCTTTTTTTCATTTTTGCCGCTAATTATCCCTGGGGAACGACACGACCGGGTGTTGGCACCGTCTTATAGGGATTGACGGCTTATTGCACCGTGACTTAATTAGCCTTGCTGTGGATGTGGGCGGGATTCGTTACGGGAAGAAGGCGCACTTCAAGGGTGGAGAGAGAAAGGAAGGGGAGGTGGGTGTAAGGTGAGGAAAAGAGGATTTTC
The DNA here is from genome assembly GCF_022747635.1 of Hetaerina americana. Taxonomy (NCBI): domain Eukaryota; kingdom Metazoa; phylum Arthropoda; class Insecta; order Odonata; family Calopterygidae; genus Hetaerina; species Hetaerina americana. Next base: position 781,679 of record NW_027287019.1, on the reverse strand, counting down.
GGTAGTTTAGGTGGAGTCGGGATTTTTGGGTGTTAGTGAAGAGCGCCCGGGAGTTTAGGGACTTGATGCTTGTCACCGTCAGTCGGGGTTGGGAGGAGTGGGGTGGGCTAAAGGAGGGGGTTGAGCCAGGGAAAGAGGATGGGAGTAAGCGTGGGAATCCTGTTTCGCTGTTCCGGGACCCTCAACCTAAACCGTCCGCCGCTGCGCCTCTCAAAGGGATCGATACCTCCGCTCGTTTCAGAGAGTATTCTATTGCCTCTTCCCTCTCACCCTCGTCCCCTCGTGTTGGGAGAGGAGACATTGGCCAAGTCGTGTTCATGAAATTGATGAATAAAGCCTTTCATTTGCATTCTTAAATTAACCTTTACACCCGCAGTATTTGCGGGCCCCATTGGAGCAGTGCAGTAGAATGTTCTAACATAAGCACGTAATTGCCTCACCTTAATGAGGAAGATGAACGGGTGTGGAAAACGTATCTTATCCAAACATTTCCTCATGTGCAACATGGGTTGAGGTAGACCAACTGAATTTCTTATTCAAGAAGATATAGTGCAAAATTAATTTTGATGATTTGTTGCATCTTATTTTATGCCCCAGTTAATATTGCAATGGACGTGGTAGCGCAATGGACAGAACGCTGGGATACTGACTAGGAGGCCCGTGTTCGACACTTGGGGACCCCTCTTGGCACACTCAGCTTTACCTAGACTGCGAAATTCTTGGCGTGCAAGAAATTCCTGTGCAACATCAGGCGGTACAGGGAGAGGAACCCTTACCTTGGTACGAGATTTCAAACGCCGTTAGGATCAGTATTAGAAGAGGTCTACCCTCATCTATCGAACCGATGTCCTGGTTGAAAAGTTTAACAACCCTTGCAATGGCAGAAATTCGTAGGTTGTAATAAATAGGAATTATAAATGGCAATATCACCTATATTTCCGATAGAGAGAAGACTAAGCATAAGTATCAGTATATTCATTTAATCGTATACTCCGTTGGATTTAAGGAGACTGTATTTACTGTATTTCATAAGTTGGGTTCACTTGTCTGTCCCATTCAATTAAAATATGATTTGCATCATAAAATGGTAAAACTCCAGGTTGTCTATTAATGATGAAATAAAATGTTTACTTGTGTTAACTTAAATTTAAAAATAAATATAGAATAACTTGAATTTTCTTTGATCTTCATACATATGACACCGTTACATCGAGCCACCATTTTAATTTCTCTTGAAGAAGGTCATATTAAAAAACTGGAAAAGGTGTAAAGAAAGGCTGCCCGAAATGTACTGGGGAAGCATAGGAGGATGGAGAGTGTGTCTGACATACTAGAAACGCTGGGCTGGGAACCTCTAGAAACTAGAAGGAAAGTAAGCAGGCTTTGTGGGATGCTCCGCATTCTAAAGGGGGAGAAATCTTGGGCAGATTTTAGGAAAGAGGCGGGGAACCCAAATTTTATAGGCAGAAATGATCACAAATTTAAGGTAAAATGCCGGGCACAGAGAACAAATAAAAAAAAATTTCTTTTCTAAATAGAACAATTGTTGATTGGAACACCTTACCTGCAAAAATATTCGAGCCCTTTCCTAACAGAGTGTATACTTTTAAGAATAGATGTAAGGCATATACGTATTAATTTGATTGATGTGTGGTGTATTGTATTATATGTAACAGCTTAATTTTTTTTTAATTTATCTTTTTTTCGTGCTGATTAATGGTTGTAAATGGGATGGGGATTCACTTGTTTTGTTCAAGAGATTAGTGTTTTGAAGTCTGGTTTTATGCATTATCTTTTACGATTATTTGGGACTTGTGTGCCACCTGACAATGTCTATCAGCACATGTGTATTTTTAATAATAATAAATAATTAAAATGTTAGTAATGGATTAGATGTTCGTTAATCAGATGCGACATGCAGAATTTATGAAATGTAACAATAAAACAATGGCTTTGCAAAAGAATCATTGCCAGAGAGTTTTTAAAATGATAAGAGTAGGATTCCGGTTTTTAAGATATGGAACCACACTTACTTTTTAATTGAGGCATGTACAACACGGAAACTCTTCCGGATGCGAATTACCTCAGCTACAGGGTTATTAAATCTCCCAAATAAACGTTTAAAAATATATTTCATACTTGTATCAGTATTTTAAGATGCGCGATAGCAATTCGGACAAATTTATTTCACTGAAATATTTTCTATTTCTCTTACTAAAAATAAAAAAAATTAAATATAAGCAGACCTAAAGTACCACAAATGAGATGGACCAATTTCTTGAACTCCAAGCGCTCGTCAGCTCGTAATACGAAGATGTAACTACTAAGGACGCAATGTGTATGTATGCAGCCAAGGAAGGAAGCAGAAAGTACAAGAATTTATGGGCTGTATGAAAATATTTCCTGTGGAAACGTTGGAAAAAAGTCCGCGGAGGAAGACTTTCAAATAAGATACTGGAAGCAAATGATGAAACTCATACATTTGAGATGAATTAAAAATCATAAGGGAATCCATAATGTGGGCATGCCGGGGGAAATAATGAATTTGTAAATGTCTCAAACGGAAGGCAGGGCGCCACGAGGAAGACCCAGAGAAAAATGCGTGTAGGCCTAGTAAATAAGGATGTTCGGTGGAAAACCTTTTAGTGTGTATCTGAGAGAGATAACATTAGGCAAGGAAGATAAGAGGGCTCTGCCTAATCGGCTTATTTTTAGACTAAAGCGATGATGACCTCCTCGAATTGCAAGGAAATTTAAAATGAAACATTTTATTTCCTTGGAATTTATAATTGAAGAACTTTTCATTGTAAATATTAAACATTTCAATAATATTCTCATAACTAAAGAGGTAGAGTTATTCTTCCATTGGGCATGATAATGTGAAACATTTCCACCGTGTCTTGAATTGGAAAAAAATCCGAGTTGAACGAACATTCATACTTCATACAAGAACCGAAGCACGGTCGTTTTCTCTTATAGCACTCGGAATCTTCTATCTAAATTTTTTAATTTGATTTGATTTTATCCAGTATTGTTTCAAAGTAGTGGAGGAAGCCTCATTCAAAGTAAATAATTGTTTAACTCTCATTCAGTATGTATTTTGCAGTTCTAAATGTCATCCTTCCGTTATAATGATAATAGTATTAACTGTTAGTGACTCAGATTCGTGTTATCATTTTCTTTTCCTTGTTATAAGCAATTTTTTATCTCTTAAATATTGCCGACATTAATGACAAGACTTTTTTTAGTTCCTTTCCGTGCGGATTTTCTCACGCTGTTTTTTATCTCAAAAAATGCGTAAAAGAAGTCTCGTTTCTTAATGTCACCTCCCGATCGAAACGCCTACAACGGGATAAGACATTCCTCATCCCTAATTGTCATCCCATTAAGGTTTTCCTTCTGCTTTTAATTCCTTCTGGTTTCTACGACGCAAGGTTTTTTGTCGTTATGAAGCTTTTATACCTGTACGCAATCCCTAAACGTTCTAATTTTCTTTACCGACTAAAGGGAAGTTTAGATTGTTTAGCAATTCAATTTTTGTATACAGGAATGATTCACGATTCCTTTTTTTCCTTTACCTTGAAGAGGAACATTAATAATGATTATATCATAACGTTATTCATTATTATTTATAAAATTAATAAGTAACAAGAAATTGAGAAGTTAGGCAATGCACTCTACTTAAATAACTTTCTGTACTTAATTAATATTTAATGAAGGTATCTCCTCACAGCAAATGATAGAAAATCAGAAGAAATAAACCATTTAGTGGGCGTTGTCCAAGAGTAGCGCTTAGGCTAGTTGGTATTTCTTTATTCAGAACGCTCTCTAGGGGAAAATGCTCTTCTTAACAAGGTGGTCATTGTCTCTCCACTCATAGTTAATCAAATAATACGTGTCTTAGTTTATTTGAGGGCACAATAAAATTCAAGACAAACATAAGTATATATGAGGTCAAAGGCATGCAGACATTTGGGGAACTTATTTGACAATACTTACGCAATCATTTTACATGTTCATATTCTTCAATCATTTGTTTGCTCTCCATTGCAGCATCATTCAGGGAAAAGATGCTCCAAATTGAAAATAAAACAGAGACATATTTCTTCTTTCGCTATAAATAGATTTTCCAATATGTTTTATACTGGCTTCATTGTATTATTGAAAAATATTAATCAAATACTACTTCATTCCCTTTTTCCTGAAAAATGTAGTACAATTAAATACTATTATTGATAGAAATGAGCTCTTACGGCTAGTAATATATAATAAATTTGAAACTCCAATAGCCGTAAACAGTTCACTGTTACGGCTATTGGAGTTTCAAATTTATTATACAATTAAATACTAATGAAGACTCGTAGTTTATTCTTTCTTATATGCTGATATATTTATTTCTGGTTTTGCTAAGATCCATGAAGCATTCGGTTACATTTAGAAAAAATAAAATTAGCATCATCCTTACTTTATGTGGGCCATTTCTTATCAGGAACGCTCATATTTTAGGTTCCTTTGACTATATTTCTCTTCTTCTTGGTTCAACCCTTCAATTGTTGCACCACCTGAGACGACCCCAGAGTGACCTCGTGTGGTCACGGGTGGCGTGCGTTGAATGGCAAAATGCTTGGATGTCGCGTTTATCACAGTGCTTCGGAGCTGGGATCCAATGTAAAACGCTTCGTCACCATTAGTTTAATAAATGCTCATTATCTCATCCACTTGTACTATTTTTGATACTACGGATATTCCTTTTAAAAATAACTTTTTGCTACAGACTGCATCAATGCAGGCTACATTAAAAATGACTGTGCCGTTTCTATTTTATGTGCAAATAATTTATAGAAGTAATTATAGGGCTAATACCACATCTAATCAGCTCAGAATAGATTAGATCTGGTACCATACTGCCTGGCTTGTCGATGGTACTTTTATGCATTTTCAGGTATCCCTACTAATGATATTTTAACTCTGGGGAGTTGAAATGGTGGAGTTTGAATTATCAGAAAAACTGCCAATAATAAATATTTATCTTATATTTAAATGTATACACTGGCTGTTGGGTGCATTATAATTATTTAACCATGTGGTGGCATCAGTTATCCATGGTAAAGTGACTAGACGTAGCATTAATAATGGCTAAAGCGGTACCGGGAACTTGCCGTCGGAGGAATGTCTTTTGAACGACTCAGGGATGTTTTTCAAAGGGTGGCAGATTACACGGAGAGATGAATCGTTTGCATCTTCTGGAATCCATGCTCTTGCTAATTGGCACGAGGGATCTGGCTTGAGAGAGGTTGAGGGTTATATCGTCAGCATCAAGGCTAAGTGACTTCTGAGGCTCTGAGGAAACAAAAACTAAGCACTCGGCGTGCTCCAGAGATATCTTGGAATCGCATACGTGAAGGAGAGAATGATTACAGCGTCAGAAGTCTCTGTTGCGGATGATTCACATGCTCCGTCTTCCATTTTTTATAGACAAACGAATACGCAGAGTGCGTCGATGGCCCATATTTGATGACATGGAATGGCACTAAATATTCCAAAATTAAATCAACAATATTTCTTGTTATTAACCTTTTCGCCTAATTTCCCATCACCACTTGCGTTTCATTTAAATCATTTAAAGTTATGAGTCACCTCGAGTGTGAGGGCTCCTGTATTGGATTGGGAATGCGTAACAATTGGGTGGCTATCTTCATGATTGTATGCGGTATTAAATGTACTTTACTAAGCAATAAGTAAATAACTCTTAGGATTACAGCAAATTAAGCATTCTTTATTAGTCATACGTAGCTAATGTTTGAAAAAACATGTACCCATCCTTTATGTGAGTTTGTTATTTTCAAATTCGTTTACGTGGCGTATCTGTGATGAATTGAATAGAAGTGATTATATAATTTTACTCCATTCTTACTATTAATTTCAATCAGTTCATCTATTTAAAAATAAATCTTCCAGGTGTTATCTCTTTACATTTACTATAAAATTACTTAAAATGAAGATTATCAAGTAATCTAAATGGATTTGTATTATAACATGATTTTTATGACATTTAATTTAGTGGGAAAATATTATTGTGTAATGCATTCAATGCAATATTACTTTCTCACAAAAATTTGCACTTAATATTTGTCTGTTCTTTCTTTGTCTGCCGTCCAACATATGACACAAATTATGTTGTAACTGTTTTTACAATAGGAGGGTTGCTATTTATATTCTTAGCCTAATGATGAAAAGTTTAATTAATTGTTAAAAATGGCTTTATTTTTTTTCAAAGTATTCTCCATGATAATCAGTACTCTATGGAATGCGGTCGTACACATTTTCGTAACACTTTTTCCACTCCGATTGAGGCACCCCCAAAATATGGTTTTTGAACGCATCACGGCTTCTTCAAGCGCCGGGAAACGTTGCATTGGAAACTTTTTCTAGGTAACGAGAGTAAAAAGAAGTCATTTTGCGCTAAATCAAGGCTATATGGAGGATTATCCATCAATTCGACGTTTGCCATGATGAAAAATGATCCTTCATTGCTGCTTCTTTTCCCGTATTTCCATTTTTCCAAGCACTTCTGACAAACAAATGCTCGTGTACCACTCAGAATTTACGGTTCTACGTTGCTCAAACGGTACGGTTTCCACATGCCTAGTTATTTCAAGGAAACAGGCGATCATTTGCTTCGATGTGCTTTGTGTAAAAATCACTTTTGTCGGATTTAGCTTGTATTGGAAGACCCATACAGTAGATTGCTGTTTTGTTTCCGGCTCATACGCATTGATCCAGGATTCGTCACCTGTGTTTATGTTATACACAGCTTTTGATTCACCGCGATTGTATTTGTTGGGCATTTCTTTGCACTAATTGACACGAGCATCTTTTTGAGTGTTCGTAAAATTGTGCGGGTTCCAACGCGAACAAATGTTTTTCACAGCTAAATGTTCAGGCAATATTTTATTGATGCTCGTCATTCTAATCCCCAAGGATGCCTCAATCTCGTGATAAGTCAATTAACGATCTTCCTTTACTAGTTCTTGTACAGTATCAATGTTTTCTGACACAGCAACTGATTTTGGCCGACCTTCACGACTACGTCGCTGGGCAAACGGCGCCCATAATGGGATTCTTGATACCAGCGTTTCACAGTGGCAAAGGATGGAGCTTCATCGCCCAAAGTGGAGTAAAGTTGATCTATGCACTCCTATTTTGATAGCTCACGTTGAAAATCACAAAAAAATCATTTCATGTAAGTGTTCACGAGTTGATTCCATTTTTTCGACGAGACAAAATGTTCGAGTCACATTAAAAAAACACAATTAATGATCAAACGACAAAATTATCTGAAGAAAGTTGCCGGTAAGAGGATCAAACTTTCAGATGGAAACTTCAAATGGCGCCTGAAGTATTTAGTGTTTTCAAGACAGAAAATATAGATAGCAACCCTCGTATTGAATTTTTTCTCCAAAGTAGATTTTAAATATGGGACTCATATAAAAATGAAATGCTAAGTTTTCTGAATACGTGTTCACGTTTCATTGAATTTATATCCTGAAGGATTGGATTGCGTAAAAATAGTGGTGATAAGTTACATGGCCAACATTGTTGTAAAAAGTATTTTTTATATAAAAACGTTAGGAATTATTATGATGCAAACTATTTTAGCTGAAATAACTGCATAGTGTTTATGCGTTGAAGAACTGATTTCTGAGTTGCCATAGTTTTATCACCTAAAGTTTTACTAAATATGGAATTGGACTTGAAAAGCACTATGTAGTTAGTGATAATTTACGAGGAAAATTACTCAAGTAAGAGTCGCCTCCTTATATTTACATATTGGTGTGTCAGAACAAAGTTGTACGCATGCAGTGCCACCAGTTGATTGTTTCCAAAGCCACTGCAGTTATTGTTTTTAATCAGTATTCGTTTGCCTGTCATTGAATGCTCATAGCAATGTCCGCAAAAATCCTTTTTCTCGCCAGTTGTGAATTGCGTGCTGTTATTCGATTTTAAATGCAAAAGAGTAATCAGCTGTTTAAATTCATCAATAGTGGCGCCTATTTTATAAACTTGCAGTAAATATTGAACGTAAAGTGGGTTTCTAAAATGGTTTGAACCAATCCAAAGAGTAAAGAATATTTAGTGGACGAGAATTTTTCGACCCCTATTGATAATCTAGACCTAGCTCCTAGCGGCTATTTCTTCTTCTTCCACTTGATATGATGGCTCGAAAAGACAGCGAGGAACACAAGATCACCGTTGCCAATGAATATGATTCCCAAGTGGCGAACTTCCATTCTGAGAAATTTAAGAAGTAGGTTAAGTGTTAAGATATGTGCTTAGAAGTGAGCGTTTATTGTGAAGCTTAGTTAAGTGGGTTTGTTGAAAATTTAAACCGTCGGTCAAAACCATTGCTAACGGATATATACTTTTATGATCCAACGGCCCTTCCTCTACGAATATGTCCAGACTCTATTAGTGTATATTTTCCCCCGATGCCAAGTTAATTAATTAACTTATAAACTACAACATATCGCTGTTTCGTTCGATGCCCATTCCGTATGGAGGTTGGAAAAGCCCTCACAGAGCGCAGCACGAGTATATCGTAATTCATATTGTGAGGGATATACAATGGATCATTTGACGCCTCCAAAAAGAGAAAATATGTTGCATCGCAGACAGGAATGTCAACTTTGACAATGCCGTTACTTTTGAGTATTCGGTATTTGAGTGTATCCTTTAAAATACTATCCAAGGAAAAATAAAAGAATAAAAATGCTAATAATGAATTTTTTGATTTAACATCACTTGAATTTATAAATTAATTGTAATCAGTTTAGGTTATGTTGGATCTCCTTATCCACATGGGGTAATAATATGTGACCTATTAGTAACTTAATGCTAGTCCTTGAAGAAATCTCGTAAATAAATTCAAATTAGAAAGTGTAATTAATGATAATTTCAGCCCCGTTTACCAGGGGTTTCATTCAATTTTCAAAATTAACCACTCTTATCCTAACCCCTTTTCGTTACTCCCTAGTTGATTTTGAAACTTATTTAACAAATCGAAGCAATAAGTTTTCGATGCTAATCCTCCATCATGGAAGCCAAAAGCATAAATGAAAAGGAAGCACAAAAACATTTTGTTTGACTTAAAGCCTATGTTATTTGGAAACATGCTTGCTAGCAGGTCACACAAATTATTACTTGGATAAAACTCAAACTACTTACTTGTATATTACCGCTTGCTAACAACTTCTCCCATCGAATAAATTTCCGATGCCTTTCCAAAATTAGAGTTTTCCTTATTAAAAGAATATACCTTAAACCTAGAGACGTAGAATAAATCAATATCAAAAAAACTAGTTGAAAACATCATTTCTGTACTAAGCTCCTTAATATGATTAGAAAACTTTTCTTGATGTAGCCTCAAAATGAAAAAAAATATTTAGGAAATTTTGCATTTTTAAGCCATGAATAACATTTAATTTACTTTGCAAAACTATTTGGGGTATTTTAGCGAGAAATAATGCAAAATTTCATTCAATATAATTTATCGTGAATTTTATGTTTGTGTTAATTATTCTTCCTGGAGAAATCACTTTCAAGTGCACCCATGAAATATAAAATTAGTCATTTAATTGAGAGACAGTATTTTTAATACTATGTGCCAACGGAGTAATATGCGCAAATGGCTTTTGTCGTCGATTACAGAAACCTAAGTGCCTAAACAACATTTCCTTTTCATTCTTCCTAATACATCCAAAGAAACAAAATGAGATGTCAGAGGCATTATACTCCCACGCAAAAACTCTCCACTCCAACCTAATGCGCGTTTCTAAATTTCGAGCCATGGGAAAGCGAATCAGGGAAAGAATCCATAAAATAGGGGGACAAAAAATAAACCAGAACTCATGAATTTGGAAACCGCGATATATCATTTTCTTGCGAGGCCATTTGGTGTCCAATTGAAGGATATATTTTTTCTACATCAGGGGCGTTGGTGGTTGTTCATTATTTTGGGCGATTTATCACATCGGCCGTTGATGATAAAATCGCGTGAAAATGGGCACTTCATGATTCACTGACCAAATGATGCGAATGGAATGGTTCTTCATCCAAATGATGCGAATGGAATGATATCCAACTCCTAAAAAGATAAAGAAAGCGAAAACGTGTAAGCGATTTAATTTATTTCGTAAAAAGCGAATTCTCCCTAAAATTCAGAAACTTGTTCAAGTAACAATAATTCACAATTTTACTTTTGTAATTGCTATATTGCGCGATGCATTATTAAATTTAACTCTTAGGCCACAGAGCTCACCCATTCAAACTATTTTTCAACGTATTTCTTGGGATAAAAATGAAAAACTGAATAAACAGAGTCAAAGACAAAAATTCAATTCAAGACAAAAATATACATTTTGCATTAATAATTGAATCATTTTTAATCATTGACCAATGAGAAACCGAAATTGACAGTCTTAATAAAAACAGAAAATGATCCCTGGAGAATATTATTTAAATCAATATTGGGTCCTTAATATTTTTCGGTCATCTGTTTTGCACTTCGTTTTCTATGATTTATGGCTAGATGAACCTTTATTCAAAAAAATACGGTCAACAGTTGCAAAAGGGGGCATGGGCTCATTCACCTATCGTTCAGTGTTCGTTTTAAGCTGATTTTAAGGAAAAATACGTGTACAACATTTTATAAATTTCAAATTTAAAAAAACAGCAATGTAGAAATAAGCATAAATTATCACTTTTTAATGGATATGTATGTGAATGTGAGTGTGTGTAAATATATGCACACACATACATTTGGTATAGGGACAAGGGAAACATAATTATTTATTGAAAATCCTGAAAACTTGATGTCGTAACTTCGAGTTAGTTAGCAACTAACCAGTTGAAATTATCTTCATTAAAGTGGCATTGCAAATCGTTGAGGTGACACTCACATAATAAATTCATACGCACAGTGAGACTAAGCTCTTAAGAAAAAATGGTTCACTTTTCACATTTTAGTGATTCCAGCCATCTTCATTAATTTTTGGATGTAACACGGACCAAAATTGGCGGTAGAACGAAATTTTTAAGTTAACATATCTCTTCAAAATCAATCAACTCGTTAAATTGTACCTGATATTGAATAAATTGAATCTGATACCAACGCAAATGAAAATATTGGCAATTTACCTAGAGAAATGAAAATATTATTTCTTGGAATTAGTTTGGATCCGGGATATGAGATATGGAAATAATATCTTTTCAAAACGTTTTCCTCATTTCGCCTTTCCTCTCATGCATGTATATATTTGAATGATTTGATTGAAAAGGTCAAATATGGGCCTAGAAATACTAAGATGTGACCTCTGCAACGCTGTAAAATATCAGGAGGGTAGTATGATACCAGGAGTTGAAAAAATAATCTTGGTACTCGGAATAAAAGGCACATTACTAAATGATTTCAAGACGAATGTGAAAATGCAATCCCTAAGAAATCAAGAACAGGAAAAAAGGAAGAATACATCTTTAGTAAGACTGAAACGCATTGAATATACTTATTAATAATTAGCCAGAGAACTCGTATAGAAGAAAATAAAGAGAGAACTTTACGGAAAACTAATAAGGATTCAGAAAAGGCAAAAGAAAAAAGAAAGACAATACATGCAATCTGATTCAAGGTACTGGCCAAAATATCTGATATTCGTGTTCTTGGAAAAAGTCCTCGCCTACATGGTATAAACAAACACAGTAATCAACCAGAAGGTTGGTTTGGTGGGCGATGGTAGAGTCCACCAAGTACTGAGCCTGACGGCGCGTGAAATTCACACATCATGGTAGGGGGGCCAGTTCCTTCCCCTGTGCCGGTTGTGGTTTCCCAGGAAGATCTGGTACCCGAAAAATCACATAGTTTCGGTGGAGCTGCAGGTGCCCGGAGAAGCTTACCCGGGAATAGACATATGATATTAAGGATGTAGAAAGTACTTAATATGGACCACAACGAAAAAAATGAACTGGTTAACAATCATAAAAATGAAAAACGGAAAGAAAATAGAAGCCAAAAAGAGCAAAGAAATTAGACATGGATGCAACCTCTCGCCTGCGCTAATCAACTTATATCTAGAAGAGGCAAAAAATAAACACATGAAGTGAGCATTAAAGGATTAAAGTTAAATAGCGGCGAAAATAAAAGAATCCAGTTTGCAGATAATATCGCAGTAGTTGCAGAAAAGTGAGGGGACCTACAAATAACTCTGAATGCTATGAAAAAATACTTCGTCAACATAATATTAGCATTAATCTGGATGAAACTGAAACGATTTTTTGTGGAATAAGGAAGCTAAAGGCATATATTAAAATCGCGGAGTGTAACTAGAATAATTAGAGTTCATCATCAACCTGGGTAGTAGTATAACTAGAGATGGGAGTAGTTCGACCGTCACTAAGCGAAGAATAGCCGGAGCGAAGAAGGCCCTCGTTAAGAAGGGAATATAGTTTATTCTTGGAGTTGCATTTAAGAAAGCCGTTCGTCAAAACGTTTACATAGTGGATGACACTTTACAGATCAGAGATATGGATCGTTAGAAAAGTAAATCAGGGAAGAAGAGAAGCCTTATAAACATGGTGCAGGAGGAGGATACTGAAGATAAAATCAATAGACAAAGTGAGTAACGGAGAAGTTTAAGAAGAGCAGAGGAGAGCAGGACTACATTGATAGATCTACAATAACTAGATGGAGTGAGCACACTTAAAGGCTAATTTAATAGTTACCATTTAACATAACAGAACATGCATAAACATATGCATGCTTGATTAAACATACAAACATTAACATATATATATACACATACACACACAAGCGATATATTTGGGAAGGATTCCTGGAAGAATGCGGGATTATAAACGCGAGGGAAGAAGTGTTTCGTATTTTAGGGTCGATTGATTGGTGAAACTCATAATCATTTAAAAAGAACCTACTGTTAAATGCGTGAAACTTTTCGCCAAGTGACATAACCATTTTGTATTAAGGAAAATTAGCTTGGACTGAACCATCTGAGAAGTGAAACTGTGGATGAATGGAGGAAAAAATCCATCGTAGGAAATAAATGTGTGATATGGAGAAGATATGGAGGTTATTTGGAGGATAGTGTAAAAGAGGACTTCGGGAAAAAATAAACCAACAAAGGAAGTAATATAATATTAATTTGAGAGATAAAATGACTAAGAATATTCTTTTCGAAGACATTTTTGGTGATGATGATGTTGAATCTGAGTAGAAAAGACAGCGAAAATGCCCATTCACCTCGCCATAAGGCAAGTCTTGTACCTACGAATGGTTCTGTGAGCCTAAACGTTTAGCTCGTTACCAAATAACCTGTGGAAAAGCTTACATTTGTGTTCTTATAGTAAAATCATTTTCTAAAATGTCTACCTGGTGTTGGTGTCAAGAAATTCTTCTCAACCAAGGATAAGTATCACTTCTTTTTTACCTGCACCGCTAATTTCTTCAGTACTTCTCAAGCAGATAGATAGATAGATAGATAGAGGTCTTTATTTGGGCGAAATTGAGACCAATTAGTCCCTTCTTCTATTTAACCCATCGTCGTATACATATTATAATAGGCATTGAACTTATAGTTACATTCATATGCACACATAAATACATATATACAGACATAAATTCATTTAGCACAGATTTGCACATCGAAAAGAAAAAAGTATATATATATATATATATATATATATATATATACACACACGCACACACATACACACATAAACACACATACATGTATGCATACACATACATAAATCCATGCATAATTACGCACATATACACCCTTACAAACATAAGCAGAGTGAATGAAGAAGATATTATTCAAAAGTTCAGTTGCCATACATCAGGGATTTTAATGATTCTTGAGAAGTTCTTGGATCTCGTCTCTCAAATCACTATTGTCAATTTTGCTCTCCCACCTAGATGAAATTTAGTTTTCTATTAAAAAAAGTTTTATATCTGTTTTTGGATTTCTTTCACTTTTTATTTCGTTTAGATAGAGTTATATGATTTCGCCGATATGAGAAAAACCTTAGTCGACGAGTGTCTAGAGTGAAGGGCTGCTAATCATGGTCGAGCTGTTTAAAAATTAACGTAATAGAGAAAAAAAGATAATATTTAACAGTAAATATTAAATTCCAAAGAAACTGCGGGAGATGCCGCAACAGTAACTTTTAACGGAGTCATCCGCTAATGTGCATTTCAATGCAACGATTTCAGAGTGTAAAAATCATTCGCCTTGACTGGGATCCCAGTCAAGGCGAATGATTTTTACACTCCGAAATTGTTGCATTGAAATGCACATTAGCGGATGACTCCGTTAAAAGTTACTGTTGCGGCATCTCCCGCAGTTTCTTTGGAATTTGTCAAAGTGAAAACACCATAAGTGTTTAAAGTTGGCTTTAACCTCGTGGACTGTGGCGCCTTGCGCACGATTACGAATGCCTGTGACATTGTATGTACGGTATTTCGTCACAACATCTTGTTCCTTTAAAAGCCCCAAAATTTCAGAGTTTAAGAGGACGCCTCGGTAGCTTAAGTGGCTAAAGCACTCGACCGGATATTGAGGGATCCCAGTCAAGGCGAATGATTTTTACACTCTGAAATTGTTGCAGTAAATATTAAGTTAAATTGATAAGATACTTTAGATTCTCTCATATTATTAATATTATTGGTATTATATTAATGTTAATAAATTATAATCCCCCTATCCACCAGGCAAAATACATGTATGACAAAAACTATATTCGGAGGATAAAATAATTCATAAAAATATTAAAAAATTCTCAGATTCAGCAGTGTTGAAGTTTGGGTAATTCCGTCAGACCTTACATTAAACTATGGCAACTGCTGCATAATATGCATTGCCATATCCTTTAAGCATCAATTTACTTAATACGAGGGTCATCCGGAAAGTAGTACCCGTTCGTGCCGCATGAAGTGCTGACGACGCGAGTAGCCGCTGGACGAGGTCAGATAGCTTCAGTGGCTTGTCTGCCTTCTCTGAGCCAAGTTGCGTGACGCTAGCATTGCCTGTGTTGTTTCTGTGATTGTTTACAATGTTTAAAAAAATTGAGAACGCCGCCAGTTGTGAAGTGAGGGCAGTGATTAAATTCCTCAATGCAAGAAACGTTCGCCCATGTGATATTCATCGCCAATTAAAGGAGGTGTATGGAGACAATGTAATGGACGAGTCGTCTGTTCGGCGGTGGTGTCGCAACTTCAACATGGGGAGGGGGAACACACACGACGATGAGCGTTCGGGGAGACCGTCTGTCATTACAGACCAACTGGTGAGCTCAGTTGACGAATTCGTGAGGAACGATCGGCGCGTCACAATTGATGACATCTGTGAGCATTTTCCCAATGTTTCTCGAACAATTGTTCATGAAATTGTTAAACACCATCTGCATTATGCAAAAATTTGTGCAAGATGGGTCCCTCGCGTATCTCAATGAGCTGGCGGCGAAGGACTATGCAGCAGGAATACAGAAACTTGTCACACGTTATGACAAATGCCTTAATTTGCTTGGAGATTATGTTGAGAAGTAGTTTAAAGTATCCTCTTTCAAATAAAATTTTTTATGTTTGTTAATATTTACTTTTGTGTCTTTATTTCACGAACGGGTACTACTTTCCGGATGATCCTCGTATAATTATTAGGACAGCTATTGGGTAGCATTCTGGCTATGAATTTATTTTTGGAATTATTTTTAGTTCACTTTTAGAATTGATCATGGTTACTTCATTGCATAATAGTATACTATTTTACAAGCAATTCTTGCCATCTTACATTCTGCAATAACATTTTTGAAAGTTTTTCAAACGTATTTGAGGATATTGTTCCATGTTCCTCCGACGGGGCCGCTTTTCGCCCGTGGCAGCTGCAAATTTGGTGATCCTTCATAACCCACTCCTGATTTGCATTTTTTAAATCACTTTGGAAAAAGTCAACTGATATTCTTAGTATATTATCGGACATATTGTCATCCTTAAATGTCAATGTATCTCAAGCAGTAGATACCCGTAGTATTATTTCACTTATTTATTTTTTTCCTTCTCATTTAACAAACAGTGCATCCAATGAACTGCCCCCTAACCTGTTGAATGACTTATTTATTTATTTGTCGTACAATATCGAATATTAAATTTGGTCGCAATTGATATTTATTCCAGAAAACATTCCATAAAAATTCCAAAGGAATCCATAGCATATCCGCAACTCACGTGAAAAAACTTTTTTCGTTGCTAACTAAAAAAGTTTAAAGAAAACACTACTGCGTAAATACTTCTTCCCATTTTAGCGAAGAGAAACGATATTGACATGTTTTAATTGAAGTATTTCGTAACTGACTTCATGAAAAGCGTTCTAGACCATGTATGGATATGCCCAATCCGAAGGTGATCATCTGAATCCACGCTTCTAAATTTGGAGCTGAAATAGAACTTCAATTTTCACTGTATTTTTTGAGGCTAAAAAGTGCTTCCTGATGCGGCGTTTCGCGCAGTTTATTTGAATTTGACGACCTTGTATCCATCCAAAGTACTATTTTGAAACATTTCGTTTTTGCCCGTTTTAAGAATAAGGTGTATTGTGAAGATTTCGGGCTTACATGAAATATGTGTGGCAAGAGGGTTTAACAGTTGACCTTACAATGACCTTATGACAACAAGTAGGAAAAGTACCGCAATAGTTTTTATGCATATTCCAGCTTCTTTGAGCACTCTTAATATAGCATCTGTGTTTTGAAGAATAATGGCAATTGAGACGTATTCCTGCCAGGATTTTACTGATTTATAAACTACCTTCCTTCTTTCTTGGGTATTTTTCCGTGAAATCTAATTTATATTTCCCATAGATTATTGGTACCTGGGTGGCCCCTATCCTTTGGTGGTAACTAATTGCAATAAGATGACAAACTGATTTTCAGGTTAGGTTGGGTTTAAATTCGTCAACATTTGATTTGACAGGTGCCTATTAATTATTCCCCTTTCCGCATTCCACCATCCATGCGAAATAGAGTCGGGAAGAGTTCAGTCATCAAGTCGTGAGTCTTTATATTGGTGCAGTTTATGGATTATTTCTTCGAATTTGAGTCCCCTTCTCTCTCTTCCCACCAATCATTCGAGTGATCGAGATGACACAAAAGATCACCACAGTCATCATATCCAACCTCACTTTCTCTCCTCTTTTATGTTCAAATAATAGATGTGGTGTCATAGGGAGGGAAAGCACTCGAGGAGAATTCATGGAAACAGGGCACTGAAACGTTTTAAATCGTGGAAACGAAAGGGCGAAACTGTTTTCCCAACAGAAAGGAAATAGTTGGCAAGTTATCTAGAGATGGGGAGTTGGGGGGATTGGGAGCATTAACGGGTTGCGAGGGGGGGTTGCGGGAGGAAAGGTCTTCAAGCCGTCGTACAAGAGATGGCCCGAGTGCTACCCCAGTTGGGTTTGACGGAGGATAGGGGGGTGGTACGGAGGGGTAGGGTCGAGTTGTGTCTCGCTCGCAAGTGTGTGTGTGTATGTCGGTGAGCAGGGTTTTTTGGGAGGGGGGTGAAGGGATTGGGGGCTCTGGCGCCTGGCACGTCGTCGGGGGCAGCGGCGAGGGGAAGTGGGCGTGTGGAGGCGGTGGGGCGGAGGGGTCCGACACGCTCTCTCGCCCCTCCCCCGCTCTCTTCCTCCCCCCGCCCGCTGAAACCGCTTTATTAGGCAAAGGGAGACGTGCAAAGACAGAAGCACACGCGGCGACACTAACGGGATTCGCATCGGGTCCGCGCCACAGTGCGGGGGCGGTGGCCGGGATGGGGTGGGGTGGCGGTGGGGGCAGGAGAAAGGCTGTCGGCGGTGGGGCAACGGGAGAGAGCGGCGATAAAGGGGAAATACACGGAAGGGAACTTCGCGCCGAGAAACAAAGTATAGAGGCCAACTGCGAATGGAGTAATCATTTTGCATTCTGGGACATGCTCGTGGGTTTTACGCTTCAGGTTCATTTAACACAGACACTGGGAACAGGTAAGCGCCATCTGCAGTGGGCATGCACACACCTGGTGTCGTTTATGGGAGCATGTGTCGGGTCCCTTACATATATACATACATGTTCAGTATTAATTGAAATGAAGTTCTGATGTCTGGAGTTGAATGTCATCATCATCACCGCTATCGTTGGGAGTCCTTCGATCAATTTGTGACTGTTTTTGCTCCAATACCTCTCCGTGCTTTGCAAATACCTTCATTCTTTCGTATTAATTCTTTTTAACTAAATTCGTGCGTCTCATAAGAGACAATTAACCTGTCATACTGAGAACTATTCATTTTCTAGTAGATCAATTCAATCCAATTTCTTCTTTTTCAAAGGTAATTTTTTCTGTATTTTCTGTGAAGCTAATGTTAAAGGATATGTACTAAGAGAATGCAATTAATTTATCAGATTCTTTGCAATATATTCATCTATTAACACGTGAACTCGTATTTGCCATTTTAGTAAGAGAATTTAAAAATAAATTCATTTAAATGAACATCATTATTAGAATACTCTGGGTGGCATGTACTCTGTAATACTAATCCTTTATGCTCTTCCCTTCCGGGGTACCAAAGTGGATCAAATTAGTGATCTTAGATTTATTGTCAAAACGTTTTCCGTAGAATTGTTATAATTACCGTCTCTTACCTTTTGACTACATAAGAATCTTTCAATGAATACTCTTCTGTTCCTTAAGACCATCTAATTTGTCAACATGAGAGTTTCTTACCCTAAATCCACCGATGACTCTGTCAGTCTCTGAGTGCATTTCATATCATTGTCTATTCTTTCATTTATCTGTTTGGTGACGTGAACTTCATTCATGCTCAACGTGAATAAATGTAGATGTATACTTGTCTATTTTCACCATATCCTATCAACGCTATACCTACTCGCACAAGCCACGAATTTTTCACACTATCGCTCAAATTTATCCCACTATGACGCCAACGGTATCACCAGAGCAATAGAATTTTGTCTTAATTAATGATAATGCAAGAGTCACTTCCAAAATATAGTTTTGGATGTTCTGACTTTCATGTGATGTCTATCGCTGACCTTCCAAGTTAGAGTCTCCGTACTCTTTTGTCCACTTTGGATGAATTCCTTTAGGAGTTAATCCATCCAAAACGAAAAATGTTAATACCTCATGATATTTCAGTTTTTTTATTTTAACGAAAAGCACAAAAGACGTCATCTGCACGTATATGTGTAAACAAACTGATTAAGAGAAAAAGTTGAAACTTGTCTTACGAACTAATGACGTGTGTACCCAAGCTGGGATCATAAATTTTCGCTGATTGAAGCGTCATCTTTGTATCAGGCTGAGAACTTATTATCTTACCCTCGTAATCTGCCTTGTTTGGCAGATACTCTGATAAGGCATAAAAAAATCCTGGATCTACAAACATTTACGCAAAAAATTCATGTAAAAATTATTCTCAGTAATTTTTCCAATAATATTTGCTTTCGTCTCCGACGTGCTTACTGTTGGTTACATTTTCCATTCTATCCATTCATATATTAGGCCAGTAGAATAAAATAAATCTCTTTTGTGATCTGATTTATAAATTAACAGTGACTCAGCAAAATGGAATGGAAAAAATGCTATTTCCTGGGTATACGTAATAGTGACTTTAATGTTTTCGGAGGAGATGCTGGTCGATTGAAAAGTTGGAATAGATATAATCGGAGGTAGCGAATCCAGAAAAGAGGTATCGAAAAACGATTCGAAAAAAACTCGGCAGGTACCTCATGGATTGAGACGTACGTATTAATAATAGATCATAGAGACATACGGTAGACCAGGTGATTCTGCAACAGTCTTGGTATGACTAAAGTGAGTTTCGCCGAATTCTCCTTGACGCAGGCAAGCTATGTCTTCGGAATAAACCACAATTCCTGCAGCGACCCAAAGGCAAGTACCTTAGGATGATTCCAGTAAGGGATCATATCCAACGTTTTGTGGCACTTCTTGATGCCGGGCGGGGATGGGAGCGCCGTGTCAGGAGCGCCACCGGGTCCTACCTTTCGCGACGGAGGCGTTGCGGCGGCGCGCCTGATTCGGGGGGAGTTGTGAACGGGGCAAGTTGCCTCAAGAAGCGAAGGACGCACTCGTGGATGGCGTGTATAGATATGACTGTAACACTCAACTTCCGCTGATGGATTACAATTGCTGTATTGCTAACAGCATGCATAACTATTCGGGAACTCGATGAAACCTCCTTGGGTGCAGTTTCCATTGCAGAGAGTGCACCAACATCGCAGCCCCCGAGTGCCATAATGGTTTTGTAAACTGAAGTCGGTGACCTAAATAACTTCCGCGTCGTGGAATAAAGCATTGGCATGATATCCCACCATTTTTAAGAAAAATATATATTCCTATAAAATAGAGTGGGTTATTAAATTCAATGATGTGTTAACGGTGTGTTGCCATCTATTACGCATAATCAACTTTTATGGTGATTCTATGATTTAAATCGATCATCATGAATGAATTACGTTTCATGATGGCATTAAGAATATCGTGTGTTCTCCTTTTCATATTAATGCTATCTAGTATGTATGTCCCTGAGAATTTTAGGTGGCAAACAATTTATTTTGTGTTACCTCAATATAGAATTGGTTTACGGTTGCCGTAAAATTGTAGTTTCATGATACGAAATGTCTTTTTTTTAATTGGTTAAGGCAAATTTTTCAATGATCAATTTCAATGCAAGTGAATTTTGCCACTCTTCATGAAGGTTTCTTTAGACGCAAATCCTCATTAGAATGCGTGTGAACTGCGGCGATGTGGTAAATTTAAAGAATACAAAATTATTTTGTCCTTCCCATTTCATTGCCGTCATTTTTTTTTAATTGAGCACACTCAGAAAAAATCACGCACATCCCTCTACAATCTACTGTCATCAATTTTCAAGGTGATGTTCCAACCTGCATTCCTTCGTCAGCATCACAAATATTAAGGTGCCATTCGACTATTTATTTCGACTCCCTACTGTTTGAAGATGGAACATCCTTTTGAAAATACTATGATATTCGTTGTTCTTAGCCTTGAATCAAATGTAAAAGTAAAGCAATTAGTGCTCAAAAGGTCTAATTAGCGTGGAAGTTGGAGTAGGCAATGCCGTTTCATTTATGCAGATTTTAACTTTCCACCCATGTCGCGCCTTCTCCGTCCCCATCGGTGTCCCACCAGCACCGTTTCACTTAATCACACTTTCCCGCACCACCCTGTTCCTCCCTCTATCACCATCCCACTCTCGCTCCTCCTATTACCATCCCTCCCTCTCTCCCTCCCTCTAATCTTCCCCCACTCCAACTCACCCGATGGCGGATGAATCCAAATCTTAGAAGAGGCGCAAAATTTCAATATTCACGCCTCCCTTTAGAGGCTTATTACGTCAACCATTCTAACGCCCGGAGAGCGGCTGAAACTCATGCTACGTAAATTATAACTTAAACGCGTCATTCTCAGCCCCACACGCACTCACAGAATAACACATGCACGCAGACTTCATACTTCTCCCGAAATACGTCACCGAATGTCGCGACGCACTTAATTTCACGCCCTTAACCCTCGGCGATACGTAATAACTGCTTCAAGGAAGAGGAGCGCCGAGACGACGGGATAAGCGTGGTAGTGGGGGCTAAGGGAAGGGGCGAGAGGGGGAGGGGAGTCGTGGGTGGAGTGAGACGGAAGGGAAGGGCGGATGGGAGTGCGCGAGGCCTGAAACGTCTTCCTGCCATTACGAAGGAGTTGAGAGAACTCGGAACTTATGACTTATACCTAACGAGGAACTAAGCCAAGGGGAAAAAATAGGGGAAGGACCCCTGAAGAGCCGTTGAGGGTAGGCGCAAGAGGAAGGGTGACGGAGGTGGTGAGGGAAGAGAGGATAAATAGGGGATAATGAAGGAGAAGGAAGAAAACACGAAGAAGTGAGGAAAGGGAAGGAAAAGTGTGGAGAGGGATTAGAGAGAGGCGAAGCGGAAGTAAGCAGATGATGGAAATCAGGGACGCGTAATGGCGGCGGAGGCTTAGTATGGCTGTAGCCAAAGTTATATGTAGTGTGTACACTAAAGATGGGAGCTGCATTGCAGTGCATTTTAAGCACGGCGAGTCGAAGAGTTGTGACTTTAACCATTCCACCGGTTGGTCATTCCGTCTTCATTCTCTCAGGCAGGTAAACGGAGACATTACCCACCAACATTTATGACCTGCATGGGTCTCATTAATTGCTCGTTTCGTATTATTACTTTCTATGGGCTGAATGGAAATAATTCGGTTCTCTATTCTGTTGAAGCCAAAGCAAATATAATAAAGAAACGACAAATGACTTCATTAAATATAAATTTAAAAAAATATACAAAACTAGTTGGGATATTTGACTAAAACAATGTGTTTCCATTATGGAGTAAATAAATGCGGTGAAAATGGAATTAACTGTCATAAAGTCCAACTAGACAACACTATTTTTTTATATTCAAGTACGGACAAATTGATGCACTCTTAGATAACTCTAGTAAGACAAATATGTTTCATTAAATTCTCTTTTTTCTGTAATTTAGTTCATAGCAGTAGTTTTTATGGGATGCGACCGACAGCCAGGGTCATTTGTGCCATTAAAGATGGATGGGAAAGGTAAGGTGGAGAGAAACCCGGCGTCGGCATTAGCCTATTCCAGTCAAAAGGCGCCAAGGGGTCTGCAGTTTAACGTCCCATCCAACGGACGGCGTACTCCCTCAAAGTGCTCTCTGCAAAGCCCCTCAAGAAGGGATCGGGGTACCACTGAAAATTATTTGTTGCCTCCAGGGTTTGAACCCGGGCTCTCTCGGTGGAAAACCTGCACGTTAGCCGCCGTACACTCCCAACATTTAGTTCATTCCTGATAAAATTGACATTTTCTTTTGAAATATTTTGGAATTCATATATTTATTTAGCATCAAAATACCACTTTATATTAATGATTCATATCCTTATACTATTGAAGAAGTGTCGTTTTATTTGAAGTAAATCATCCGGTTGGTAATTTCTAGTTGCAAATAATCGTTTTCGTTCTGAATAACAAAGACGCATGTTCACGGGCTATAATTAAAAAAAAATGCACGAAATATTTGATAGTAAACTTAGTATTTTCAAACAAAAACTTTAGTACACTAAAACTTGTACACCTGACGATGCCGCCAATTAGTCAAAACCCTTAGTTGTATAATAAAGTGTTCGTGGAAAATATAGTTAAATATAGTATTGGTTTGCTGAATTAAGCCGCAAAAATGTCAAACTTTAAAGTTAATTCCCTATGAAATAGTGGGGTACAATGAGTAATTCTATAAAATATTTGGAGAATATATGTATAAAAGGTTTGGTTTTGCGTTTTTAGTACCATGCACTTAGGAACCGCGAAAGCCCTGCTGCCAGGCTACACGCACGGCCGATTGTGCTCTGTCCAGTAGTTGTCAGGACTCATTTTCACAGTGGTTCCCATAAAAAATCTTGAGATGAATAACTGAATTAGAAGGTTTCCCGTAGCCTTCCTCAATAGTGTTTTTGATGCGTCACCAATAGTCGCCCCACTGGGGTCAGACGCCTTTGCAGCCACCTCACTGAGGAACAGACGCAAAGTGGACTACCCCTCGTCTGGCTCCAATTCTTTGACCTATCTGGCATGGGTGACTCAAGCAGGAGCAAATATCCGTGCTCCCACCAAACAAAGCTCTAGGAGTCATCGGAATGCGCAAGCTATTTCACTACGTGGATTTATTTAGTTCGTGTGGACAGAATATACATGTATTAAAGAAATGTATGTGTATCGATTTTGCCTGAATCAATTATTAATACAAAATTATATTTATAAACTTTATTAATCTTTACTAGCTTGAACGACGCCGAAATTTTGACTGTATATTTCGAGATATATTTAATTATTTTTCAATCACTATATCTTTAATTTTGTCCATTCTTCATCAATTTACGATGGCGTATCCAGATAGTACGGTTGAGTAATTCCCCAATACATCAAGGTGCTTTAAATGTCTATCGATAGAAGGTTGGTTGAGGGGAGAGTTATTTGGAAGACTCCTTAGAGAGAGAGGAACTAAAATCATCGGGCATATTTTTTCTGCATGGCAGCTTGCAGTATTGCGAATTTCAATCCTCGGCTATTGCTGAACCCAATTTTATGATAGAAAATAGACGAAAGTATCAAAATGCAAGACCCACATTGCAATAGGCTCATAAAACATTATGGCAAACGTTAAAGCAAATAGATGTATAATTTAAATGCGGCAGTTAACTTGCCTCTACTGCCGCAGATCCAATCTGAACTCGACAGATACCAATGAAAGTGCATTAATGACTTTTTTGGGAGTAAATATCCAATTTATGTAGATTTTTAGTGCCAAATTGGCAAAATTTTTGGTTGCATAGATAATTCAAAGGTATTATCAGTTTTATCATTCTGTGAATTTTTTTACAATAGTTCAAAGACCGATAGATTAGGTAGTTATATGAATAGATAGGTAGCTCCTCTTTGAGTTTCACTCTTAGAATATCTCCGTCATCAAGTGAATATCTCGCCCTCTTTAGTTTTGCAAACTAGCTTTAAAAATGTCATCAAATGGCAAATGTTGGTTAATTATTTTGAAACTAAAGTGTAATAATTTTGTTTATATAAACAAACTATGAAACATGATAGGTTGTATTGTAATTAGTGTTAATGGTGAAATATTTCATGAATAATGTTTTATTAATAAGGATTGGGTGTTGATTTCAACAATTTTGTAGTGTGAGTACGTGAATGTGTTCTTCAAGTTACATTTTTACAATTACTTCTGTATATTTACATGACTCTTCTTAAAAAGTACTCATTAATTCACAAATTCACCATAAAAAATTTAAATTTTTTCATCAATAAAATACATAATTATATTTAGTCAGCTTTTTGCTCCTATTTTTTCAATTATAATCCATTTATGAAGTGATTTTCAATCGAATTTGATTCTAAGGAGTTGTTTGATTTTGATTTGTAACATTTTATTGGCCTTTAACATCGCCAAATAAAGACTTAAATCATTAAAATACGCATATCAAAGAATTATCCGCTAAACTGATAACCTGCCTGAAAGTTTTAGGGATGGTTCATTTTAAAAAAATATTTCAATGTTTATTTTCAGGCTGTATAATTCAATAATAGCCGCGTGGCACTAAACTTGTATTGTTATTTTAATGAAAAGTGATTTTTATTTTTTAAATTCTGAATGACATTTTTCTACTTCAGACAAAGTACACCAATTTTGTCTTAACAGTACTAAAAAGAAAACGACTGACAATGAATAATAATTCTGGCTTTCTATCCCGCAAAGAAATAAAACAACGAAACTATTAGTCAGTATAAAGAAAGAAAACAATATTACCAAAAATAATCGAGGTTAGGCAAAATTAAAGCTTTTAACCGGAAGCCCAAATAGTGGCGAATAAATAAAAATGGGGCACACGATGGAAGAATGAATTTTGCGCATAAGCTGCAAGTTTTGGCAGTGATATTATTAAAAAGTAAAAGAATTCTTTTAGTTAAAAAGATAATCAGGATAATTTCTACTAAAAGAAACCGTTAGCAATGTTAAATATATGCCAATATCATCAGTATTTTAATCTAAAGCTTGGTTTTGTATATAGGATCTCCACTATTAAGGATCAATTCCCTCACTTTTCTAATAGCTTTTCCGCCATGTGCTCTTCTTAATTTCTCAGTAAAATTGTTCGATATACTAAGAGTTGTTCCTTGGGCTTTATAATTTACAATTCTTAATATCACAACTGTACAAGTAAAGTAGAGAGTACCATTACTTTTAATATACGGCTACAAAATTAACAAAAATAAAATGGACGGAATGGATGACTGAGTACAAAGTTATTTGAGGAGTCGTCGGAGAAAAGCGTCAATGAAATATTAAGACCAAAAAAAGAGAAACAATAATAGATTGCGCTATGGGGACATATATTTCATTTAGGATCGCAATAAGGAGAAATATTACGGATGAAATCCTTACTTCAGACGAAACCGACGGCGGATGGTGATAAGAAATTGATGGAGACACCAGCGCAAGCAGCTACAAATATGACGGCAGGAAATCATTGACAGGGAAGAAAATTGTCTGGAGGGTTGCCGCACTGCAGTCCTCGAGGTAAAAATCAAAGCTTTGATGAAAAGCAGCGGTATAAATACTGCTCCCGTACGTCAGCAAACGTTTTCTATTCCCATAGACCTATTCCTATGACTATTGAGATACTGTTAACAATTGTTGCACAAAAATTAAAGGATTCAATATAGACAAGAATCGCCGCAAGGATGGTTATAAAAATATTAAATGTGAGCATGATAACGTATTTTATTTGTTATAATATTTTCTCAGCGGATTTTTGAGGATATTTGAAAAATGTCAACTTGGAAATTTAATTTGAGAGAACCATTTAATCGCAATCATAGGCGGAAGGTAATTTTAAATTAACTGCACATTGTAGGATAAATCACATTTTGAATTCTTCAAAATCATTACTGCGCTCCAGCTATGACTAAAATTCATTCAAGTTAACGACTGGGTGTCTTTTTTTTGCGTCAATCCCATTCGTGTGACGAAATGTGATTAACTTGGCCACGAGCTGGGCAACCATTTGGGGGAATGATGTTTTGCTTGAAAAGCGCAACGTTTTCAATTAAGCTTCCGGAACAAAATTGAGACCGTATTTTGGTGAGCGGTAAACGAAAATTCCATTAATGTTCTCGTGCTTGAGTCAAACTCTTTAATTGAAAACGCTGGGATTTATTAAAATATTTCCATATTTTTCTCGGTAACTTATTTCCGTCGTATCTAATAAAGACGAAAATATATATGTATTTACCACTAGATGACTGGAGGTAAGCCGTAAATATGCTGTTCCCAGACCACTTCACAGTTTACCCATACTCTCTCTTACTTCCCTGGTCTAGAAAAGCATCCTCGGAAATGGTCATTTCGCTTCCGTTTCAGGATATTAACACAGAGAATTACCCTCATGTTCATTCGTGCTACTATGACCTTATCGGGAATAGGGTAACTTCGGAAACATATTAAAACGGTTCATGTAACCACTTTCCTAACAATAACGGCACAAGAGGATACTGTTTGGTTAAACCAGTATGCTCAAAAATCTCTGGTTCATTAGGGTTACGTGATCACCGTAATTTGGGTTGCAAACCAATTTGGTAGGCCGTGGGTGATTGTTATGAGGCCCTGGCACGGGATATAATGCAATATATATACATATATATATATTTATATATTATGAGGGTGATCTGAAAAGTTTCCGACCTAACAAAGATACAAGACGTTTGCTCTGATATTTTTGAGGTCGAAAACTTTTCAGAGCACCCATGCATGTATGTATGTATATATGTATGTGTATATATATATATATATATATATATATATATATATATATATATATATATACATATATACATACATACTCACACACACATATAAACATATTGGTATTGATTTTCAAAACACAGAAACGTAAAGAAAGGACACTCACATATGTAGTTTCGACGCTTTTACCGTCATCATCAGAATGATGATGGTGACAACCGTGGTGACGAAACATCAAAGCTACATATGTGAATGTCCTTTGTGTTTCAGAGGTGTAAATTACCTTTCCTCTGTAGCTCAAGTTGTTAGAGCATCGGCCCGGCAAGTCAAAAGATCCGGTTTTCAAGTCCCAGTCAAGAAAATATTTTTCGCTAAGGATCTACTCGGGTCCACCTTTCCTACCTCTACATTGTTCGTTAATTGTACATGTTCCTATCCCTTTTCCTTATATATATTTTCATGTGAATGAATATTTGCTCGCCATACGGCGGGGTTTTGTGTTTCAATTGAAAACTAGAGCTTGATCATCAGCAAACCTAACTGATTTTACGAATTCCCCGCCGACTTTCATTCCTCCTTCCAGTTCTTCCCATGCCTGTTTAATCATTTCATCCACATAAATATTGAACAGCACCGTTGATAATAGACAACCCTGCTCTACGCCTCTTTCTAAACTACCCATCCGGACTCTCCGTTCCTCTCTCCCACCTGGGCAGGCTGAGACATACTATATAGGTTGCGGATTAGCCTCCTGTTGTGGCAATCTTCATTCAAGGGGATCAATTGAAACATTGACGTTTTCAATAAAATGTATCGTAATCTATCATATTCCGATATTTACCTTATGATAGGTTTTAGAAAGCAACATCGAAAATTGTTGGCAATTAATTCATTCTATAATCAAATATTTTCTCATGGATTAATTTTGATGTTATGCATTGTGCCCCTGTCAGAACAGTGTCTGCAGTCACAATTACTGGCGGCAATGTTAATCCTTCCATTTGAAAATTGTTTTACTAGAGCCCTCCATTTTTCCCAGTCCCACGCAGTGAATCTCTTATGCCTTTGTGCATATTCTGTTCTAATTCTCTCTTTATTTTGTTCATGATTAGCTCCTTGCTCTTACTTCCGGAACCTTCCCATCAATTCCCCTTTCAATTTTACTGTTCATAAATTTGTTTTGTATCAAGGTGTATCTAATCCATCTGTTTCTTTTCATTCAGGTACTCCAATTGTTCTTTCTTTCTTCTCTTTTTCTTCATATTTATAGATTTATTACTCCATCTTTCCACGTAGGCTTCAGAATTTACCGCCAGAATTACGTTCTAGGCACTCATATTCATCTCCGTTCCACCTTTTCTATGACCCACGTCTCTATTCTGTAAAATATCAAATTCCACACTAAATCATTTCTAGTTTGCAGTCATACCTTCTTGAAGCATAGGAGTTACTCATCAACGTACTTGTTTCGATACTCCAAATTTTTTTTCTAACAGAATGACATTTTCCATTCTGTCATATGATTATTTATGCTAGAATTTTGAATGCATGTGAAAAAGGTTTCAAATTTGAAGTTCGTCACGAATTTTGTGAAAAGTATTCTCTACTCCTTTAATCATCTTTGGCTTTCCAAAGTTATCCGGCAGTTCACTTTTGTCGCTATCTATTTTCATTTAAAGCAGATGCCTTATTTTCCTTCAAGTTCCTATTCATTTTTTCTGTTAATTTTGTCCACTCCTGTTAATTTATTTTACTCTAAATATTTCCATGCTCTTTAGCATTTATGATCCCCAGTGGAGCTGGATTTCCATCATCTTTGCCCACCATACTCTCGTATTTCAATAGTTTCGATCCGTGATGCTGTTATCTGATGCACACGTATTATTTGATTCCAATATGTATATCTTCTGTCAGCACATTCCCATTTTCCTCGCTGCTGTTATTGGATTTTGTTATTATTTTCCCGAGTGGAGTGTTTTATAGCTCTTTTTTGTGTTTTTTCCATTCATTCTCGTGTTCTTATGAGCAGTTTTCAATCCACTAATCCTTCGACTTCTTTAGTTGTTTATCGAGTTGGCTCCATAACGTCTTGAAATATCGCCGTCCTTTGATCATTATTTACTGTGGTTTTGTGTCTAATTCTATTTTCAATAATATGTTTGTATTATCTGCTCAGCTTTTCATATCGCTGGGTTTCATTTCTTTTGCAAGTGAGTTGCTCTTCTGCTACTTCTGCAATCGCCTTCTTCGGACAATTCCATCTTTCGCCTTCACTTTCTCTATTCTGTTCTTTTTCTGTTTGTTGACGGCCCTGCTGAATCTTTTTTTGGTATGTTTTATCTCCTGAGTTTTCGTG
The DNA here is from genome assembly GCF_022747635.1 of Hetaerina americana. Lineage (NCBI taxonomy): Eukaryota > Metazoa > Arthropoda > Insecta > Odonata > Calopterygidae > Hetaerina > Hetaerina americana. The sequence continues at coordinate 751,831 of NW_027287019.1, read as the reverse complement.
TTTTATCTCATTTAATGTTTTCTGCTCTTTAATTTTTTTTGGCCTCGGACGGCTTTTCACCAAGACAATGTTTGGTTACCGCTTACATCTGTGCCGGGGGATGCTTTTGCACTTTTTCGCTTCATTCTTTTGTCTCTCTCTGACAAATATGTGCTTCAGTACAGATCTGCCTCTGTCTTGAGACGCCTAAGATATGTGTTTTTAAGTTTCAGTGATACCAAAAAAGATTTTGCCGCCATTATTTTCTCCTTGATGAGCTATTCTATTCTCTATCCATTGGCATTTTGTTTCCTCAGCTCGTCCTCAAATTTTACTTCTACCCTTGTTTACTCCTGACCTGACTCCAAGTCACTATTTCTGATTTAGGCCTCCATTCTTCTGCATCGCTGAACATATTCCATTTTTCATACAATTTGTCCAATTCCGTCTTTTTATGACTGACCTTCAGTGTACACATCTGCTATACCCCCTAATTCGTGCATTATCCCTAACACTTTATCACTATTATCCTCCCGTTAAACTGCGAACATCCCTTTGATCTTCTTCTCTATTTGTTTTTTGGTATGATGCCCTCTCCAGTGGTCATTTAGTCGTCTCCTTCCAATATCACTCTGCACGCTTCCCTATCGCAGTCATCTGCTCCAGCCAAATTAATTTCGCGGACACCTATATCTTAGTTTCAGTCTGTCGGCCATATCGTCACCTTTTAGAGGTTATTTACTTCTCATAGTGGTCTAAAGTTCCATTTCTCAACTGTAAACTTTCCAGTTTTAATGATGGTTCCCTCCCAGGGCTCTCAATTCAAAAAATCCAAGTATTTTACCTCTGGAATACTTCATCGAATGGAATTATCGATCGATTTGGAATCGGTTCATTTCATTTATGTGCAGTCTGGATAAATTTATCTTTTCCATCGTAGGTGTGGTGTATGTTTAAAAAACAATTACTCCATTTCAATATTACAAACCTTGCTAGAATTTGGTCAAACCATCATAATATAAGGGTGGAGCCTCTGCAGAGACCTCCTGTACGTGAAATCCTAACTGCTTGAGGGAGAGGAGAGTTTACTTTGTGCGTTACTTATATCTAAATGCATAAGTCTGTAGATCATGCAGATTTTATTCCGCAGTTCATACAAATTGCTATAAAATTTAAAAAAGTGTTAAATTTTGCACTCTCATCGGTCAATTAATTTAGGCAGCTTTACGATAGATTTAAATACGCGTAATGGAAAGTAGTAGTTGGCAAGTTCTTTTTTCATGAAAGTTTTACAGTTTAAAATTGTATGTTGACCTATAATTTTGGATAATTAGCATTAAAATAGGGTAATTGCTTTACTGGTAGGTTACTGGTAGGTAGTTAAAATAGGGTTTTCTTTTACTGTATTCGAAAATAATTATCTTAGTACACGCATTAAATTATGAAAATTTCAATGGTTTTTGGGAGAAATGAAAACTTTTACTGCCATACTTTAGTTTAGAAACAATGTTTTAGGGATCAGGCTTAGAAGGCAACCCTTGTTTATTTGGAGACGATGCAAAGATTTCCAAAAAAATAAAGACCCCGGACATTTAAGACTCCTCTCCATCGATATACATATCGTGTAGAAGAAGTAATTTTAATAATAAAAGACAAGTGGGATGAACCATGAGTAAAAAAATAGATGGGAACGACTTGAGTACCTCAGAACAGGTCGAATACGCGAATTTTTGTATATTTAATCAAAGATATAATGAGGAACGCACTGTAAAAGTATGCGATTCAGCCTTAAAGGAGTATTGTTTCATTAGACCCGCTGTAAGAAAATATAATGAAACTGTAAAATATTTTTTACGCCTCTATAAGCAGATCACAAAGGGTATACGTACAAATATTTGGGATATCTGGGAGAAAAAGTTAATCAAGGAATTGGAAAAGGAAGAGGAAATAGAATACTGAGAATAGGTGGGAGAAAGCTGAGATATTAAATTTAAAGAAAAGAAATTTTTTCTCGATTAAATTAACTGAGGTAGAAAGTATGCAAATCCAGAGAATGAGTAATTTCAAAATAGAATTTAAGAATAGTTTGTGACTTGTTAGTTATTGCTTACGAGAACCGTGCCAGATTTCATAAAAAATCTGCCTCATCAGTGATCTACACTTAGTAAGGAAAAGCACGTATTTGTATGAGTTTTAGTTAATACGGGCAAATATATGGTATATTCAGATGCTTGTTTGGACAAATTTATGTTTATATATAGATTCTACCCTAAAACCCCCCGCCACGCGTCGTTGCGGCGGCTTGCAGGTATTAATGCAAATGTAGAATCCACCGAATGTACAAATTAGTGAAGAATATTGGGCACAATATAACATGTAGACCTGAGGTACGATATCCACTGTAGCTATGGGAATAACATTTCCCTTTGGAAATAATTTTGCTAAAATACAAATGAACCGCATATATTAAACTTAATAGTTTTTAGGTTCACTAGGTGGAATCCTTCCATCACAAAAAAATAAAAGGAATCTTGTACCCCATTATCAAAATTTATTACCCGCATCAGGGGTTTCATAACGTCGCGACATCATCATGTACAGGTTATCACAGTACATGGATTCTATATAGAGTGAGGAAGTGGAGTAGGGGTGAGTTAGAATGGGCCAATATAGTGGAGAAGAGAGGGAAAAGGCATCGTGTGGTGAGAGAGGGCTGGGGAAAATGGCTAATGGCATGATAAATGCTAAACAATAGTAAATATTTAAAAAAATGGTCCTGAGGTTAGTCATCAATCCAAGGATAAGCTCTAGACGAAATTCGTGCGATTAACCCGGTAGCGCGTATCTTAGAGTGGTTTTGTTGAGAACAGTTTGATGTCTAGTTTTTCAACTTTACATCCGCAAAAATGACCTCAATCCTTTGCCGCATACCTTAGAAAACTGGCTCCCGATTACATTCGTAATTTTCGGTCTCTTTGGAAAATAGGTTCGCTCCATTGGGCCATTTCTATACATGTTGAGCAAAGTATGAGAGAATGGGGACGCAATGCCTGTAATCCCGTATTTTCTCCACCCATGGACTCGGTCTCCTCCAGGAATAATCTTCCCCGGAGGTGAGACGAAGGAACTTCCGCTGATTCGAACCGGGAGGCGATATTCGGTGAGCTCGAGTAGAGGGCGTGGAGCGAGCGGAAGGGACCGGGACGGATGGTGGGTCTGGCTGGGAGAAGGGAGGGTTGCGTGATGAGAGGGACACTAGCGGACGTCTACGTGTGAGGTGGCTCTAAGGCCGTGGTGTTTTGGTTCGAAGGTTGAGGAGCCAAGGAGTGTTTGGGAGCCGTAGTCGGGGTGCGTGGGACGGCGGAACACGTTTCAGGACGTCGAGGGGAGGGTGGGTTAGAGGAGTGCGAGAGGGACGGAGGGGTGGGAGTGTGAGGGGTTCGGTGGCGTTTGTTATGGAGTTGGGCGACTCGTAGAGAGACGACTGTGTTCTCACAGCACTGGCTCCGGCTTCTGGGCACTCAGAAACTTCGCCCCAACGGAATCACGAGAAGGCGGATGCCGTTGTTAAAACGGCGACGGGGCGGGAGGTCTTGCGAAGGGGGTGCGCGGGAGCGGGGGATTGTTTTCGGGGCTCTCCGCATCTCCGGTTTTGCCAGTTTTTCGAGACGAGCGCGGTAGTAGTGTGCGTGTGTGTGTTCATGGAGGCGTCCGGATGAGAAGGCGAAATTCTGGGAAGGAACGCCGTCACAATTCTTAAGACGGATCTTGCACGTCTCAGCAGATGTGTTTAACTGTGGCATTCAAAGGTGTGATTCTGAACTGTGGACGGGTGTGAAACACCCTATCCCTCGCTCTGTTGGAATTTTGTTTTATCATGCATCCATTGTGAAGCATTCGCGGTCGCGTCTTGGGATTTATTTTAGGAATAGAAGTGAAGGTGGAAGTTGCAAGACATTTGGAAATACATGTATGACGGTGGTGAATATCGCGATCCTTCACGGAATAAGTTTAACTTAAATCTCAATTGGATTGTGTTGAATATCTAAACTTGGCCCGTTAGATATGATGGAACATTATCTACATAAAATGCAAGGTACTACGCGCTAATAGCATAAAACAAATTATCTATTTGAGAATATTAGAGGAGATTTATTTTACCAAATTATCTAGAGAAAATACGTTAGTGTATAATCCATATAAATTTCGCATTTATTTATTGCGTCAATGCAAAAACTAAGTTAGTTTACATGGAGACGCTAGTAAATTGGTTGCTCTGAAAAAAAATCACCTTTGCGTTTCAACATGTGAATCAAATTCCACGAGGCCATGGTCGTGAATGTAGGTTTAGATGTAAAAATGAAATGTTTTTTTCACCGCAATCATGAAGCAGCCCTTTTAATCAAGCCGGAAGCTATTACTATTTATCATTGCATGTAAATTAAATTTAGAACTTGATGGCGATTTAAAAGGATGTTTTTTCGATCTTGCCATAAGAATTTTAAGGGAACTTTAAAGACATACGTAAAGTGCTCAGTTGCATACTCAAATGTTACAGATAAATATCCGGATGAATCCAATTTGCCTTAAATACAGGAGTCATTGAGAAGGTTATATCCTGAAAATGAAAAATAAATTAAATTAGAGTGTTTATTAAACAGAATTCTGTAGCCTATTCAAATTCAAAGAGCTAAAAGTTATATTCAGTGGTGGGCGTCCAAGTAATTAATAATATCTTAGGTTTAAAAAGGCCTTAATATAACAGAAAAGACTTCATTCAATAAATTAAACACAAACCCATGCTTAATTTAGGCAATATCATAATTTAGGTAATTAGGATTTATTGATGCTATCGTTACACATTAAACAATTTCAAAAAAGTATATAATTAAATATAAAAATGACTTTGGTGGTAAAAAAAACTGTCTTCGTTTGTCTGATAGAAAAACTACAAAGAATGAAAGATAAGATTCATACATATAATATACTTCATTCAGGTAACATTGAAAGCTTTCTTTAGTCAAGCATTATATTTGATTAATTTTAAGTCTTCGATAGGATTTAAATGGGCGTAGAAAATAAATGCTTACATTTCGCTTTGCAAGGCACAAACTGACATCCCATATTACAAAAAATATTTCTTTAACTCCGCATATTTTTTACCGCACTCCATTCCGTCCAAGATGCTTGTCCTTTTCCTCCCCTTAACTTGCTTAACATCTTCCCCTCTATCAGAGTTTTTAGTATGCGATATCTCCTCTCCTTCCACGTTTCCTGTTAATATAGAAATATCTAATGCAGTTACTCTCCTCCACTCCACTCAGTGCCTCCTCGTCTCTTTTCCATTCCGATCATTTTTTTCTCCATTTGTCTCCACACCCACATTTCATTAACCTGTAATCAAAGAATATCATCTTTCTTCGACGAACAAATTTCTTTGACGTACAAAACCACGCTCCATTCAAATGTTTTCTCCTGTCTTTTCTAAACCTCTTTACTAATTTATATGTCTCAAATCCCACCTTATCCTTTGCCTAACGCAATTCTTCTTCTTTTATGAATACTACGTTAGGCAGGGTTATAGATAACAAAAATTCCACTTGCCACCCTCAGCGTCCAAAAAAATAAGTAGTTCTGCTTAAATGCATGCTCTTCCACTAACCTTATGTGTTTTGTTATAATAACCCATTCTTTCCGAATGACCTCATTCGTGTTCTGTTCATCTGTTTTTAAGTCTCCCTTTCAATCCCTCGTCCCTCTCCGCGGGGGGAAATTCCTGCTACCTGCAACGTTGGGTCGCATTCCCTGCCTTTTAGAGTCTCTTTGGGGGGTAGAGTGTTTTGTGGTGCATGTTCATGTGGTAGTGATGTTTCACATTCTTGCTTGTTGTGTCCTGGCTTTCGTGTTGTAGGATGGCTTTCGTGCTGCATCCTGGGGTGTTTTTTGTTGTTTTGCGGTAAATGTGTTTGCATGAGTGTTGGATGAAGGGACTTTTGCATGAGTGAGTGCGCTGCTGTGGGTGTAATTTTCCACGTTGTTGTTTTGCATGTGGTATTTTTCCTTTTTACGGTTGGTGACCTAACACCCCCCGCCACACGCCCTTGCGGCGGCTTGCGGGGTTTTATGTCGATGTAGACTACTGGCGCCATTGCTCTACAAGATACGAGAGTGGTCACACAAGTACCCGAACTTACCTAGAGATGGCGGTAGTAATTTCAAAAATATCAATGTATTAGAAAGAACGCATCTATAAAGAATATGTTTCAAGTTTGAAGACGCCAAGTTGTTTCGTATTTGTTTGGCAGCCATCAATAGTGAACGTCATATTGTACCCATGTTTCGTTCACAATTACGTATGTATCGGAGCAGAAGATTATTTGGATTACAACGGAAAATCGCCAAACCAGCCTCCGATTACGTGTATTCCCCACAGGGTGCAAACGCAGCACCCATCTTACCGAAAAGATTTTGCACCCAAGTTTTCGTGTTAAATTGAAAACACTGTATCTTGTGATATGCCTGTGGTCTCCACTATTTCACGAACTTTGACTAGTAGGTCAAAAAGACCACATCGTGGATTTTATCGATCATTTATGAGGAAGTCATTTAATGTCCCAAAGGCTGATGATCCTTTGTGGCTAATCGGCCATGTTTACACTCATTCACCCAATTATTAACTGTCGCAAACGCAGGTGAAGGTATGTCATTATTTCATCGAACTCGGCTTTGATCTCTTTCGGTGTTAAGCCTTTAAAATAGAAATTTCCACTCACTGCACAAAACTAATTTTTCCAGTTTTTCTAAAACAACAAAAATATTTGCTTCAAACGAATAGGAAAATAAAAGCACGCAATGGATAATACTGAAATGTTAACATTAATCCGGTGAAAAGTTGACCTTGCTAAAAGAAAAACATTTCCAATAATACTAGCCCCATGTCTTGAACCAATAAGTAGTTATTGCATGTATTTTTTTCATTAAGGCAATGCACTGGCTTCATAGTTTATGTTATGCATTAAACTGGTGTTGAGATTTAGAATTGATGCACCAATTTTTCTAACGAGGATTGATGTTATCTGTTGTCTTTTGGTGGGTAAAATTGTATACTTTTAAAACTGGTAGTGTAGCAGTCGTTTTTTTTTAACTAAGTTGTCTTATTATTGAATTCCGGCCTTTAGATGATAGAACATTTTAGTTAATTATTGATTTAAATTACTAAATCAGTAAAATTATAGCAATATGATGTTAACATTGAATTAGTCTGCTCATTTCATGATTGTGGCGTTCTGTCAGAACAGAAAATATATTATCTATTGGAATTAAGGTGAGTTAGATAAGTTAGAATTTAGCTAAAATATTATTTTACGGAGACTCAGAATTTCTCCATATTTCGTTAATACCAAATGGGGATAAACAGGGTCCGTGTAGGGACTGGTTTCAAAAATCTAATTTTATTGTAGTTATCATTACAATTACTTTATAATCTTCAAAATACATTCCTCCGGCATCGATACCTGCTTAGTTTGGCTCGTCTAACACTCATCAAAAGCCCGCTGGAAGTCGGTTTCCGGAATACTGTTGAGAGCCTTTGTCGTCGCCGCTTGGCGGCCTCAATAGAATCTAACCGTTATCCTTTGAGCTCCCTTTTTATTCGCGGAAAGAAGAATAAGTCAGGTCTTCTTAAAGTAAAGTAATCTTCATCTTCCTCGAAGCAGTCCAAAATTTCTTGCGAATTTCATTCGCGGCAGTTTTTGTTCCTCGCTCAAGACTGTGGGCATCAGCTTCGCGCTCACCTTTCTCATCGCAAGATCCTCTGTTACAATGGTATGGATGTTTCCGGCTGAAAGACCGGTCTCCTCACTAATAAGCTCGATGGTTAAACGACTGTCAGAGTCCGAAACGTTTTTCACAATGGCCACCTGAGCATCGGTTCGAGCGGTTGTCGGGCGTCCGACGCGGTGCACGTCTTTGACGAGCTCCCAGCCTTCCTTAGACATTTTGAACCACTCAAAAACTATTGTTCTGCTTAAGGCATCATCCCCAAAAGCCTGCTTACAGAGTTCAAGGGTCTCTGACACGGATTAATCGAGTTTAACGCCAAAATTCACAGCGTAGTGTTGCTCGACGCTGCGCTCCATGCTGGCGCGACGACACCAGAAACAATAATTCGTCACAAAAATCCACCCAATGTCTCAATGCATGCCCGGAGGCGACTCAACTAAAGTGCGCCTGAGTGGTGGGGGATCCCTCTACCGAGCTTACCGGTCGGACCACCATGCACCGCTCCGTTGAGGCCACAGCGAACCAGTCACGATACTCATTGAACGGACCCTGTGAACCAAATGGTATGACAATAATTAGTAGTAATGTTATTACGCATTAAAAGCACGTTTTAAACGTTCACTTATGTATATGAATGTATTCTTGTTGTATATGGTAAATTTTTATAGCAATAAATGATGTTTAATTCCCATTGCAAAATTACCTGTCTGGGCGTGGTGATGTGGGATCAGAAGTGAGAAAACAAACAACAAGAGCCTTATGGGTAGCTGGGTACTTTATAGAAAAACAAACATGTACTGGTACAAGAGAAATGTGAAATATAGTATTTAAAGTTCCTGTAAGAACAATAATGAAATATGAGTGAGAGTAGGCAGATGGCTACTGATGAAGACTTGCAAGATGAAAGTGTTACGAAAAAATTCACCGCTAAAATATCACTGGAGAACAGAGCCAATACATAAGAAAATATGCCAAGTAGAAAGCATCATGATGAAAACTTCGTTGCAATTTTCCACAGTTAATGTGGAAAGTTAATGTGGAAAGTTAATGTGGATAAGTTAATGTGGAAAGCACAGTTTTCCACACTTAACTGTGGAAAATTGCAACGAAGTTTTCATTATGTCTCGATTCCACAACATCACGCCTGACTCTTCACTTTTCACTTTTCGTAGAAAGCATCATTTTAGAGGATTTAAAAAGGTATTGCACTTGGGTGAGGTGGAACGTGATAGGTAACTGCAGCAAGATAGTTGTACCGGAAGACACAAAAAAGATGGATCACCACCGCATCATCAAATACGTTAGAAAGGTGGAGTGAATAAGAAAGAACTAGCAAATTAAGTAGCTTCTGGTGTGATGTGGTCACTTGACCTGATGATGATGTAATGTATCGGAACTAGGACGAAATAAACATTTTATCAAGTCAATGCAACAATTTCAGAGTGTAAAAATCATTTATCATGTGGAAAAGTGCTACGATCAGTCATTCAAAGAACTAGCAATTTGCAGAGTATATAGAAGGAATAAGAAGACATTTTAAGTAGATAAATAAGAAGAACTTTCGTTCGAAAAACCTTTTTTGCTGTTGACTTCCATATATTATATCCACCTTCATTTTTTTGTGACCTCCGCCTGCCAGTTTTTTCTCTATAAACTCTACTCTCCAGCTTCGTCTACAAAGCTTACACAACGCTCTCCCTTATGTTACAGTGTTCAACATTTCACTACCTCTGAACATTTCCTCAATCCAATAATCTGCCTTTTTCGTTTTTCCCAAGTAATTTTCACTTTTCAGCCATTCTGTTTAAAGCATCAGCTGTTTCCCTCGCTCTCCAACTCATTTCATCCATTATTAGCTTCGCTGGCGTGTCAAAATCCTCCAATATATGCCCATCCCACCGATTTCAAATCAAAAGCCTTATCTTAATATAATAGCTTACATCATTCTCTTCTAGCTGCTTCTGGCGATGTTTCTTTAGAGCACTCAGTTACAACCACAGTTCCATTTGATGGCCTAACGCACCATCACTTGGTCATTTGCACACATAACTGACTTAATTATCTCGCTACACACTTTTATTCTCAACTTTTCTTTCCCATGGCAGCCTTAAAATTTATTCGACGTATGTCTTTAAGAGTAAGAGATAACAAGAAATCCGCTTTTTCTCCTGTACCTGTGCAGACTATTAAATGCTCTTTTACCACCATCCCCTTTTTATGTTTTTCGTGGAAGTATTAAGTTTATTCTTTCAAGTCGGTGTTTACACAATAAAGATCTAGGAGACGTGGTCGTCAGAAAAATGACCTAGAATTTGATTAATGATACTTTTTGGGGATCATGTAGTGTAACCACTGCACTCGGGTCAGAATATTTTAATTGCTGTGGAATATCTCTGTAAGAAAATCAAACATGTTTAGGTATTCTGTACTATATATTTAAGCATTTGATGAGAATACTTGCATAATTGGTAACATTTAAACTTACATTCTACCTGAGTTAACGTATCTATTACATTTAAGATAATTCAGTCTAAGTTGAGCCGGGAACAATTGAATATTTTTATATTTCAGTCTACTCACTTTGAGTTCAGTTTATAAGGAAATAAAAAGCTATCCATGTAATTACCGTGGGCATTATAGAAAAAGTGCTGTTTGTTGATACAAAAGAGCGCAGTTGGTTCTGTTGTAAACAAACTGCTGCATTTGTAGAGAGAATATAGGGAGGTTGTTAAACCCTACGTGCAATGTAAAAACATTCGCTCAAAGGGGATGGCAGAGTTTTCGGTTCAGAGAGTTCGATTGACTCTAACTTCAAAGCGAACGCGATACCGTATTGAAAGTATCTCCAGGAGTAATATATTCCAAGGCACGCGTGGGAAAGTCGTTCATGTGCTCACCTTATGCCACGGTTTTCCCTTATTTACAAATGGCATACCTGTCAGACGGACAAAAGTGAGAAGAGTAAATGTTTTGAATAGATTTTAAAATTCGCAAAATAATGCGTGAATGATGTTTATTTATGTATGTTAATTATATTTGCGTTTATGTTCATCAGTATGTTTAATTTATCGGCTAAATATTTTGTTCAACGTTACATTTTACCGCTATTTCAATCGGGTTCTAGTGCAAGCTATGGATTTATCTTTCAAAAGTATGTTGTTGAAAGTACTTCGAAACATATTTTTCTATCTTTTAATGAATGGTAATCACATAACTCGGATGTTTTCACGGATTATGAACATGTCCTTTGGTCATTTGTCAATAGTTTACGCATATTTTTCCATAACCTATTATATCGAGGCAAAGAATGTTTCCTGCTAATAAGTTCAGTATTGAACTTTACATTTACAGATAAATGAATTAATAAATGAAAAAATAAAGATTTAATTAAAAGTGAAGAGCCATACCGATTTTGTTCAGAGATTTATCCTAATTGATTTACGTAGTTTCTTGAGTATCTTCTCCGCACACAAACTTCCACAAATGTTATTTCCAGAAGTTTACCTGAAGCCGAACGAAGTCGTCGCCATTTAGAACTAAGTTCTGGACGAAAGTAGGCACTAAATTTCGCGGCGAGGGAACTGGACACTGGGTAATATATTTGTGAGTGCGTGCAATTTTTGTCCTGTTTCGCGAGTAGAAGACGCAGCCGCAGCTATTTATTTCAGTAATATATCTTCTTTTTTTCCTCTTCCGCTGCATTCTTGGCTTCCATAGTCGGTATTTCTTACTATTACGGGATACTTTTCAATTTAGGAGTAGTTCTTTGAACCTTAATCACTTTATAGCGCTTTCCAACTCTTAAAAGTATGCTTTGAATACTTTTGAATCTCCACTTTATCTCCCGGAACAAAAAGTAAAGGGGAGAAAGAAGAGAACCTTCCTCCAACTGTGTCTACGTGACATCCGACCATTTCCCTTCTCCACCCCACGCCCGCACACAATTCTGTGACACCTCTCCCACCCCTGTACCGATTCCTTCCCCCGCCGTCTTAGCGCACCAGGTTAAATCTTCTTCTTCTCCTCTCGACCCCCCCCCGGGGCCTCCTCTCGCCGCACCCTGCGAAACCCTCGTCTCCAGCGCCGTTCCGCCTGTCCGTCGGAAAACCTTTCGGAGGAGGAAGGCCGCGCCCCTAAATCCCTTGCTCGCTCTCTGTAACCTTTGACACCCTTCCCTCGCACATCCCGCCCCGGCCACCGCAGTCACCTCCTTCTGCAAACTCCCATCGCTTCCGTACACACGCCAAAGCCTCACGGTGCTCTCTCTTCCTCCCAACCTGCTCTCTTTTCACCTCCCGCCGTCGCATCCTTCTCTCCAATTCCCCTTTCTTCCCTCTCTGCGTCCTCCACCTTTAAGGGTTTGAACATTTCTTTCTCAGAATTCAATTGATTCATACAATTGTAGTATTTCCAAAGGTCTGTAATTGTATTTGCATATTTACAAAAGTTCAAATTTCCGAGTTCTTCAGCACCATTATTTTCGTCCTACTCCTAGATCACTATTACAGTTAAGGTAATTTTATTTTAAGAGTTCGTTTAAGGTTTTCAGGAGGTATTTAAAAAATTGAGCTGCTGGAGGAGTTTGGAAACTGTTTGGAGAACGTTTGTCAATATACACGTAGTTCGGACTAAGTCGCGTATTCACACAAGACCGTTGTGTTCGGTAAAGAAGGTTTTCACCAATATTGTAATTACCATGTGAAAAACCTCCATAAATAATTAGGTAACGTCAAACAGAAAAGGGAGGGAAAAGTAAACTAAGGTCAGAGTATTATGAAGTGTGTTCTCAGATGACAACGGCTTTAAAAGTAAACTTTATTCATGTTAATTTTGAAGTGTGTCTAGGTAAACTTAGCAGAGGGTTTAGAAAAGAGAAAACGACTACTTTGATGGGTTTGAGTTCAGATTGGTTCCCAGGAAAAGAAGGAAATACTACTTAAGCTATATTAGAACTGGAATATTTAACAGTAATAAAGTTTGTGCTGATTTAATGTTCTCATGCAATGATGAATACCGAAATGGTTTCCAATTGACTGTGATTTGAATGGACACTTATCTTAGGAAAGATGCCGCAAAGGTCCTTGAGTAGGCTCTAAGAAGAGAGGTTTTATATTCGATGGTTTAGGCTTAAAATTTTGGAAGCTCATGGTCATTAAATGAAAAAAGAAATTATTTTTCCACTATTTTTTATTTTGGTTATACCAGTTTCAACGCTTAGGCGTCATCATTAAGTACCTGAAAATGACGCCTGAGCGTTGAAACTGGTCAAACGAAAATAAAGAACAGTGGAAAATACAATCTGTTCTTCATTTAATGAAGACAAATTATTTTTGATATTAGGAGGAGAAGATAAAATACTTTACGTTTAGGGAAAAGCAAACCAGTGCACATAATTTAAAATGTTTTGTACAACTACCCATCGTATTCTTGACAAGAAAAGGAAATAGGATGAGAATAATTAGCAATATAAGCATTTTAAAACTATATGAATGTTAGCGCCAGAAACTCTAAGTACGTAAGTGAAAGAAAAGATTTAAAAACCAACCAATGCATTAAAATCAATAAACTTCAACATAATTATGACGCTGATACTACATTCATTCTTGTTTCAACCATTTGCAATTGTGTATAAAACATTTGTATTGCAAGAAGCAAATCATTCTTCTGGCATTCTTCATTTCAAATAGAATACAGATTGGATTAGTTGAAACATTTTTTGTCGGTTACAGTCATCATTAACAGTCATTTGAACGCGAAACTAATAAAAATCATCTTTTTCAGTAACATTTATCAATATTTTTAGTTTAATAATCAACCCAGCTTCCTCTTACGCTACTAAAACGTTCAAAAATTTGTTAGCTATAATTGTTGCTTTATGGTGACTATTTGCGCCCATGAATCCCTATTTGTTCATAGTTGTTTATTAATTATTCCATCTTCATAACAATCAAATCTTTTGAAGGGTGCAATTGTGCTATATTATTTTGTTTCGATCGTGGTTGCCTGTGCGCACAATTACCCAATCGTGTCCCGAACGTAAAGGGAAAAATACGGGGTTAATTAAAAAATTTTCCGGCCTCAGCATGAAGATTGTAGCACTCTTCAACAAAATATGGGGAATTCATTGGAGCAAGCGCTGAAAGATACTCATCAAAATGTAAGCATTTTTGGACTCTTGAGTTATTTGGTAATTGTTTGAGTGAGTCATTGCGAGGGTGTTCGTGAAAATGGAAAAAAATGAGTTTCGAGCTGTTGTTAAATATTTGTTTTTGAAAGGGAATAAGAGTAATGAAAATCAAATACGAGTTGAAAGCTGAGTACGGGTACCCTGGATTATCATTTACGAGCCAGGAATTTTGGGAATCTCAAGTTAAACGTAGCCGTACCTGCTTGGTTGATGATGAGCGTTCGACAGGGCCAAAATACTGCGTCAACCAACGATAGCATCGTAAAGTTTACCAAGAGGTACTAAACGACCGTCGCATTAAAGTTTCGGAATGTAGCAGAGGCTATAGGCATATTGAAAGAACACGTTTGCCATATAGGGTTTGAATAATTGTACATACGAGAGCTATCCGCTCATTGGATGCCGCGTTTTCTCACGGTACACGAAGAACGCATTCAAATGCACATTTCCAAGGCTTTTTTCGGAGTGATTTAGGCGAAGCGAGCCAGAATTTTTCATCGATCCATTACTTTAGATAAAACTTGGATCTATTTCTACACTTCTGAGACGAATGAACAGTCAAAACAGTGGACGAAAGAGGGTGAACCTTCTTCAAAAAAGGCAAAGACAGTTCCATCGGCCAAGCTGGCCTCTTTTTCGTTAAATATACGCGGAGTTGTGTTCATCGATGATCTTCAAAAAGGTAATGCAAAAACGGGAGAGGATTGCGCATCATTACTTGACAACCTGAAGGCATAAATGTCAAAAGCGAACATATTCAAAGAAGAAGAGAGTACTTTTCCACTAAGACAACGCAGCTGCACACACGGTCGTCGCCATGGCTTAATATCACGAATTTCAAATCGAATTGGTTGACCATTCACCTTATTTACCAGATTTGGCCCCCAGCGATTTTTTTCTTATTCTTGAAGTTTAACTTGGAAACTGAGAGATGCATCAGACGAGGAGATTATTGTATAAATATACACATATTTTTGGAAGTAAGATATCTGAAATTTAGAAAGGTCAGTAAATGTAGCTCATCGCTGGAAAGAGTGCTCCGACTCAAAAGGACATAATGTTGAAAAATAATGATAAATTTTAATAAAAAATGTACCCATATTTATTAGGTCGAAAAAGTTTCAGATTACCCACATTCTTAAGCCTGAAAATAGGAAATGCTATTTACTAGTGGCAATGGACACTACCTGATTCTCTTGGAGTTAATGTAGTCATTATTTTATATTTAACTAAGAATCACATTCGAATTCAGGAGTGTGATAATAATGTATTTCATTAGGCACCTTACCTCATGGAGAATAACCTAGCAACGTCATAAATAATATACTTTTGTTTTCTCCATAATGAATCCAGATTATTGGTTACTTTTGAAATATTATTTTGATTTTTCAATTATGCATTAAAACTTCTGTTGGTTTTTTCTCTTGTGTGACATAGCTTCCCCCCAAGAATTATATAATCCAAGCACCCACTTATACAATTTGATGTCTTTGACTAAAGCTATATAACTAGATCATTCATAATTTCTATAATAATAAAATTTTCATGCTCTTAATTGAGCAGTTTATATAGCATCCAACGAATTTAATTGCACTTTATATAATGGCATGATATTGTAAAGATAGTTGAGACCAATACTTTGTGGAAATCCATTTTTTAATACACGAAAAAAGAACATAAGACTTTGCGTATCCACTGAATAGCCCAGATGATGCTACAAAGTAACGAAACTAGTCGACTAAATAAAGTCATTCCTGTGGAAACGCAATTTTTTACGATCTTTCTTCGTGCGTTACAAATACATAGTGACTTTTAACTTAATTTTATAATTTTAATTTACCCTTAGAGCCGCGACTGGAGTTTGTGGCAAGGGGTCATTACACAACAGACTATCCTTTTCCCAAAACACCACTCCCTCCTAGTGCGGTTGGAAAAACGTTATTTTATTTTATTCCATTAGCTTTCTTGGGGAAAATGCCTTTTAAATCTATATGTTCTACACTTAAATCTTTCGAATTTTATTTTCATCCCTCCCGCCGTTGTAATATGGGGCTAACAATGCATTTTCAACATCAATACAGAAGAGATATCGTCGATATAATAAATCTACTCGTATGATCCGCATTAAATATCGAAAACAATAAAATTTGTAATAATTTCGACGGTAATCATTAGTAAATGAAGATTTATTGCTTGGAAATAAGGAGTTCTTTTCACAGTTTATTAATCCTAATACTGTTTTATTTACGTTTCTACTAGATTCTTTTATATGATACTCTCTTTATTCTTATTTTATTTGGTGATTTATAATTTTACGCTTCCTATTTCAGGTTTTCCTGTGTAATTAAATGTTTAACTCAATGACTGTCTTCTTCTTCCTTCCGCGTTTCTGAGTGAGTAGACTGTAATGGATAGGCAAATATTCGTTCATTCATCACTCATTAGATAACTGCTAAGGGTAATCTTTTTTGAAGCTCTCCTTTATTTGCTCGTCCTGTAGTCTTTATAATTCATCTTATCAGCATACGAGGTCTGTTCAAAAGGTATCGCGAATTTTGAATTTTCGTGGGTTACGTATATTTTATTTTCAATTTCAATTTTTGTGGCGTTATGTTGGTACTTATGTCTTTCACTTATGCCGAAGAGTTCGGCCATTTTGAGCTATCAGTAATTTGTTGAAAGATTTTATGCATGGACGTGTTTTGGCTTGTCTTCGATTTATACCTGTTCCAAAAAATGTATCAAAGAATCTATATCAAATTTTGTTTGAAAAACGAAATTATGTGTAGACGCATTCCGAATGTTGACTGTGGCATATGGAGAAGCTATCTTGGACCGAAGCAACGTTTATCGGTGGTGCAAAACATTCTCGGAGGGCCGAGAAGATGTGAACGACGATGAGCGTGCCGGACGCACGAGCACGTCAACGACAGACGAAAACTTTAATGAAGTGAAGAAAATAGTATTGGCAAATCGTCGAATCACCGTTAGAGAAGTTGCTGATGACCTAAACATATCAATTGGTTCTTGCCATTCGATGTGTACCAATGATTTGGGCATGATACGGATCGCCGCGGAATTTGTACCTCAATTCGGGCTCAATTTCGGCCAAAAACAGCATCCCTGTAACATTGCTAATGAGGTGTTGGACTCTGTCCGCGACTGCCCAAATTTGCTCCAGAGGGTCAAAACTGGTGAAAAATTATGGTTTTATTGTTATAACGATGATACGTTAGTTCAATCATCCCAAATGGAAGCTGCAGCACGAGCCAAGACCGAAAAAGTTCGGTCGAATGTGAAAGTTTTGCTTGCAGTTTTCTTCGGTTGCAGGGGCGTTCTTGCCACAGGGTAGAACGGTAAATAAGGAATATTACCTGCGAGTTATGCGTAAATTGCGCGAAGCAATCTGCCACAAACGCCCAGATTTTTGGAAGAACAAATACTGGCTTCTGCACTATGACGACTCCCCTGCACACACATCGTTACTTGCGCGCGAATTTTTGGCCAACAACAACACACTAATAATGCCGCAGCCACCGTATTCCCCAGATCTGGCTCCCAGTGGCCTTTTTCTTGTCCCCAAAACTGAAGAGGCCCATGAAAGGATGACGCTACGCTACGATTGATGAGATGAAGACTGCATCGGAGGATGAGCTGAACAAGATCATAAAATATGATTTTTTGAACTCCTTCGAGGATTGGAAAAAACGTTGGCACAAGTGTTTAGTATCTACTGGGGATTACATTGAAGGAGGAAAAATTGATATTCATGAATAAATAAATGAAAATCGCGATACAGTTTGAACAGACCTCGTCATTCCATTGCTGCCATCATCGTCCTTTTTGATTTTAAAAAGTATGTACCATAAATATTTAGCTCAGTACTTACTTACTCAGTACTACTAATACCTGTAGGTATACGTTTGTAACTTACTGATAATTGTCTTTGTTCTATTAGAATACTCTCTTAGTTCTCTGCCAATTATTTCCTCTTTTATTTTGCATGGTGTTTAGTTAAACATTATAAATAGTGCGGCCCTTACACAAACTGTAGATCCATAAAATTAAAGAGAGAAAGTACTTTTCAACAGAATTTATTTGGTTTGATTACCACGCGTTTCAACGTGATCGAACGACATATCACAAACACGTGGGTATCAAACTAAATAAATTCCGTGGAAATGTATGTTCTCTCTTTCATTACAGAAACATTTGATTCGTTTATTAACGATTGTGATTAATATAACGATTGTGATTTCCGAACTTTTGCCAGTGTTGGCATCTGTTCTTCTTCCACAGGTCATAATCCTTTCAAATATTGTCACTGAAGACATTTTAAAGTATTCTACGAGTATAATGACGTGCGTCATAATTCATTGTTGGGCCAGGAAGTCTCAATTCTATGAAATGCCTTTCGCTCCAGTTTCTAGGAAATCTCATCCTATTCGATCCAGCGCTCCAAAAATTATGCTCCAAAAACTTAAGCGTTGAATGCTTACCAGAAGGAAATTCTGGTAAGCATTCAACGCTTAAGTTTTTGGAGCATAATTCCTATATTTAATAATATCGGAAATTACTATAAATTCGTGTAAGATTGAGACCCCAAGCGATACCATACAAAGAGCATGAAACCTTGTATTTCCATAATACGAACTAAACTCTGACTTACTGACCGTAGCTAAAAATTGTGGCTACGTAGCTACGGATGTCCTCTTTGTGATGCCTACTAGAGGCGTTTACTTCTAATGCACATTGAGTTGCCATGGCAGTCAGTATTTATGGAGAACATAGTTCAATTGTCAACGTGAAAAACGTGAGAAAAACTGCGCAGCACACTTGGCTTTTAATCGATTATTCTGAGTTCGACAAGTTTTGAAGATCTCGATTTAAAATTTTGGCACTGTAGATATAATTTTGATCAGGCGGTTTAGGGCATATTTGTTGTACTTCTAAGGCCCTCTCCTTTGTCATATCCCCAGCGTTTATGTATTTAAAGAATATATCAGGGGCATTTTCACACGATTATTAAAGAGAATGTATTTTAAATTTATGAATATGGCATCATTATTTCAGCTTTTTAAACATGTGATGATAAGACGAACATCACTCATGGGAAAATGAAATTATTTAAATAAATTAATGAAATGAAAAATATTAACCTTGGCAGCCATAATAATAGGATATTCTGCCAACATAATATGGTTTTTAATATTCTAACGAACAGTTAGAATCATAAGATAAAAATGATTAGTGAGAAAATAAAGATTAGAAAAGGGATAATTAATTTGGAAATAGGCACCCTTGAGGACAGAGTAAGCTACTGTAATGGCTAGAAAATTTAATATTTCTTATTCTATTAATTTAGTTGAATAATTTAACTATCCAATGGTTTATTTTTATATTCATATCAATCATAACGAGTTTGTATTCATGAATAAATTTAAACCTAAAGCTCTTTCCCCAAGAATCCTAAGCTGTAATTAAAACAGTGCGAAGGGTGTATTTGTACATATTCAGCATATGCATTTGAATATATCTGGAAATGAAAGGCAAAAGAGAAATATATCGTATGCAATAAACTGCATAGCAAATATTCTTAATCCATATATTATTAATCAACTGCATGAAAATGCTCACTCGTATGGTCAAAAAGGTTACCTCTGTCACGGAAATTATCCTGTGCTTAGGTTCATAAAGACGCTGCCTGAACTTTCACATAATATTAAGTTGAAACTACGTAAAGGTGCCTAAGGGATGCTAACTTAGTAATGAAAAATATATGTTTAATTGGGGACCCGCTATTTCTTTCACCTCCAATTCCCATGTCTCACTCTCTCTTCGGATTCAAAAGCCCTTTCCTTTGCAGTCCTAAGGAAAACTCCCATCCGAAGCTCGGGTGACCAATATCGCAGTCGAGTGACTTGAGGCGGGGACGTGCATCGAGTGGAGCACACCACGGGTGCGCTCTCCCCCTTCTTCAATTATTCACCTGCCCGCCTTCCCCCCCTTTCCGGCGTGCGCCGTCGTGTCTGCTCTTGAGTGGGGATTAAGGGCCCCCCACTTCGCCTCTCTCATCCTTTCGCGCGCGCGTGTGAGTGCCCCCGCCGACCTCCGCTCTTTGCCCTCTTTCGCTCCCTTCAAACGCGCGCGCCAGCCCTCTGTTCGCCGTGTCCTCTTCCGCCGACACCCCCGCCAGTCCCTGCCGCTGAACTTTTGGCCTTTCGCCGGGCACGCAGCCACCGACTTTGACACGAGAGGTCATGTGCGCCCTCTCTATCCTATCCGCTCGCCCTCCCCCATTCCATTTTTCATTGCGACCGCGCGATCCGATGTTTTTGTCCGCCAGCGTCCCCGGAGTTCGGGGCCGATAATGCCCTCGGACGTCGCGCGGCATTTCCTCACGCGCAGCTTAATTCTTCCAAACATGAACGCAATTACCCATTCCTCTCTCCCCCTCTTGCAGCGGGGTATCATCCTAATAGAATAAGGATTCAGTACTTCATGGGGATAGCTGGTGTCGTGTTTTTCCTAAGCCGTTTATTTTGTTCAAGTTGCGACAACTTCGGATGTCTCAGTGGTAAACGTCCAATCCGCGGCACTATGAGTCATTTTCATTCTTCAATGAAAATAATTGTGACCTCGTGTATTAACATTTTTATAAAAGTTTGTTTTTCTCCACTAAAAATCATTTAAACCTTTTTAAAATGCATGAGTGTGTGTGTAAACAAATAATGAAAGAGAATTTGCAACTGAAAAACTGTCAGAAAAGGATTGTTTCCTGAAGTAAAAAGTACCAATGTACATTTTCACTAAATATTTAATTCGGCACAACTGGTTTTAACGTACAGGCGTCATCCTTAGGTACAAAGTTACACATACAGGTCGGTTATACATGCATGTACCAAACTAAAACCATACCGTAAGCACAGTAATCAACCCGAAGGTTGGTTTGGTAGGTGATCGTAGAGTTAACCCAGTACTAAGCTCGACGACATGTGAAATTCACATATCAGGATAGGGGGTTCAGTTCCTTTCCCTGTGCCGGTTATGGTTTCCTAGGAAGATCTGGTACCCGAAAAATCACATAGCTTGGGTGGAGTTGCAGTTTCTCAGAGACTTTCCAAGGAATCGGAATTGGGACCCTCCAGTCAGTCCAGCATTCTACCCCCTGGACCACCGCGACCCACCCCACATATATATATATATATATATATATATATATATATATATATATATATATATATGGTGGGGGTGAAGAGTGGAAAGACGTAGCACTAATTGGTAAAAAGTTGGTGGGGGTGTTTCAGGAGGTCAAGGCTGGTGGGAGACGGGGAATTAGGAGGGTAAGATCCGAGGATAATGGAGGTGGTCAGGAAGGTTTACGGTTGGGGATCGCAAGGCATTTAAATGAGAGAGAGGTTTCCATCAGAAGGAATATCTTTAAAAAACAATGTTATTAATAATATGCCATTTTTCCACTTTTTATCTAATCTCCAGCTCTTCTTATGTCCATTTTACACCCTTTTCCGATAATGTATGACTTTTAACCTAAGGATGACAATGATGCGTCGAATTAAGTTTTACTGTATAAAAAAATTACTGGAAGGATACATTGTATTTTTTACCTCAGCGATAATAGATTTCCACAGTGTAAAGCCTGAAAATATTAAATAAAGGGTTAGTTCCTTTTCCGTAAAATCCCAGGAGGCGGCCATGTGTGAGCGCTGGAGACCATTAAATTTTCTTTCGTACGCTGCTAGAATGTCTCTGGATCATCAATGAGAGTATGAAGAGCAGGGCGAATGAATATTTAGGGGATTGTCAATTTGGGTTCAAAATTGTAAGAGGTAACTTTGATACCATTGCAGAAATGAAGTCCTTAATAGAGAGGAACACAAATACAATCAGGATGTATTCGTCAGTTTCGTAAATTTCAAAAAGGCGTTTGAGAGGTTCAAGTCTGTGGGTTTAATTGATTAGTTGAGGACAAGGACAGCAAGTAGGACAAGGACAAAACAAAGACAGGATATGGGAGAGATAAGGGAGCGGCTGAAGGGAAATGGAGTAGGGTGGATAGCGATTATGGGATGTTTTAACTGAAATATATAAAGCGCAGGGCATTTTTAATCTTTGAGCACGCATATGTTAGCCATCTAGCGTGTTTTCTTCTGTATGCTGGTTAGAGATTTAGGGAGTATTTCGAAAACCAAAGCAGAGAAATAGACTCCAAATATTTGGCAGGGATATTACACATTGGGATGGCGGAAAAATGGCCAAGGGGATTAGTGAGAGTGAAAGACAGGTGTATTAGACAACGAGGAGTGAGAGTTAAATTGTTAGAAGAAATATTTGACTGAAGGCGGTGGCTTTGAGTGCGCACGGTTCAAGCCCGGGACGGAGCATGATCCTGATAGCCAAATATGCCGCCTCACGTCCGTGACCCCCGCGGTAAATTTAAACGAATAATAATTGTTTGAGAGGATGGGATAAGTTTAAGGTGTCATTCATAGAAAAACTTGATGGTATTGTTTTAATAAAGAATTCTTGTACTTATAAATAACTTTTAGTTTATATTTAAATAGAGAAACTGTGACTGAAACTATGCGGATAACTCTAAATGATCGAATCACCGTCAATGCTCACAAATAATAGCACAATTTATAGTGAATCTAGCAACATCCTCTAACTGACCAAGTGCGACTTGGCTACCAACCATAACACACCGGATAATACGAAAAACTCTATGTCAACGACTCAAGCACCGTTTATTAACAAGCGAAAGATGCGTTTATAAAAAAAGGGTCACCTACAACCGAGCCTTTCGTGATATGGACATTTTTCCCTTTGTGCAGAGGATAGAATACCCCTACTTACCCTTACTGTCCTTACTTTAAGATGACAACGGGAGTTGGTTTACTATAACACAGGCGTCGTAAATGTTTGGAGAAAAGGAATAATGCAAGTCCGGAATTGGTAAATAGATGCCACGATCAATTTAGAGAGCTTAAATTTACGACCAATTTTCTAAGGGAAGACCTGCGCGGATGAAAAAGGATGTTTATTTCTAAGGCACCACCTGAGGTTTCAGATACGGGCATTAGAGATTTTTTACAGCTGACAGTAATCGCGTGTGGTCCAAAATATCTTTTTTCCATTGGATCAAAGAGAAAGGTTTACAACCGTAAGCATACCTTCTGAAGAGTTTTCTCCGGATTAAATAGAGAGAAAATAGTTTTACTCGGTCCCGTGCCGATCGATACTTCCGACCGATCTCACTGCATCTTCGTCCCCGTTAGAGACCCACTTTGCTTTAAATGCCACCGACCAGGTGACGTAACTAATATATGCCTGGATAGATTTCTAGAAAAGGAAGAATTTTTGTCAGCCAAAGACCCCAGGATCCTGCAGAATCAAGAAACTCTGTCACACTAATATTCCAGCGACGATAGGGTGAAAAGAGTCCTGGCATAAAATTGCGAGATGCCGTCAATGTAACAGGCCTGCACCGCCCCCATTATCACCCATCAACCGCCGACAATCACTCGAGTGAGAGAAATGCCACAAACACCAGGTCAAATGTCGAGGGCACACGCTATTCCATCCCACTTTCTGACCCCCATCACACCCTTCCACCTCCCTCAATACAAACCTTTCCTCTCCTTTTCTTCCCAAACTCCGACCGCCTCTCACCCGGCTACCTTTGCACCGCTTCCACTTTCCTTCCTGATTACTCAAGATATTTGACCCCCCCTTCACTAACTTTGGTGCCCTCTACAACCGCCAATCTCTCAATTTCCAGACACCTTAAACCCGCAAATCACTTCTTCTTCCATTTCCACGAAATTTGGTAATGCACTCAGAAGAAAATGGCTTTTAATTATTTGATGAGAGAGAACCAGCTAGTTGTGAGTACTACGAAGAGGTCACCGAAAGGAGACGAAAATTCACCTTTACCATTAATCAAGAAAAAAATATTGATGGAGAAAACCGTGGTACATCGTTTCGGTCCTCGAAACCAACAGAGAATCGAAACTCAAATGACTGAAGAACCTCCCAATACCTAATTTACCACTGACTGACTATTTCATTTTTGATATGACGCCTGTAACTCAAATGTCCATGGTAGAATGATGTCACATAGAGGGTATCGGCACCTCCAAATACTCTGCTTACTGAAATTAAGCGACTTTTATGCGAAAGAATGAAAGAGAATCTCTGCTACCTATGTCCATTAGCAAGAAGATAAAAGGGTGCTGATAAAATTATGGTTAATTGTTATTTAATTTCTCCATGGTTATTCATTATTCTTCATCACAAGATTTTCATACAAATATACGTGTATATTAGTAGGGCAGTGACCTAATGCCTAAGCGGAATTAATGTTATTTTTAACTGAACTTAAAATTAAACCAAGTGGTTTAACTTTAAGTTCAATATGAAGATTTTTTACCAAGTGACGCCTGAAACTGTGTTATTTATCTTTAATTACAATAAATGTGGGATCTTTGCGCAATGATATCTTAAGTGGTCACGTTAAAAAGCTTTCTTCTGAAATAGAGAATAAAAATGTGTGTGTGTGTGTATATATATATATATATATATATATATATATATATATATATATATATATATATATATATATATATATATATATATATATATATACACTCATTCCCATAGAAATAGATATAAGGAGCAAACGCATGTATATTTACATGTTTGTGTGTCAGTGCGTAGGAATTGCGTTAGGCAAAGGAACTTTTACGAGAATTTATATAATTGGTAACAGAGAGTTAAGGTGAGGGTACTAAGAAAGGGCTTGTTAAAACTTTGATATGGAGCATGATTGTCAACGGCACGGAAACATGCCTAGGCATTGTAGGATTTTGAAATGTGAGAGTGGGGATGGATGCAGGTGCAGTGCACAGTAAGGAAAAAAAATTAAGAGGTAATAGGTATGGTGGTGTAAGTGAGGGGATTTATTTATATATAAATAATTATACGCATAAATTGGACGGCCACAAAAAATATAGAAACACATAAAAAGATCACTCACACGTTATTTGTTGATCATTTCGACGTAATTCTGCTCCGTCTTCATCGGAAGTTATAGAAGTAATACAGCAAGTAGAAGTACGAGTATTCTACTGTACTACGAGTACTCGTAGTACAGTATTCATTACTTCTATATCTTCCGATGAAGACGGAGCACAATTCCGTCAAAATGATCAAGAAATAACGTGTGAGTGATTATTTTATGTGTTTCTAATTTGTTTGTTGCTGTCCAATTTATTATTCAACACTTCCGTGTTACGTCGACGAAATCATATATACATATATATATATATATATATATATATATATATATATATATATATATATATATATATATATATATATATACCACTTAACATAGTAATCGACCCGGAGGTCGGTTTAGTAGCTGATGGTAGAGATCACCCAGCACTAAGCTTTATACATATATATATATATATGATATCTGACGAAGGAATTTAAGCGCTGCGAATGTGCGAAGGGTGGAGCGCGGAGTTTGATGGAAAAGGATGGGGAACGCTAAGGACGGTCAAACCTGAAAGTTTAGTTCGGGATTTTCAAAAGTTCTGAACTTTCACAGGCACGTGGATTGTCGAGTTCTCACTTCTATAATGGTGGTGGATTCCAGGAGATATATAAGATGTTTCGGGAGAGAAACTATTTGAATGAAAGCTTGTGGGATATCGCATGTGAGGTGACAGGAAGAGAAGAGAAAGATGCACAATTCTATGTAAACGGTGATTGTTAATGCGGATGAAAAAGGGAGTAACGCATTCGCAATATTAGAGAAATTAGCTCTGATTTAGCGAGAGGTGAATGAATACGTTTTTGGAGAGGCAGTTATCGTGGGAACGAGGTTGGTTTTCTGGTTGGTCAATTTGCGAAGTTGGGAAATTATATTGCGAGTTGTGCATGAGGAAGTGCTGTGGGATGGAAAAAAATAGGTATGTTGATAGGAGAGACAAGGAGTGGTGAAAATTGGGAATTTTTTTATCTTTGAGTCTATTGCAAGTTATCAGAACGGATTTAAGAATGAAGGAGGATGGAGTTGAGCTTAGGGGATTTCAATACGTCGGCAAAATTGGATAGACTCAGGGTAACCATGGTGATGGAGAGTGATACGTTTATTAAAAATTTGTTATGAAATAATCGTTTTATGATCTTCTGCTGATAATTTGCGTGTTCTTTTTTCCTGCATTAAAAAAATGTTTAAGCCAATAACCCCTCCGAGTATTCCGATGAAATCCACGTGTAACCCGTTGGTGTTTTCCTAGAGTTTCTTCCTTTTAATCGTGATTCGAAAACTTTTCGAAATTAGAAAATTTCTTTCCTAGTGAGTACTGAACCAGTAAAAAGTGATTTACAGGGCAGAAATTCTCGAGGTGACTGCAAGTCTCTACTAATTCTCTCACTACTCATATCCTACAATGTCTGTATATGGAGGATAATGACCCTGCTGGCACTAACTTCGTGAAACGTTTTTGGGATCCTGAATTACTAATCGAAAAATACTTGCTTATTGTTTCTCAGGAAGTACGCTAATTTTATTTCATCGGGTTGTTCGTAAATTGATTCCTCTCTGCGCTATGATACCTTTTAAAGAGAGCTCCATCAGTAAATGTAAACCCCAATCACAAGAACTGCCAAATAATATATTGGCCAAGTAAATGTGGCGCAATTTGATATTTTCATGCATAACCGATTAAATGTATCATAAACTAATTTTTTATTTTATTTCTGATGGAAATCTACTCACAATTCAATGCAATAATATGAATTAAGAGAACTAAAAAGCAGTAGGTGATATTTGAATTATATGATGAAGACTGTGCAGGGGCTGATCCTGAATATTTAACGTGATTGCCTCGGAGGACATTAACAATATAGAACTAAAAAAGAAAATTAAGGTACCTTGAACGATTAAAATTCACAGGTGCTAAGACCTATTTTTTGTAGGAAATTGTGGTAACAAGTATACTTGTTATTTCAAAAATTATAATTCAATGTTTGCAAAAATAATAATGCATAATATCGGTGATAACTGCATATTTAATATAAAAGTTGATAGGGTAATGTTTAAATAATATTTCCAGATGCAGAATGATCAAGGATACCATATGACAAAATATCATTAGGAATATTTTTAAATCTAAGATCCGATTCCTAACAAGAAGGGGTTTATCACGAATAGAGAATTGGAAAATATTTCCTATCAAAGGATGGCTTTGACGTGAAACATTGATGTAGGATTGACAGTAGCCAGGGTTACGGAGTTTTCAAATCGCGTATTAATCGCGAATTTTCAAATCTCGGTCAACGACGTTCAAAGGGACAATAATACGGCTTGACTTCAAATATATAGTATATGTATATATATATATATATATATATATTATATATATATTTGTATATATATATATATATATATATATTTGTGTATATATTATATATATATATACACAAATATATATACAAATATATATTTGTATATATATATATATAATATATATATATATATATATATATATATATATATATATATATATATATATATATATATATATATATATATATATATATATATATATATATATCCTTGAATATTTGCTGCGTGCGTAGAAGAAAGAATATGAGAGGAAGGAAATTGTATGCTCGGACCAAAAGCATTGATACGCTATGACTATATTAATTACCAGGAGAATTTAATTACCATAATGCACATATGTGTAAGAGCTAATAGCTATGAGGTAGTTGGATTCGTTAATATTATTTTTAAGCTCTTGGAATATCAACGATTTTACTCCTAAGACAATAGAGTAAGGCTCTAGGAATTTTCAACACAAAAGTAAAAACAAAAAGACGCAACTTGGCGCATATTTTCTGTTTTATAAGAAACCTTTCCGTTAGAGTCTTCTCTTATTTTGAAAATGTTTGCTTGCGGATATTTATTTGAAATGAGCAAACTCTTACAGTTGAAAATATTACAATATAATTAAAGAAAGTTTCTACATATATCTTTGGCAATGATGTTGAAAGTATAACTTTTCTGAAAATAAAAATTATAATTGGCGTCGTCAGGGAAAGAACTTTTCAAATCATCCTTGACTTTGAATATATATATATATATATATATATTCACGTACATATGTACACATAATACACATATATATATAATATTCTGACCTGAAGAAAGCCTTAGGGTAGGCCGAAGGCTCAAACAATCTAAAATGTGAGTGTCCTTTTACGTGTTTGGTAGTTTATTTTGCGTTCTATTCTGCCGTCCGAATTTTATATTGCTCCCGTGAGCGCTTCTACATCATCTACACACGCACACACACACACACACATATATATAAAATGTATGTATATATATACATGCATACATATTTATATATGTATATTCATATATGCATTTACATATATATATACATACATACATTTATTAATAAAGAAAGAAGGAACTGTCACTCATTTCTCCTTCACTCAAACCTTGCGTGATTGCTTTTTGTATTAGCTATCTAGGTGAAGGAATATTATTGGGATAATATTCTTTAAGTACTCCCATTATCATAACGAATAGCGATCCCAATTAGGTATGGGCGGTGTTTCCTTGAGAATAAATTATCGACTCGCCTTTTGTTTCTTTGGGGAACGGAGGACGAAGGAATATTATCTCACAAGAATGTTATCTCAAGCCGAGAGAGTGTTCTTTGAAGAGGTGAAAGGTGAACTTCTGAACCAGTGTTAGGACAATAAACGCCATCTCACCTTAAGAGTGAATGGAATTCGGCCGGGGCGTAGAGGGTGAGCATGGAATTTGCGCTCGAGGCTAGGTTCTCGAAATTGGAAGGTAGACTTGCGAGAGGTTGAAGGGAGTGGATTGAAAACCTTTATTGTTGCTCTAAACTCCATTTTCATTTGAAGGAGGTGCCTGAAAAGGAAAATAGTGTACCTGAATAGGCTTTTAAATTATGCCAATGTTTTTGACAATTGAATTTCGGCGCCCTTGCACAAAATCATTCGAAATTTTGGTTTTCGTAGCGGAGAGTAGGATACTACGGTATGTGAAATTCTCTCATTCAGGGCAGGCTCGGCCGACTTCATTTTCTGTGCTGATTCAGATTCACAGAAGATTATTACTCTGATTTGAATGCTTGGCACTTTTTTCATCAGTCGATAGGCCACTATGCCGTCTTTAAAGCATGAAAATTGATCATAACCGTGCCTGCTTGTCGGTAAAGGATATTTGTTTTACTATTGGATGCGTGCACATTGACAAATACATGTGTGTACAATAATAAAAAATTGATTAAAAAGATTAGCCAAGAATTTAAGGACAATATAGTGGCCATATTTCCCTTCAGTATCCCGAAGAGAATCACCTAGTTGTTGGAATATGTATTCGCTTCTTGCGGATTTTTTAAGTCATTTGTAATTCCACCGACCAAATCTTTTAGGTGTTGTAAGAGAGTTATGGTCTTATTGGAGTTATTTTTGGGTTGAGAACTTTAGAAATTATTTTGTGCATTATATTAAGACGAACTTGTTCCCCAAGAAGCTGATTTAAGGTTATTGTATTAATACTAATGCCGGGATTGCCTTCTTGAAAGCTGTTTCAAATGAGTGAATGTTTTCTCATTGGTAGACAGCCCTTTATTACGCTCGTAGGAGGTCTTAGGATAACTTTTGATCAAGGCCGTAGCTTACCTCCAGTATTTTGTCAGCATATGGAAAAAAATAGCTCGACCATTACATAACTAGTGTAAGGAATGCTGTTAAATATAAAAAATGTAATGCTAGGAAAACAATTATTGCAAAAATTAGTTTTTAAAGAAGACAATAATAGTTTTACAACACTTACATGTATTTGAAGTTTGCTAAAGAGAACATGCAATACTAGAGTTAAAGACAATATAATCCATTGCCTAAAATGGAGTGCTTTGACTGTTAAATAATCCCATGAACCTATTCCAGTTTTGGTCAACAGATAAGTCCAGCGCTCTGCTTCATTAGCCGCTATGCTCTCTACTATTAAATTCGTTGTCTCGGGCGTGACTTCATGGAATCGACTTAACATAATGAAAAGAGAAACTTTGTAATTCCACAAATCTATGTGGAATTACAAAGTTTCTCTTTTCATTACGTAAACTCTCTACTATTGTTTGCTGGTTTCTCTTCTTTATATTCTTACGTATGACTCTACCTGATATAATATCATTTAGTATTTCATGGCTTTTAGTGCTATATATTCTGCATAATTTCACATCTTGGAGATTCATAAATAATGAAGTCAAAAACCTTCAACAGTTTTCCTGGCGTGAAGACGGACTTATAGCTTCTCAAATTTCTTTCATAAATCCGTTTTTCAGTTTTTTCACATTTATTAGACGTCATTCTTCTTCAAAACGCTCCAAATAGATTGCTTATTATTAAGCTTAATATTCTACTTGCTTTTCGCAATCAATGCCTGGTCATCTGCAAACATTAGAGATTATATTTTATCACGCCTGGAAGGGACGTCCGTAATTCCATTGTTCCAAAACATTCTTCAAATATAAATAAATAAGGGTGGCACATAAGGTCTTAGCTTTGCGAAAGTCTTTCAGATATTTGGCGAAAAGCAGAAAGTACCTCTCCAATGACAGATAAATATTGAAGCTGTTGTTTTGGCGTTGTGGTACACAGTGGCGTTTACTGAGATCCAATACAAATGGAAGCAATTGCTTTCCACGGCTGAATTATTAAGTATAGGTAATCGAAGGCCTTTTCAAGATCTACATACCTGTATATCAAATTCTCTTCCTTATCCAAACCGGGCATAGTCTTACCCATTTTCTTGAGACTAAAAATATGATCCGGAAAGGATCTCCCCATATTAGTTCCTACCAGATATCCACTCTTCTTCCCTTAGATCTCATATTTCAACCTATTTTTTAGAAGTGTGCTGAAAATTCTACGAGGAATACTATTACAACAACTCCCAAATCATTGCATGGGTCTTTCTTACTTCCCTTTTTATGTGCAGTGGATGTACATGTAGCACAAACACTGTTCTTCCAGAATTATATCACCTTCAAAATATAATTGTATATTTTATAAATCAGCCTTATCAAGTAAAGAAGCTATTCTTCTCACAATCCAATTAGTATTCACCCCAAACTGCGTCTTTACCATTGCTTGCTTTGTTTTACGCCCGTTTTAATTCTATTTCTAAAATGACCTCGATAAACTGAGTTTTTTACCCTCCTAACACTTTTTAACCGTGTTCTATTTCTCTAAACTAACAGTTCTTAGATGTGCTTGTTTCCATAGGAGTGATTCTTGTTCTTATTTGCATGATGGTGCCTGGATGGATGTATACAAGGAAGTGTCATCTTTGGTGGCCATAAGTAAGTTTGTATTTTTAAGAAATAGCGCAGTATGTAAAAAGCTTAGATAGGGGTAGAGGTCTTTGATAAAACAGGAAGATGATAATGTCTCGTATGTTACCATCAGTTTGTGCGAAGGTGCATTTGATTGGTGTGTTTATTTTGGAAAAAAATAGGGTATCCAGGATTGCTAAGTAGGCTTTCGGATACTACCAAGGACACTGGCTCACCTGGTTGATGAAAGAACACATCAGAGTAGGTGCTCACGTCCATACAAAGTCACTTCTTATATGTTCACCTATCGAGTCGATTGCCTCTCACTTTTTTCCCTTTCGTTTCCATTCCCCTTAACCTACCGCTTCCCCGGTTTGACTTATAGGCAGAAATTACCGCCCTTTTTCCCCGTGAGTCACGCGAGGCGCTCCAGTAGCGCTTGCAGCTCAACTAATTCCACCATAAAGTTCGAACGCACCAAGGGACGTCGTTATTGGAAAACCAATTCCATTCATATCGGGGAATTTGTTTTGGGAGACAGCGAACTCTCATTTCACAAGTCGTTTTTGCCAAAAAATAATACTGCACGGCATCTCCCATGGGTTGTGCGGGGAGATATCTGTGGAAGGGGGGAGAATAGAGGGAACATTTGAGAGCGCGCAGTGTGAGGCATTGTGCCTCGCAGATGCGGGCCGGGCGGCGGGTCAAAGGGCACGGTGTAGAGAGATGGCGGTGGCCCGTTGTCCGAGGGATGGAATTGGATGGGAAGTGAGTTATTGCCGCGGGGGCAGGAAGAAGGGTTCGGGAGGCTGGCTGATTAAATGCTGTTTTAAGGGCGTGGCGTGCGAGGAGGTTTTCCGGGGGCATGGGATTGAGATTGCTCTGGAATGGACTGCACCCACGTCGCTTTGCCCCGCCCACCCCTGATTCTGGTTGTAACGGAATGGGAATTTTCATAAGAGAGAAACCAGAAATGCCAATGAAATGTTTCCAGTTTCTAAGGATGCTCCGTCTCTGACGAACACGTGGGAACGTGAAAACACACTTTCAAATATCCACACGTGGCAGTCTAACTGTTACCCCTTCTTTCGTAATTTAAAACTATTTTTTTCTTGCCATCTCATTCTCATGATATTCTGTAGAAAATATATTATGGCCTTACTTTGTACAAGTGACGGCTCATCAACTTCCGTTTCCTCTTGAAAGAACGAAGTTTTTACTCTTTAGAAAACAGTCAAGGCTATATTATGATAGATAGATGGGATACGCCCAGTCAGTTTTGAATGCAAAAGGCAGACTGTAGTGTAATATTTCATATCCTGCTTAAAATTCTGGCTACATTGATAAAAACATAGCTCCGGTTGTAATATGTTTGGAGATTTTCAATTTTCGATTGCATGTTTCAGCTTCTCAATTACTCATTATTGATAGGATAGGTTGTGTGAGCGTGATAGGACAAAATAAAAATTACATTCAGTAAATTGCCTCATTACCTTATTTTCCATCATTTTTCCTATCGACTCATCTTATTGAGTCTTCATATTTCGTGTCAACTTTTAATTTATATTCTTTATGTGGGCTTCGAATGTTCGCGTGAAGTGTGCTTTTATATAAGTTCCATACTCTAATTAGCTAATGTTATTCAAATGCACGTATGAACTAATGCTTAGTCATGTATGGCAGGTGCTTCCTCTCTCCCTTAACGTGGCTTACGGGGGCGTATGGTGCAAGTTTCAATTAAGACCTGACGTCATTTACTTCTTTATCTAAGCCTCCTCACCTCAACTCCAGCACTCACTTTTTCTCTTTTTGAGGCCTCTTAAGCCGATAAATCTGCCATAAAACCGGATAATTATCCCCGGTGAAATACCAGGTCGATGAAAAAAACGAGTTACTGGGAAGTTGTTCTGGGCTCAGGGCTGAGTGTTATTGGGGCAGGACGACATTTGTGGGTAGAACATCCTCAAGTGTGTCGGCCAACGGTTAGCGTCCATGGCTACAGTGAGATTGACCGCTTCCAATGCCCCGGCATGGGTTAGCGTCATGGAGCACAATTTTTGCCAAATATATAGATCGTCCAAACAATGCGTCCAGTGTAGTCAAGTCAGTATAGTATAGTCAAGTCATGCACCGGAATAGACGCGCAGGGCATACTTGCTACGAGAGCAAGGTAAATGATTGCAACTCTCAAACAGGCGGGTATGGTCTCTTAAAATATTCCGAAGAAATATAATGAGTTGCTTCTTAGAATACCGGAGTCTCACTGAAATCAACTGAATTAGCGACTTCTTGAAAAGACAGGATATTGATATTTCATGGGTCTAGAATTCTTAATACTAATAGAAAGAGTTTAAACCTGAATACATCGGTTTGAATACCGTAGTATAGAATTTATGTGCAAGAAATGGAGTGAGACTTGTCGTAGATCAAATATTCATAAAGGATAACTAGGGGAAGAAAAGAAAAATTGAGAAAATAATGATTTTCAAGATATAAATGAATAAAAATATGCATATTGTTCCTCAGTGTATAAACCAGAAGATTGTTTGGATAAAAGGAAAAGAGTTAACCTGGGAACAACTATATATTGTTACAAGTTTTCCAGTGCATGAGTGGTCATTGAGAGAGGCTGATATTAATGAATATGTTGGTCAGTCGAGGGTGGAGTACGTAAAAATATAAAAAAATCACTCGGCATAGAGTATGAATACGGAAGATAAAGAAATATAATAACTTACTACCTCGTTCGATTTGGTGATTATAAGGTTCTTGGTTCATTACTATCATATTGGAACTATTGTGGAATAAACTTATTTATTTCATCAGTAAACCATTTTCTAAGTATGTTCTCCGGTTTGGCAACATGAATTCCTGCAGTTCATTTTTAAATTCTTGAATCTCATTAAAGTTGCTATATTGAATAGGCATACTTTACGCTAGCCCTTAATTACTAGGGATAATTACTGTAATGTTTACAAATACAGCATTTTAATTGTTAATATCCTCAGTTATATCTACGTTTGTAACAATATCTGAGGTACTCGTATAAGGCACAAATATGTGCAGTATGCTGCTATCTCGTGTCGGAATTTCAAATATTTATTCAAAAGAGACCCTTGCGAATATTTTCGGAAGCTTTTGAAATAAATCACGGTAATTTTCCAGTTTTCCAACGCAATAATTGTCCCAATTAATCACCGGCAGATTAAAGTCGCCGATGACCACCAATATATTGTTGCTAGCCATTTAAAGAGTTTAGATATTGATCATTGATCCTAAAGAAAACATCAAATTTAGAGTGTGGGGGCTTGTGAAATGGACATATTAATAAACTTGTGTGATCATAGTTCTTTATGTACGGCCAAACATTTTTCGATCATCTCAACTTGAGGATTCCAAATGGAATGCTGGTAACACTCTCGTCTGTTAGATTCAACCCAAAGCTTTGAAAACCCGAGAAGCATGTAGAGTTCTCCAAACAGTTTCTATATCTACAGCACTTGGTTTCAAAGAATGTCACCAAATCAACATTTTTACTTATATTTTTCGTCCCTCATCAATTGTTTATAATTACTAATATATAACTTAAGGGTATTAAAGAGAATTAAAAAGATCATAGCCTCAAGAAGGCTTAATCTAAAGCTAGGCTTAATCTTTTAGAAATGTATATGACACTTGAGGTTTCCTAAAACAAGGAGACCGTTATTATAGGACCAAAATATATTGGTCAATTCATTTTAGCACCTGGATAACATAAGGGAGATAGGCGCTACCTCAGACTTATTCAAGTACTCGTTTTTCCCTCGCTGATACAAAATCTACGCTACGATAGCTACGAGGGCGATTCGAAAAATAAGGTCCCCTATTTTTTTCATCAAAAATCAAATTTATTCTCAACTTTTCGTACATCTTTGGAAAGGTTGAGCAATTAGCTTTTTCTCTACACAGTTGCCTTGACGATCAATCACTTTTTGCATCCTTGTAACCAGATTTTTTGATACTGGCGTTGTACCTTTCTCCCACCGCGTCGCGAAGCCAACTGAGGACTGCTTCTCCGATATAAATTCATCACCATTTAGTTAAAGTGTACGGTGAGAAGTGTATGGACATCAAAAACGTGCGGAATTGGTGCAGGGAGTTTTTTTGATGTCCGGGAAAACGTCCACAATGAGCAGCGGTCGGGGCGGCCGAGTTTGCCGGAATCAACGGTGGCCCCAATTGACGAGATGATGCGTAATAACCGGAGAATAACCCTTCATGAGATAAAGGAATGCCTTAATGAAGAGAGTGGTAACCTCTCCGTGCAGAATATTGTGTCGGAGGTCCTCGGTTACTACAAGGTGTTTCACCAAAAGAGTGTGTTTGCATTATGACACTGCACGTCCACATGTATCATATACTTAACCTTATATAGACCATTATACTTAATGAATTCGGCTGGGATATCATCGGCCACTCTCCTTACAGTCCGGACGTTGCCCCCAGTGACTACCACTTGTTTTATGCTCTCAGAAAACACCTGTAAGACAGATATTCAAATCAGACAAGGAAGTGCAAGAATCAGTCGTCAGTTGGCTTCGTGACGCAGCGGGAGAAAGGTACGAGGCCGGTATTAAAAAGCTGGTTACAAGGGTACAAAAAGTGATTGATCATCAAGGCGGCTATGTATAAAAATAGCTAAATGCTCAGCCTTTCCCACGATGCACGATAAGTTGAGAGTAAATTCGATTTTTAATGAAAAAAATAGGAGAGCTTACTTTTTGAATCAACCTCGTATATATATATATATATATATATATATATATATATATATATATATATATATATATATATATATTGTAATGAATGTATAAACTCTTTTTTCGACATGCATATCTGGTGCCCTAATGTCTCCTATCACACGTCTTTGCGGCGGCTTGTAGGCTATTGTATCGATGTAGATGAGTAAACTTAAGCCAAGACTCAGTAATTGGTCCATATCTGTTCAATCCGATTATTTACCACCATCTCGTCAGGGCTGCAAAATGAAGTCCCTTGATACATGTTATATGCGCATGATACCGACAGTGGAGAACAGAGAAGAGGTACAAAGGAGACCAGACCTGGAAAAGGGAAGCGAGCACGAACGGGCTTAGGGTGAGCACTAATTTGACGGAGTAATTAGTGTGTGACTTTGAGGTTACCAATGATGAGTTTGGCAGCTCACCTTGGTGGTACAAACGGTAAAAAGAGTAGATGCATGGAAATACTTGAGCTCATTGCTGGAGAAAAGTGGAAATATAAACGAAGATATGTGAGGAAAACTTTCTGCAGGATTTTTTTAAGGGTGGCGTGCAACAGGGTTCAAGCGTGATACGATAATATCGATGTAGCCTAAAGGTAGACCCTAAAGTACTACGATTAGAAAAGTGTACATAAATATTACGGGATTTTGATGGTATAAAAATAACTACGAAGTCACTGAACGCAATGAAACACGTATCTTGCGATGAATCTGTGAGATAGACTTTACAAGATTTGCAATGATTTTATCGGAGAAAGCGTTTAAACAGCGATCAAAGCTGAAAAAACCGTAAAAGGATACTTTGTTGGTAAAAACAGTCGTTGAGACTCGAGGGAAAATGCATCGATGAAATACACTAATTGTCAGGGTTGCGGGTATATAGATAAAAAGATGATCAAGATCTTAAATAATTGTGTACTAGGTAATGATGAGATGACAAGTGTCGATAAAATGAGGAAATTTTAGCATAAAGTATAAAAGTTGACTCAGCACGCTGAAAGTGAAAACTAGTTAGAGCCAGGAAAGAAAAGAAAATATATGTTTCATGAATTTAATTAGAGGATTATTTCTGTAGTTGTTTTCGTTCACTTTCCCTTACAATTAACTCATCAGCATATTATCGTGTTCATTAATGAAAGAAGCTTTCAATTTTAAACATGTGATGTAATTTATATTGCCACTAAAAGTTTCAATCATTCACCCTTAGTTGTATTTGATGCATATTTATAATTATGACCCACTTACTTTAAAACTTTTGTTTTTCTTTGGGAGATAATTTGACTTGATTGGAATTTATTGAAATAGTGCGATATTTTTATTCCTTTGTCATCGTTGCTGATGCAATTTCTATAAAGTGTTTAAAATGATTACGTAGCTTTTTATCGCCATGATACGGCTGTTTACCTATCAATTATTTTTTGTAATTGTTTTATCAATTACGTTTATAGATTGCATTTGCATTATTATTACAAAAAATAATAATTAACTGTTAGCTCATTATCGTAACGCAAAATGCTCATGTGGTACTCATTTCATTGACATTCTCCTGATACGTCAGCGGAAGTCGTTGCGAGATGAAACAAATTAGGGTTTTCCGATAGATTTTGGGTTTAGGCGTAAGGATGCCGCGTTTTAAATTTTATTTATTAAGATAATCCATCCTTAAAGCACAGATAGGATGTGACCTAGATGGATAAGGAGAGGAGATGCTCGTAATATATCTCAAATAAAGCAAAACACCAAACTTTCGTTATTGTTCTCAAGGAATAAATATTAACACCACCGTTTGAATTTGTAATTCTGGGAAAAGAATGCCTATTGACGTCGAGTGCAGTATCAGATATATTCACTGAGTACGACCCACACATTGTTAACATAATTAGTGCATTTATGAAACATGATCATGTGCCCACGGTTCTACGAAATAATTATAATACGTACGTAGTATTGGAAATATGGAACGGAGAGTATCATTATAATTACTTCATCATAATCCTCTATTATTTAATAGGGAATCTCCACAAATTCACTGCCTTCTAATGTCATGTTATTGGGAAGAAGCTGCATGATTTATTTCTTTTGGTGTTGCAAATCTGCATACAATTTTTTGTATGATTTTTTCCTTTCTATCTAGAGGAATAATGTAACCGGTTAAAGTACAGATAATAGGACTATTTATATCATGAGGCTTGACAACACTATGAGCTTTAGGTACCACCTAAGGTTTCCATCTGAAAGTTTGACCCTTTTAACGCTGACTAATACTTCAGATTATTTTGTCGTTTGATCATAACTTGTGTTGTTTACAGTACCTCGTAAATTTTGTGTAAGGGAAAAAATGAAGTTGACTCGTGAACATTTTCGTGCGATCATTTTTTACCACTTTTGACGTGGATCGTTCAGATAGGAGTAAAACGATTCACTTCTTCTTTTGGTGATGAAGCCTTATCCTTTGCCACTGTTAAACGTTGGTATAACGAATTCAATCATGACCGCCGTTAGCGACGAAAGTCGTGAAGGTCGTCGGAAATCAGTTGTTGTGCCAGATAATTGATGCGGTGCAAGAACTAGTAAATAAAGATCTTCCTGTAACTTATCGAGAGATTGAGGTATTGGAGATATGGTTTTAGAATGACGAGAAGCAATAACATATTTCTTTAGCGTTTAGCTGTGAAAAAATATTTTCGTGTTGAATCCCGCATAATTTGACAGAAGCTCAAAAAGATGCTCGTGTCCATTTGTGCAAAGAAATTTTCAACAAATACGTACAATCATGGTGCATCAAAAGCTATGTATAACATCTATACATGTGACAAATTTTGGATCTACGCGTATGAGCGCGAAACAAAAGAGTAATCTACTGCATGGCTCTTCCAAGACGAGCCAAATCCGACAAAAGTGACTCGTGCACGAAGCACGTCACAGAAAATAATCGCTTGTTTTTTCGGAAAAACTGGACATGGGGCGACCATACCGATAGCAAAATGTAGAACCGTAAATTTTAAATGGTACTCGAGCATTTTTTTACCACAAAAGCTGGGTGAAATACAGGAAAAGAAGCGACAACGAAGGGTCATTGTTCATCATTACCATGCAAACTCTCACAGATCGGCTGAAATAACTACCTATTTGACTGGCCAAATCGCCGAATTGATGGGTCACTTTCAGCCCTGATTTAGCACCAGATGACTTCTTTTTACTCCCGTTCATCAAGAATAAATTGCGTGGCCAACATTTTTCGGCGTCTGAAGAAGCCGTTGATGCATTTAAAACCATGTTTTCGAGGAATCTCAATCGTAATGGAAAAGGTATTGCGAAAATTGGTTCGAGCACATGCAAAAATGTATTGATCATCATTGAGAATACTTAGAAAAATAATAAAGCCATTTAAAAAAATACTTAATTTTCATTATCAGGCTAAAAATATAAATATCAACCTTTGTAATTGTCATTTTATTATTTTTTGCTAAAAAGAACTACTTCAATATTTAATTCAAGCCCGTTGGTCTTTATATCACTCTGGTGTTGATGTAATACACTCCAACACTCTCGTAATGAGAATAATTCTCTTCTCATTGACATACTGAACTTATTTCTTCAAATCCAGGATCCAGTGAGATGTTAATTCACTTTCCGGTTAGTAGGCTATTAGCGAGAATGGCCTATTAATTGACATTGCTATTTCTAAAATTGAGCTGGCTTAGTTTTTTCACAAACGGTTTGTGCCGTAACGTTTATCGTGCGTGAGAAGTTGATGACCTTAATCATACCTACCTATTCTCTTGTTTGAGAAAATATATAAATAGATTCTCACGGAAGTCTTTCAGTATATCAAGAGCTCCGTTGCATTCTAAAGCCACAAAATGGTTGTACGGTTTAGCTAACGTCTTCTCCGAGGCACTTTAATAAACGCCGAAGAATTATCTTTCATTAAAAATTAACTGTTAAAGGGTGAAACAGAGTTAACAGAGACAGAGTATTTTCTTCATAAAAACCATTGACTTTATTTTTGCTGTGCTCTATTCCAGTGCGAATCTTTCCAAATACTTTGATATCACCTTTATTTTAGGTTAAATTTTTACCGGTTATAACCCTATTTTCTTTATTTGCTGTAACTCACAATTTAAGGGTATATAGTATACTTCAAACTCGTTGTATTCCTAGTTTTGCCGATTTATATATATATATATATATATATAATTATATATATATATATATATAATTATATATATATATATATATATATATATATATATATATATATATATATATATATATAATTATATATATATATATATATATATATATATATATATATATATATATATATATATATATATATATATATATATATATATATATATATATATATATATATATATATATATATATATATATATATATATATATATATATAGTGATCTGACTTTCTAATGATTCCAGTGGACACATTATTTTCATCTTATTGCTGTTTTTTCTTTATTTTCTTGTCTTTCTTAGAACAGTGGACTCAAGAGTTTCCTCGGTAAGACAGCGATGAAAGCTTCTACTCTTTACTACCTAAATTTTAATATCTTGTATTGCACTCATTTCTTGAATTCATTGCCTTACATATTTAACACCTCGTTTTTTTGAGTTTAATTAAAGTTTTCGTTTGAAGTTTAACGACTTTTTTAATTTTCATATTTTCTTCGTTGTTTAGGCTATTGATCAAGTTTAATCCTATTCGCTGCAAGAAGCTATTTCTTCTCACAGTGGGGGTTTGGTACCTATTCAATATCTTAGAGACTTTAGGAATCTAATACCAGCATATAGCTCTCCTAGTTTTAGTACTTAAATATTCTATAAAAGGTCTTTTTTTTCTTACGCATATAATGTACTTTGTTGAATTTTTATTCCAATGCTCACTCTAGTCTTTCTTCAATTTTTTAAAAATAAATTTCTTCCATGGTTTTTTCCATATGATCTGAAAAAATTACCTGTTTATTTTCTTACGATATTGGATTTTAGCTTATACTGATTTTTTATTATTTATTCATCTGTTTTCACCTTAAATGGCGTGCTCTTCTCCCTAACATTTTTTTCAGCTGTCGTGGGCATTCAAATACTTACGGTCATGATTATTGCCATTAAACATGTATCATTCTGAGCTATAAATATACAATGCTAACGACAGCATATGAAGGAGTCCTTTATTTTTATTTTAATACTCTTTCTTACGAGTTCTTCTTGTAAATGCATTTTTCGACGCGGTTTAATGTTTCTAGTTCCAATCCGGAAGTCATCTCCTTCCTTGGCGAAGTCTATTCT
Organism: Hetaerina americana; assembly: GCF_022747635.1. Taxonomy (NCBI): domain Eukaryota; kingdom Metazoa; phylum Arthropoda; class Insecta; order Odonata; family Calopterygidae; genus Hetaerina; species Hetaerina americana. The sequence goes on along the minus strand of NW_027287019.1, from coordinate 710,373 downwards.
GGAGAATAGCTCACTTCTCAAAATAGATGCATGGATGTTCACCGTAGGCAGTGGTTTGCATTTATATTTGACTAAACTAATAAAAATAAGAGCTTTGTTGTTTAATTTTTACAAAATTTAAAATGAAATATAAATGAGCAGTTTGTAAATAATTTACAAAGTTATTTTTTCCGACTTTACAATGATGTTGCTTAATATAATGCAATAATGATGTCCACAAATGGAATATAATACTATATTATTTCTTAAACAGAAGGAATATAATTGAAATATTTTCATGGAAATACGAGTGCTGACCAGAAACTAACTTACGTTTCGATCTAACGTGGCGGTGGTTAGGGCTAAAACCACCATCTTGGTGTATAAGCGTCCATTCACTCAGTACACATCGTTTTGTGGTAGTTTGCAGACTGTGGTTCTTCTGCTTTGCTCAGTGCGAACTTTTACAATGTGCACTGCAATATAAAATTCCACAAGTTTGATGCACAATCTGTTATTAAGTTTTTACTTGAAAATAACCACAAATCAATTGAAATTCATCGGCTACTTTGTAAAGTTTAAGGAGACGGAATAATGAGTGAAGGTGGAGTGAGGCAGTGGTGCATTCAGTTTCAAAATGGTTGCACTAATATTCATGACGAGAACCGCAGTGGTCGGCCTAGCCTTCGTAGCAGATGAAATGGGGGTGAAAATCAGCTAACAAATTGATAAAAATTGCCGATTTACGGTTACAGATGTCTCGTGGAACGTACGCTTTGACAGTGATACAGAATTACATGCTGGTGTGAACAAATGGTTAAAATACAAGGCGGCATTTTTTTCCGAGACAGCATTGATATGCTTGAGAATTTTTATGATAAATATCTCAATTTAAATATTGACTACGTAGAAAAGTATTTTTGAAATGTGCCTCTTAAATGTATATAATAAAACGTTTTCTTGTTACTAGATTTATATTTTATTTCAAAACGTAAGTTAAATTCTGGACCGACGACGTATAGAAGATCTATGATGAAAATGGCTTCCAGTGGTCATTTAACACTTATAATTGGGTGTAAGTACTAGATGTCTTCCTAAATATATATCAGCACATATTTGTACCTCATTAATTTTACTCCGGAGATTTTTATTGCGCCCGTCACAATAATACAGAACACTGTTATTAGGATACTGCTATTTGGATAATTAAATGCCATTTCACAACGATGTACTACGTCCATTAACAACTTCTCCCGAACCTGTAGTTAAATAAGTATTGCATGCCTTTCGCGTTTATTCATACAGGAGAAATGCTGATTTTTGCTTCGGGTATTTCCGTGCATATTTGGCGTCACAAAATCGCACAGAGACAACAGCAGTTAGAGTTAATAATATCTAATATTAGTTGAAATTTCAGAGGGAAAATGCTGAAAGGTAGAATATAACGGAAAATATTTGCAAAGTATTTCTGAAGTAGAAACAATTCCGGAAAATATTTTTCACACACTGTTCTACGCATTACTTTGGAAAAATTTTCATTGAATTGATCGACATATACAGGGTTCGTCCGTAAAATAAGTGTACTGATTTTTTCCCGCCGCTCCAGGCGCGCCCAGCACCGCTCTGACGGGCTGCGAATGGAGGGGGGTATGTTGGCAAGCGACGCTGAAAAAGGCAGTCGGCTCTGAGCTGTGGTGTAGTAAGGAGCTCTGTTAACGCGAACCTCCACGCTCGACCCACGTCACGGAACGCGATGCCGAAGTTTTTGGAGCAGCGTTATTCCATCAAATTTGCGGTAAAGCTTGGGAAATCGTCTACCAAAACTGCCGGTATGATTAACCAGGCTTACAGGGAGTCAGCCATGTCCAGAAACATGATCTTTCGGTGGCACAAGATGTTCGTGGAGGGCAGAGAAGAGGTCGACGACGAACCACGGCCTGGACGCCCATCAACGACACTCACCGACGAAAATGTGCGAAAAGTTCGCGATGTACTGAACTCTGATCGTCGTATTAGTGTTCGGATGATAGAAGAGCAGTGTAATGTGCCAAAAACAATAGTGCACGAGATTATTAGGGAGCAATTACAGATGCGAAAAGTTTGTGCAAAGTTGGTGCCGAAAGTGCTCAGTGATGATCAAAGACTCAATCGTTTAGAAATCGCGACACAACTTGCGGATCACTGCAAAAATGATCCACATTTTTTAGAGAACGTTGTTTCGGGTGACGAGACGTGGATCTTTGAGTACGACCCGGAGTCGAAGAGACAAAGTGCGGAGTGGCACACCCCATCATCACCCCGTCAAAAGAAAGCTCGCATGAGCAAATCTCGGATCAAGGCGATGCTCATTGTCTTTTTTTGACAAAAGGGGAGTCGTCCACTACGAATTTGTACCTGAACGACAAACTGTAAATGCTGCATTTTACGTCCAAGTGCTCGACAGGCTTCGAAAACGAGTCGCCCGCGTCCGGCCAGCGATCAAAAACATCTGGCGGCTGCATCACGACAATGCGCCGTCTCACACCGCGCTTGTCGTGTCGGACTTCTTGGCCAAGCACGGCGTGGCAACGCTGCCGCACCCGCCCTACAGCCCGGACTTGGCACCACCGGACTTCTTTCTGTTCCCGAAGATAAAGAGGAGGTTGAAAGGAACGCGATACGGGACTTTGGACGCCGTGAAAGAGGCCGTGACGACGTGTCTTCGAGAGGTTCCCGATGATGCCTTCGCGGGAGCGTTCCAGGAATGGGAACGCCGCTGGAACAAGTGTATCGACTCACAAGGGTCCTATTTTGAGGAATATTAGCTTAAGATATGTAAAAGTGTAATAATTTTTTTTTCCTGAGCTCAGTACACTTATTTCCCGGACGAACCCTGTATATATAGTACAAGTATCGCAATTTTCAATCATAGTACAAAGCTATGCTCTGCTATTGTATCGAAAATACAGTTTTTATAATTTCTATTTTTCTGTAATCCAGTTAATTGAATTTTTTGAAGGAATAAAATATGTTTTTGCCAAATTTTTACAATTTCTGACTTGTGACTTTGTCTTAAAATAATAAGATTATTTATAAATGATTGTATGCGCGCCGTACTCAAGCGGATATTGATTGGCGGATATTTTTAATGTAATTATTATAAACGCTTTACATAATTATTTTTAATGCACTTATTTTTAAGTCAGCATGGTACTATTTTTTATCAAATAAATATCAAAAAGATGTAGCAAAAACAATGCGGTATATTTTAAAGGAATGCAACAATTTTTTTTAAATTTGCTCATAAAATATTATTTTTGGAACTAATTAACTTGGTTCATCATTTCTTAAATCAAATTAAATAAAGAAGTGAAATTTTTAATTATTTTTTAATAATAAATTATGTTCTTCCCGTTGCGCTGCTGAAAATATGGGTGAATTCAAGTACTCTGCACTCTGCCTGGTAATGCTTACCACACACTTTCCCCTATGTTAAAAGGTTAACGAAATTCGATTGTCATGAGTATGCCAAGAGTTTTATTAGATCAATTTTATGATATATTGAAATTATTTGTGCAATCGTCAAGTTCTGCGGAATAACCCCAAATCCTTATTTAATCCTACTTCCCTTAATACGCGTTATATTCTGTCATCATATGTGTCTGCACCTATTCTATCCTAATGACGTCATACTTATCTTCTCTCGCTTTCTTCGTTTTCCACCTCAGTTTAACATTCGAATCTCTGTATTTCCATCTACATAACTCTTTATTCGCATTTTTCAATTTTATTCTCTCGTCATTCATTCTCAACTGAAATTTAGAATTTCATCGTTCTCTCCCAATGCACTCTTCATATACTTTCTTTGTAGCTTTCGATTTCCATTTTCAATATACATGTATTTCTACTTTTCCTCTTTGGTACACATTATTCTTTCCTCACTCACGAGTGTCTCCACTGCCTTCTAATACTTCTTACTTCTCGTATCGTTAATTTATTCTGCCTTCCATTTTTTAAAAACTTTCTTAACTTCTATTTTCGCTTGAAGATCGGATATATGCTTCGGATCAATAGGTTATCGAATATGTAAATACTTATTTTGCGGAGAAAGACATTAACTAAAATTTGGGATGATTTAAATCGTTATTGCTATTTTGGAAAATGTGTGTCCACTTGAGAGGATACTATGTTGAACATTAAAAATAAATTTGAAAAAATGTCTCGTTTAGTTTCTAGGTCAGAAACTTTTCGGGCTATTCCCGTAAATTCAGTTCCATCCATTTATTGACTTGCTCAGTGTAGTTGCATTGCTTTTGTCGGAAGACAATGAAAAACATCCTCATTAAGTAATAAAAAGCCTTATATCATAGCCATCTACAACCCCCACTATGCTTAAAGCTGTACTTAAGAATTTTTACTCCCACTCGCTTCTAGCCCGCAGCCGTTTTTGGCAATTATAATTGATCCTAGCACTAACTATTGCGATTTATTAAGTTTTCAAACGTAAAATAGGCATAGTTTTAACTTTAGCTTATGTTACAATCTAATTCATGGGGATAAAGAGCTTCATTGTTTCCTCAGCTGAAGATTAGTTGGAATTGGTGAATTTCTCGAATACAGCATTCGTAAAACCATAAACTATTATCTAATAAGATTATTATTACCTAAAAATACTATGCCACTAATTTTGAAAACAATTTTGTTTTCTTCATGGGCTCCTGGGTCGTGCACCGATATACTTGTTCACCAGTGGTGCACCTGCCTGATTCTGAGTTATTTCTATCCTCTTCGATGGGAGTGCACCGAACTGAGCACCATGAAACTCCCCTCACCTCATCCTACCAAACACTCATTGTTCCAGCCCAAGGATTGGAGAAAATATGATGGTGTCCGGAGGGGCAGAGACGGGGGAGATGAAGTAAAATGGCCCGCCGGCAGCACGGTACCCGGGTTGGGCGGAGCTGCTTGCGGCCGCCAGCCCAGTTCACGGGAGTGAGTTTGCCCCAGGGCGAAAGCCCTTCTTCCTTTCCTGCGGACGGCTTTCGTTTGTTTTGGCCATAGTCCCTGATGGTCTCCTCTTCCCACTTTCTGACTCCAATTCCTCTTCCATCCCTCCCCCACCCATGTCTGCTCTCTTCCCCCTCGCCACCCGGCGGGCGAAAACCCAGCGTATTTCTCTCCTTCCGTTCCCCTTACGAGAGCACTTCCGTCTTGTTCAGACTCGCCCCCAAGTGTGTTATATCCCTATCCATCCCCCCTCCCACTTCTTCCTTATTTCGCCTCCCTTGCGTCTTCATTCCGAATCCCAAGACTCTATCTCTCTCTCCCTCCCTCCCTCTCCTGCCCTCCCTCCATCCCTCTCCATCTTCCCCCCTCGCCCTCCCTCTTACTAGTTTCATCCACTCCTCTCCTATCCATCAGCTCCTCCCAACCTCTGCACACCCCCTCAACGCGGCTCCCCCACCACCACCATTTCCACCCCTTCCCACCCCTTAACGATGCGGTACCAATTAACACGATGACGAGCACCCTCGACGAAGTTTCTTCGTTCCTTCGATGTGAGTTCGAGGCAAGGGGGCGGCGCCCCGCTGTCTGATTTACGATTTGCGGGCAGCTCTTGGAAACCCCTAGCTCTATATCCTCTACCCGTGTTCCGGCCCTCGTCCCTCCATAAGTTCGATAAGTTTTTTCCCCAACAAAACGGTAGGCGCGCTGTTTTGATTTTCCAAGTCGTCCTGCTATACAACTAGGTGGCCACACATTAGATTGGTATCGAAAGCAGCCCTCCCACGATCCAAGGAACCTTTTTGATCCCCAATCCAGGAATTAAAATAGTCACTCCGCAATTATTGGTGGTTATAGCGCCGTAAATGTTTTGAACTAGTTGAAAAATTTGGCTCAATTTCAGTATGCGTCATTAAAATGTTATGGTAATGAAATATTATTAGTAGAAACTGTTTGTAGATGTAAACTAAAATATTATATGCTTTAAAAAACAATTCTTTGTCTGTGCATTGCTCTTTTATTTAATATTTGATTCCTATTACTGCAGTTTCAGAAAAAAATCATGTCTTGATTTCAGTCGTGTAAATGCCACCAGTTGCGCATTTTATTGGCGACGACTTGGCAAACTTCGAATTGAATTACATCACGAAAATTGCTATTGTATTATTGCATTCAAAAGGTTATGGTTTTTATATTCATTGGAGAAATTTGAAATTGTTTTTAGTTGCCATATATGCAGTTAAAATTCTACACGAGTTTCGGTAAATTCAGTGTGTACAAGGTTAAAAATCACAGCACAGAATTGTAACGACTGCCAAATTGCCGTTATGATGGCAATAAATTTACCTTATATCTATAATTACGATGAATTACTAAATTTCTTTTTCATTTTGAACAGCAATGCACCAAAATATTTGTTCTCGCTTCAGACTTGCTACGTTACATCTGTGTAACTTCACAAACTGGTACATGTACAACCTGGAAAAAGAGCCGGCAGTGCTCCTTCAAACCTCACGTATGAAGGCCCTCCACAAAAACGACTTCAGTATCATTAAATATTAATTACGAACACATCAAATTATAAACCTGTATGCATATTTATATTTCAAATGTTGATGCATATTTCTTATGATTGAAGAGTTTCCTGTATTTTAATTTGTATATGCTGCTAATTGCTTTTTGACTGCAAAATTATATTCCTTTCAATGAGAGTAAGTAATTGACTGCCTGATATAATGAACAACAGAACGTTTTACTCAATGTTTGGATGCTTATTCAAAATATTAATATTGAATTAGCATAAACGCCATGAATAAATTTCTATTCAAACTGAAATAACATATTTTATTAAACGAGTAAATGGGCTCCATTAGAATGCTGTCAGGATTAAATAATACAAAATTAATACATTAAAGAGGATTGCTGTACATTTGAAATGCCATTGTAGTGGTATTAAAATGTCACATGGTTAACCATCCTATTTAACACTCAAAATCATCTACAGATTTCACTTTTAATGCCTCTATAGGTTGATTTGCATGTAGAGTTATCTAATTCGGAATAATATTCAGTAGTATGGCTAGAACACGAATTAGTAGACAAACCAGCATAGGGCTTTATTGCACAAAAACCGATCTGATGTGTATTTAAGATGTGATTTGAGGTTTAAACATTCAAGGAAATGACCAAATCATGCCCAGAGAAACGGTGGTAGTAATTGATATGGGAGTTGACCGTCTGCTGAGGTCATTTATCCCATTAGAGGTGAATGGAAAGGGAGGAAGGGCGGAGAGAAACCTGGCGTCGAAATCAGGCTACTCTTAATAGAAGGCACCAAGGGGTCCACAGCTTGACGTCCCATCTGACGGACGGCGTATTCACCCAAAGTTCCCTCCACAAAGCACCTCAAGTAGGGACTGGGATACTACTGAAGATATCTGCCGTCTCCAGGACTCGATTCCATGTAGGGGAGCCTTTACATTAGCCACCGGACCATCCCCGATCACCTGATGCATATAATTGGAAGGGTGAGGTGCTGAATAATATTTATCGTTCAAACTTCATTTATAATGATGATCAAAATTTATGGATAATGGCAAAGAGCTTTGTGAATATGTTTAATGCCATAGTGTTTACATCAGTATGATTTAATGTTTCTGATTCCACGGTCACGCACCTGTTTTCATGAAAATGTATGCTCAGTCTAATGTATATAATGTCTTTAAAAAAGTGCCGACAACATTGCACTCATACTAAAGTGAAACACAATGCGCTTTAATTTAATTTAATTTTTTTCATAATTATATTTTATCAAATTTATTTTATCAAATATTTATTGAAACATACTACGCGTACAATAATAATAATTCATTGAGAGAAATAAAGAATTTCGTATAGACTAAAAAGGATTCAAATTAGTATTCATTTGAAGGCATTTTAAATTCTTACTTTCCGTTAAATAACAAGAAAGTACATCTTCAGCAACAATAACTAAAATAATAGCCATGGAAAAAGTTCAATAGAAAAAGAATACCTTTAATAATAATTTGGCCGTGTCGTAGTTTAAATTAAATTGTCTTGCGTTAATTCTATATTATATTCTAGAATAAAAGATCAACGATATACTTGAAATACTACTAATATTGTAGCTAAGGTGGCGTTTAATTTAAAGTTAATCGAGGACGCCCGGATCAGTGCGCACAAAAAAGTAATTTTCCCTCTTTGTCAAACTGAAATGAAGGCGAGAATACTTACTAAGTGATATTTCCGTAATACTGCGGTGGCTTTCGCGTCGAGTACTTTTTAGATCAGAGCTACCCTCACGTTCTAACGATCGCCTTTAGGAGCGCAGAACTTTGCAATGGTTCTTGCCTTCTCTCCGGTTTACACTTATGCTTACTCTGACCTGAGAGAAACGTTAATCTAAAAAATAAACTAAATGCACTTAACCTCGAAAGTCATTTACATGTGATATTCCATTAATTGTTAGTAATGGAACTGCTGCAAATAAAACATTAAATCGATCACTTAACTATCTTGAAAGAGTTTTTAATGTGTCTTTCTCACACCCATGCAAACACAAATATTTCCAAATAGTATATTTGCATCCTCTGAGCTGAAAATAGATCTCCAACTGCTGGAAAGTAGTAAAAGTATTATCATAGTCACAAAACTTTAATTACTTCAGCAAACCGCTACCGCTAGCTTTTTCCTCTTAAAGTTATTAATACCGCTAATATATAATAGTCGATATTAAGAGCAGTAATGACAAAATACCTATTTTAGGATGTCACCAAAGATGCCATAGTTGGTTTATATTAATGTTAAAGCGGAGTTAACATTATCTGTATAAGAGTAAGATAGCTAAATATTTTAAAATAATTTTAGTTTAAAGGATATTTATTTCAAAAGTTATACTCAAAAAGAGCTTTGTGTGTAAAAATGATTTGGAGTTACAATGCTTGAAATTGGGAAGAATGGACGAAATTGTTCAAAATTTTTATAGCAGATATTAATTGACATTGTCACAGGCGACTGTATTACTATGTACGCTTTTATTTCAAAACATTTTACTGTTTTTATGAGTATTTAGAGAATAAACTTGATGAAAGTCTGAATTTCTAAATTGATCTCACGATTAAGAGCCTGAGATGAGAACCGAATATTCAAATCCCCTTTTTCATCACTGTTGGAAGTCAGACAGATGCCTACTGAAACCCCTTGGCTGGATTGATGCGGTTTTCTATATACTGACTCACTTCCCTCGGTTAGAATTATCAGTAGTAGCCCGATCCCCCCTTGGGGTGATATTTGGACAGCAATTCATGTGGGGTACATTAAGTTGTAGGCCCCTCGCTAAGATTACACTATTGTTAAGAGTACGCTAATGAAAACGCAGGGTTTTACTTAACCCAATACCATTCCCTGGAAATTCTGTCTCTGCCAAATAACCCTACCTAACTCAAGGGCACAGATGACTTCAACGGCTGGTCGCTTCCCCGCACAAAATTACCGGCACTATAAACAACACTTAAAGAAACAAAACACTGAAGACTTCGATGTGAAACGTAGCTTTGGATGATTCTAAAAGTTGATCCTTTCGGAGTATGCGTAGATAATGGATGGTAGTTAAAAAGTTAAACTGAGAAGAAAAGCTTGGATAAAAAGTCCGAGAAAATTAAAGGAAAAGTGCTGGATAGATCAAAAGGTGTACGATTTGGGGAAATTCTGGAAGGTAATATTGAGAAAGAATGATTGCGTTGAATATCTAAACGAACTGAATAAATTACTTTGCGCAAATAAAATTTAGCAGTTATGTGAGCTGAGGATGAAATAAAAGTTTCATTTTGAGGTAATTTAATCGCATTAGACTCCCTTTCACGCATAAATTATACCATGTATGGGGCAGAATAGGCCTTTCATAAAAATACTCTAAGCACATTAGGAAAAGTACAAGGAAGTCTAAACATCTTTTTCGCAAAGATGAAACCCATGCTTCAATACTCATCCAATTATAAAGAACTAATTCAACCATTTTGGCTAAGTATATTACAGGTTACAGGACTTTGTATTATTCATGGATTTTCACTATGAATAGTCTAATGGGATTGCCAGAGGTTATTCAGGAGCATGCTGAGCATTGGTATCTCTGTTAATGCCAAGGCTTGCTGCAGGGCTTACCATGCAGTAAAATTATGCTCTAGTGAGCGCGCTCTTCAATTTTGGGTTTCGGAAAGGGCGGGATTGCTAAGTGAGCGGATGTAGAGCCAAGTTGCTCCACACTGCGGAACGTAACAGTTTGTCCGCAAGTAGTATCACTGATTGATACCTGCAGGTTTGAATAATTCCGGTCATGTCAAATTCAGAATAATGGATAAGCCCTTTGAACTATCTTAAACCTGTGCTCTTTGATGAGATGGATTTGCCTTTACTTCCTCTTATTATGAAAACCTAGAAGCAATAATTTTGTGATTTCGGGAGAAATGTTAACGCCAGCGTTTTGTAGCTGAACGAAATTGCTTACATTAATATGGGGTAAATAATATTGTGGTCCGTATCCCAGCGATCCATTGTGCATTATTGTATTAGGAATATAATAAATGCGTACTACTCATTTAAAAATAACATATATATTCATATCATGGGATTTTAATCAAAGGTAATTTTTGTTTTTGTTATCATTTTGACATTAAATATAATTTTCTGAGGAGATTAACATATATATGCATAGTTGAGCTTCATATGGTATTTTAATGCAAAATAAGTAATGTCAGTTTTCAAATTTACCTTAAAAATTAACGCAAGTTTACATGATATCAAATAAGCCAAAAGCGAATAATTTCGTTAAAGGAAAATATATTTATTAGTGAATACTGTTAGTATTTATACATCGAAAGATAGAATACAGAATTCATCAGATTACATGGCTCTAGTAAATTTTATCAGAAAAGATGACTCAAGAAAATATTTTCCTGGTAGAAAAAGATTCATGCATGAAGCCTCAATCCTTGTTGACTTAAGCGCGATGTCCATTCTACTCCACACATCCTGGAGATAATCTGTCACAGGACCCTTTAGTTTCTGGGTTATTTAAATACGCATTTAATTAGCAATTTATACAAAATGGGCCATTTAAGGAAGTTTGAATGCATTCATATTCAATTGGGTTACTCTTTTTGAAATTAACCGTACTATAGTATTGGTAAATACTAGTCACTGTTTTGCCTTTATCATTTCTGAGTGCCTTGACAGTTGACTTATTTCCCTGAAATTCTCTGACGCATGACCAATATACTTATGGATTCTCTTTAAGGAATTTATCTTAGCCTTTCCCTTTGAATTAATTTAACGCATTACGAAATTCATTCTTGGAGTTCGCCCAGGTTATCATGTAATCATAATTGACCTCATTCTTTTTGTCAATTCAGATATTGTCCAAAATATTTTTCATCTTGGCGTGACATAGCCTTTGACGACAAAATGCTTTTCTAACATCCACGTTGTACCATCTAGGTTCCGTGTTATCTTTTATAAATTTACTGGGAGTGAACTTGTTGACTGTTGTGCACGTTATCTCAAGGAAGGGATTCCACATATCGTCAGTATTTCGGTGATTACTAGTCGTATCTTTCCTAAAACTAGCAAATTGATTTTGTAGCTCGTACTTTAGGCCATTGTAGTCGCCTTCCTTAAACAAGTCAATTTTCCGTATAGGCACGTTATTTCGGACCCGATGTAGCGGAAACATAGCGCTTAATGCCCAAATGTCACTAATTGCTTTTATAGGTTCTATATTTAAGACTGGAATGGACAAAACCAAAGCAATGTAATCTCATATTCCAAACGAATAATAAAGCAATTTTCGGCTATTTCCTGCGGAATATTTTTTTCTAACACAAAGGCCTAAATTAATGAAGATTTATGGTAAAATAATAAAATAGATTTTAGAATCAGGCAATATATTTGAACTTAACATTTTCATAGTTATTATTAAAATTGATATTTGGTTACTTTGCTTTGAAACGAATGTCAGCTTGGTGGATGGTGTCCTTGTATGAAAGCTGGTATTGCCGATTGGCGGTGACTTACACTGTTATAATTACCAGTGTTAACTCTTTTATTATGTATCACAAATTATTATAGCACTTTAAAGGAATCAGATAAGATTAAATGCCTATTTACTTTGATTTTTTATTATCAAATACTTTTTCTGAAAAATATATGATTATTTTCTATTAGTAAAAATAATTCTTAAACAGAATAAGTGTTACCTACATATTCTTTGTCCTTATATGCCTTCCCGAATAATATTTTATGGTAAGTGTACCTTACTTCATATAGATTTTAAATGTTGACAGTAGGAATATTTGGATAACACTATTATATTTGGCATTTAACCTTAAGTCAAGATCTACAATCTCTGACTTTTCAGGGGATCCTTCCGCTGGACAAAGTCGCCAAAGCGTTTCGAAGCAAGAATTTGTGTTACAAACGACGGTTGTCTTTCGTTTGTACCCTAATATGAAATGCATGTCATTTTCCCCTGGAGGCTTGTTGAGGAAACACTGTATATTATTCACGGCTAAATCATTAAAGTTACGAAATTGTTTCTAAGTACCAGAAAGATAGATCCATTTCGTCTATATTTTATCAAAGGTCTTTCATTGCCTTCCAAAATCCTTTCATCAGCGGCAATCCTCCTACCAAGCGGTGACAAATGGCTCTGCTTCTCGGCACTATTTTTACCCGCGGTGGCTGAACAAAAATCCAAATCCCCCTTCCTCCCGCCACCTCCCGCCACAACTCCCTACTTTGCTACCACGGGTCCCAAAGCGAAGCGCATATCTTAAAAAAATAAAGATAAAAGAGAGAAAGAGAGAAGAAACATACCCCTTCGAGTCGTGCCCCTCTACAAACTGGTTTTTTTCTTAGTTCTCTCCTTTTCTTTCGTCAAACAAACACGAAAATATAAACATGTTAGAGAGCCTCTGCAGCCTCCATTACATCGCGGTCCAACGTGGGCCGAGTGGCCACTACGGTCCCCTTGGATATTCATGCTCCGTATCATTTTCTTCCAGGATAAGCAATCTGGGATTCAGGGCGGCGCTGAGTCCCATCCTAGACCCGCGCCCCTTCCCACTCCCCCCCCCCTTACGCTCAAGGGGTCCCGTCCTGACGCGAAGCTGCTGCACCCCCGCGGGAAATGGCGAAGTTGCTTACAAAATGCAGAAATGATGGGGCCCTCACCCTTCCGTAGACGACGGCACCCGACCACTCACTCCCCTTTCTCGGGAGTGAGAGAGAGAGAAGAGACCCTTTGCCCCGTACTAACTGCGTACCCGCACCAACACCACGTATTTCAGTCTCCCTTGTGTGCATGCCCCCCCTTTTCCACCCCGGCTCTGAGCCATTTCTGTGATCTCCAGAACCCCCCCCCGCCTCTCTGCCCACTTAGCTCCCTCCAACCCTTTGCGTTTTTCAGCCGCAATCCCACCCCTCCACCCCCCCCCCAACAAGCTCCCCTTGGACCGCCCGTATCCCTAAGAGACAGAGGCAGTAGCCATATTCCGTGTGACTGTTGTTGTCTGCTGTCCCGTCAGACTTGACTCCATTCAAAAAGGTTCCTTCCTTCTCTCCAAAACCCTCCAGTTCCAGTATTTCCTTCTACTCTTCTCTCTCTTTCTCTCTTCAATGCGGCTCTTTCTATTTCCCGTTCTGTATTTGTATTCTCACATTCTATATACTTTGTTTGCGATTTCCCTCCTCCTCTCCACTCTTACGCCTTTGTTCTCTCAGCTTGCCAACTCGGAGCTGAACTTGTCCGCTTTTGTTGTGGAATTCCTGTACACGCGCACCCCAATAACCGATTGAGGCTAGAGACGTATATGTTAGAGTCGAAGGGGCACATTGTTTGCGTTATTGAGGTATTGAGAAAATAATTCATTTATTGTGGACCATGAAAACTACAGACCTTTAGTTATTTCTTGTCTCCATCAAAAAGGAGACGGTATTTTTCTAGTTTCGCAGTTTGAAAAACTTATTTTTTTTCCAAAAGGAGTTCGCTGGCTTAGTGTGATTCACGATTAGGGAAAAAAATCTATGCGTATAAAATATTTAGTTTAAGGAAAAAATGTGATTTTGAAACGTTTGATACGGAATTATTTTTTAAGTCAAGACCTTATATAGATGCATTAATTATGGTAGACCCTTTCAGAATTGTTTTAAATGCTTGACATTTATAATGCACAGTAAAATATCCCACACTATTGAATACTCTCGCGATGAGTACGGTATTTTGATTTGCAACCAGATATATAAGGATGATGGATTTAGGTTAAGCATTTCATGTTATTCATTTCCCGATAATATCAACTAAAACGAGATATTTGGGCATTCTTTACATAATTAACTGTCTGCTAGGAGTTTTACTATTTTAATGCATTTAGATATGTGCACATCTTAAATAAAGGTCCATTAGAAAACGTTAAACAAAGACATTTTCTTGATAATATTCAGCACTTTTCAATTTATTAATAAAAAAAGTATTGAAGAACTTCAACAACGAGTTCAGAATGTCAGCACGTTATCTGTGAAGAATGAAAAAAATATTATACCCAGAGTCATACGTTACCATAAAAGCGCCATATTTCCGGATATTTAGAGAACAATCCTGAATAATTTTGGGCGTGAGTAAGAGAAATACAAGGAAGACGTCCCTTGGTACGCTCTTTCAACGTGGAAAAGTGCTAAATCGTTACTGGCAGTAGAAATAAGACAACGATCTTAAAGATTGCATTTCGGAACGTACTACCTTGATCAAAAAGTTCCCGGAATAACCACCGTGTGGCGCTCCCATCGTTCCGATTTGAGTTCTGTTTTTTTTGTTAAATTGGTACATCTGTTGTTGATATTCCCTTTAAATCTTAGTGTCATAACTTGACATTTGCAAAAGTTACGTAGCCAAGAGTACATCTATCTCTGTGTGTGTTGGCGATTTTTTACAATTTCAGAAATGGATTTAAATTTGCAACAACGAACTTGTATTAAATTTTGCGTAAAAAACGGATTTAGTGGCGCACGGACGTTGGAAATGTTGGAAAAGTGTTTCGGCAACGATTCTCTAAAAAAAACGGTCGTTTACCAGTGGCACGAGCGGTTCAGAAGTCGTCGTGAGTCAATCGAAGATGATGAACGCAGTGGCAGACCATCGACATCGAAAGTCGGTGAAAAAATTGATAAAGTAAAAGAAATGTTGGTCAATAACCGCAAATTAACCATCAGAGAAATAGCGGAGGACTTGAACATTGCCTATGGATCCGCCCAAGACATTGTGGTTAATGATTTGGGTTTCCGTCGTGTAGCAGCAAAAGACCTCAATTTCATGCAACAAAGAGACCGTGTTGACGTCGCAAAAGACATGATTTGCGAGGCTGAATCCGATCCATCATTCATCAAAAGGATCATTACTGGAGACGAGACGTGGGTTTATGAGTACGACACGCAATCCAGACATCAGGCAAGTGAATGGCGTTCACCAAATGAGCCGAGACCAAAAAAACCACGTCGTTTTCAGTCAAAAAAGAAGGCAATGCTGACGGTTTTCATGGATTACAACGGTGTAGTGCATCATGAATTTTTGCCAGAAGGCCAGACAGTAAACAAAGAGTATTATTTGGGCGTTATGAGACGTTTGCGTGAAGCAATTCGCCGAAAGAGACCAGAAATGTGGGCAGAAAACTCGTGGATTTTGCACCATGATACCGCACCGTCGCACAGTGCTATCATTATTCGTAATTTTTTGACGAAAAATGCAACAAATACCATCCAACAGCCACCGAATTCACCTGATTTGGCTCCCTGTGACTTCTTTCTGTTCAATCGAGTTAAAAAACCATTACGGGGAACGCGTTTTAGCAGCCGAGAGGAAGTAATGGAAAAATCGCAGGAAGCACTGATGGACATACCGAAAACCGAATATAAAAAATGTTTCGAGGATTGGATCAAGCGCTGGCATAAGTGTGTTGCAGTCGATGGGGATTACTTTGAAGGGGACAATATAGATTTAGATGAATAAACCTGTATTTTTAATTTTCTGAATAAATTCCGGGAAATTTTTGATCAAGGTAGTATTAATCAAAAATATACAAAAACGAAGTTCCCAAAACAGTTAATGATTTCTTGAACTGAGCGACTCAAGGCTTCACACTGAGTATAGGAGAGGTTCTTGAGATCTAGAAGTTGAGGTCTAGAAACACTAAAATAGAGCCACGCAATCAACACGTATTCTTAAGTAATTGAACTCATTTGGATTCCTTGTATCGTGCAAAGGAATTTCCGCCGGATCTCGTGCCATTTCAAGAATAAAATGAGCGGGATCATAGGAAAGTTGAGTTAAAATTTGAGCAGGAAAAAATTGCAGGAGAAGAACAAAAACAACAGGAATGCGTCCTTAACTTCTGGTAAGGAAAGCTGTTACAGATGACGCAACAAGTCTCTTGTTACGCGAGAGGAATGCTTTTGTGTCGGCAGACTACAAAGGAATAGCTATCTCTTTACGCCAGAACTGTTCCCCATTGTTTACAAGGGAGGAGGTTGAAAAGTGTATTTCCATCGCTCACGGAGCTCCTCCCCTATATCTCCTACTCCGGCCCTGCTTAACAAATGCTATTGACATCCTGTTTTGCCTAAAGTTAATTAAGTCCAGTGTCCCATCAGAATATCTTAAAATAGTTTATTAGGCTGTAACTAATTTAAAGTTGACAATTTCTAAGTTTTATCCCCAGCTTTCATGCCCAAAGAGTGCAAAATTATGATGGGTACGATTCTTAAAATGCAAAGCCAAAACTGAAGGGCAAAAGAGAATTACAACATGCATTTCTCCATCATTGCCTATTTTACTGTCCTTCTGACACAAGTGATTTCAATTCAACCAACTACAATGCATTTTCAAACGTATTCTATCTCTAATCCTTTATAATAAGCGTGAATATGCATACTTATTTGTATATTTCATTATATTTTCAACATTTTTCCCACCGTGCTCTTCTCGTCAAACACTGCTAAACCTTTGAATTTGTCTTTTCCTTTAAACAAATTACCCTTTTTTCTCTTTTTGGACCTCAAAAATGGTATGCTAACTCATTACTCCCCCACCTAAGGATGGTCTAAACAATAAAATAACTTCTTTTCGTACATTTAAAATCATTTCAGCATTACAATACATAATCCTTATAATTGAACCATGCATGTTAATTGTTTACACTCTAACTTTTTCTCCTAACAACTTAATTTTGAAATTCTGGGTTTGTTTCATTTTTTTCTGTCAATTATTATAGCAAATTGTTACCAACATGATATCAATTTTCAAAATTCTAAACGTTGGCTATGTTTTCAGCAAAATTCACCTTTCTCTTTGGATTATAATTTATTATATAAAGGTTAACAATTCTTCTATAAAAGGCCCAAATTCATAATATACTCTTCGGCGCTTCCCTTAATTCTTAGCACTACATATCTCTAGCAAATGTGATATATAACTTACGGCATCTCACTATTTTCAATTATTTCAACTTTAAATCGGTTATTTCTTTTGAATATTCAACTTATTACGATGGGGTGTATGATTTGGGGTGTTAGGGTACCATATGTATATGTAGAAGTATTATGTATAATCATGTATTCAAAATAATAGTTATTAGCTAATATACAAAAATACTCGCCCTCTACACACCTATACATATGTCCATAAAACAAGCAATAACTATTGTTTTTAAAATAGGTAATTTTTACATTAGTATTTCAATCAAATTTGAGTAATGAATATGTTTTTGTGTACCTCAATTATTATATCTCAGTGGTCCAATTTAGCAATATAGTTGTGCCGCATAATATTTGCCTCTGTGTTTTACGAAAATTCAAGTGTCCTGTAACTTTCTAAATGCTAAAGAGTAGCCAGTTCCTCTTCAAGAAATAAGATACTTCCAGCTTAATTCCTCCATCACACTTGTGACAATTATTCTTATCTCTTAGCAATTATTTCGTAAAATCCCAGAATATATTTTTTTTTTAATTTTTATGCTAGGATAAGCATACCTTAATTAGCGTGTTCTCCCATTGATCCCAGATACTTGCCGTGTATTCCAAATGTGGCCCAATCAAATCGCAGTAATTCTTACTTTTTCACTTAACCGTATGTTCCTAAAACCCATTAAACGGTTAAACTCTTTTACGTCCCTCCAGCCTCTTTTAATGAACTGTAGACCACATGAATGTTTGACACCAGTGAAACGCCCAAGTATTTGTTCTTTTCTAAAGGGCTTAACTCGATTTCATCTGTTTTATAATTCAGGTCTTGTTTACCTTGCCTTTTAATTCAAAACTTAAGCGTTAAATATTTTTTACAGTTTTGCATCTCATCATAGTTTTACGAGCCATCCTTGCCATACTTTAGAGTAGTAGCTAGCCGGACACAATATTGGAGCAGAACGTCTAGTTTCCGCCATCAAATTGACTGAAAGAGGTCCACATAAAGAAGATCGATAGATAAATAGATAGAGGTGTTTATTAGGGTGAATGAGACCAAATGGGCCCACTATTCCATTAAACCCAAAGAAGCAGTAAATTTCTAGTGGTTTCAAACTAGCGAAAGACGGTATAATTTACAGAGGCAGATTCATCTCCTTTTCATTGCTATTGCTCTTGGTAAGACTATGAATTTGTTTTCAGAGTTAAGTAAAAAGTGGAATAAGAAAACCAGCCCATCGTTCCCGGTTCAGCGCAACCGAAAACTTGAGGGCAGAGGCTGGAGGAATAATCGGATATTCTGGATGAGGGACTTTAGATAACTGAGACGATTATTGGGACAATTTTTGATTTAGCTGTTGAAAGAGCTGGCTCGCAACCTGCTGCGCCCATACGGCCATCTCCGGAGGATTTGACAGTGTGGAGGAGGCTTGTGTGAGAGGATGTTGAAGCCACGGTGGACTGGGAGACTAACCGAACGGATTGGTCCATTTTGTAGCGGATCCGAAGGCCCCGATCGCTCTTTAATCTTTAGTGCTGGGCACAACGGACTGAGAAGATCCCGATTGCTTCGAGCACCATGATGCTGGGAGGGGGCTCCTGGCCTCCTTGTCGCTATTCAGCGGCCTTAAGGTACATATCCATGCACGCATTCACGCTTTGACGAGTCGATCGTTTGGAGACGTAGCCATCCACATGTGCTCAATATGGATGCGTACTACAATCAGTTGACTGTATTTGGATGCACCATTTCGTAAAGGTTGATGTTGATGGACACCACTGCTATAATTGACCTAACTCAGGGCACCTAGAAGATTCTTAACAATGTTTGGAACCTTTAAGGAGTAGCTGTAATATCGCACGCAAAAGATGGTGGCGATCGATTTTCATTCATAAGGACGGAAAGGTTGCTATAACCATTTACTACAGAAGATGTGATCAGACGACAGTCATTTTTAATTTTTAAGCATCGCACTTCAGTGAATAAGTGTAAAATAATTACCTACGCGTAAGCAAAAATCTGATTGTAGCATGGAGAATAAATAGTGCTAGATAAAAATAACTACAATTTCTAGGCTCAAATTCTCTTTCTTTCATGGAAAAATGGAATACAAAATTCCTCGGTACTATTCTTCCTCTTCCAACTCTAATTTACGGGTATATAATCTCTCTTACCGTAGTAAAATGGGGCAAATAACAAATTTTAAAAACAATCACTAAAAATATCTTCAAATTCATCCAAGAGATTCAATTTGAAATTTAAACTTAGCCCTGTGAGAGACTTCCAACTTAGTTCCTTCAATAATTTCGATACACTGCTCAATTCATTATAGCAAGGTTTTAAATATTTAGCTCTTCTATGCTGCGCGCGATCTAATTCAGCAATCAATCAAACTTAAAGAGGATCCCATTTACTAGCTGTATATATTTAATGAGGCCTGAATAGCGAAGGAAATATTTGCTCTTTAATACTCTGATCACATTTCCTCAATAGTGTTCTAATGAAGCTTAAGTTTTAGCTAGATTGACCAAATACGTCTCTTATGTATAAATATCATGCACCTAGTATGGGAATTTATAGGTAACGTCTAAGTGTTTAATTGAGTCTTTACATTCTGTTTCGGTATTTTTATTGAAGTAGGCGTACGGGAGGGAACAAATTCTATTAAATAAATTCAGTGGTAACACTTTTCAAATTAATTCTGCCCGATATATGTTATACATATATATATATATATATATATATATATATATATATATATATATATATATATATATATATATATATATAAGAGACTCTCTTGAAGAAGGCCTTTGAGAGGGCCGAAAGCTCGAACAATTTACCGTGTGAGTGTCCTTTTAAATGTTGCTGTTCTATTCTATTTGTGTTATATTGTGTCAGCCCATTATTGTGCCCCTCGTGTGAGTTTTTCCGTACAATCGTTATACATATATATATATATATATATATATATATATATATATATATATATGTACATATGCATACACACTTCAATAGTATATTTTCCTGAAAGATTTGATAATGATAACATTTTGTAGGAATTTTTTTATTTTGAATTCGCTTAGCAAATATCGAAACTATTTCGTGATATTCGCTTAAGATATCTTATATTCTCAATGATCTCATTTCTTTTGTGGCCACAGATTTCAATCCTCGTATTTTTAATTGCAAGTGATATGTTCTCTGAAAAGGCTAATTTTTTGTGTTATCTCTAATAGTTTACTTGTAAAGAGCTTCTGAAATGCTGAACGCGTGATTTAAAGGAAGCTTTCACTTGTCTTCTAAATGTGTACATGTTTCTTGTGTTCGTTAAAACTTACAATTGAGCTATAAGAATTTCACGTGTAACACAAATTTCAGTCATTAAAGTTCTTGTTTTCATTCAAATTGTTGTTTTGCATTGCCCATATTTGGTGAATAAATAATTTCAAGAATGGAGTTTTACTTAAAGATATGTAAAAGTAACTCGCACGTATCTTTGTCTCTACCACTTGTTTTTGAGATTAAATACTCTCCAATAAAGGAATGGAGCATTGAAATCTCCACCTATTATCAGACCTAATCCGTTGCTATGTGACAAGTTTTCGATTTGTTTGACCAGTACTGGCATTACCCTAACATCCTGTACCTTTCCAACATCCTGTTGTCATTAGGATAAAAGTTCGTCGATTTTTTCCAATTGGGGACTTCTATAGAATATCAAACATTGCCAAACCAGGCACCTGAAATTCTCAGCTGCTCTAATATAGCCCCCACAGATTCTATTTCTCTGCCTATTCTGTAAACACTATAGTATTTTGGGAAGATTTTATCATCAGCGATTTAAGAAGAAAATCTAATTTTAGTTTGAATAACTTGTCTGCTTCTCTGCTTTGCTCTAGGTGATGGAGTCAGCTTTTTCTTTTCAAACTTAAGTGGTTAACTATCAATATCTGCGTTTTCTTTTTACGCTAATGCAAATAAAATGGCCATTTTACGATTTTGAATATTCTTTGCTGAATGTTGTTTGGTTATACGTCTTGTCATAAGCTATTCAGCTCTTGGTGAATATAATGGTATAATAGTCAAGTAGTCGCGGTTATATTAATCATGGAAAATCCATACGTGCATGACGAAGCAAAAATCATGTCCTCGACTTTCATTGCATTGATTTACTAATATCATTAAATAATCCGGGTCACTGGGATATAATCAAGGTATGCTAAAACATTTTGTTACTTTTCATCCCATTTTGTCAAATATTACATGAAACATCCCTCGAAAATTCTGCCTCAACATGATCTTTTCGGTGTGTTATTTTTTTATCAGATACTTCTCCCGTAATATTTTGAAAACACTACCTTCCAAACTATCCGGTTACTTATTGAGGAAAATGGCTTTTAAACTCATTTCTGAGATTCCAGGAAACTACTCACCCAGTTTAATCGGTCATTGGTAACTCAGATTAACTATAAAATTGAAAGGTTTCCTTGGATCCGCTTTGTTCACAACAAGCTTTGATCCAATACTTGTGTTTCATCTCTTTAGTTGAAATGCCCTTTATCTTCTTCCTCCCTTTCCCCCTCCTCCCCATCATCCTAGAACTGCTTCTAACTCCACATCCGTTTCTCTTCCCTTCGCAACCTACTTTACTAGTCGGGGCTCTCACAGCGCTCTTTGACTCTCAATCTGGTGGACAATAGACTCACAGTCCAGTGTAACAACTTGTCCCTCCCTTCCCGATAATCCTTCCCGCCAAATCCACACACCTTCCCCCCTCGCCCACTCTCCTTCCCGCGCGCCCACCCGAGACTCCTACTCACCACCACGCACGATAATTAGAACGGCCTATAATCGGCGGCCCTGCCTCTCCATCCCACCCTCTATCTCCCTCTCTCGTAGCTCAGAGAGGATATCTCTCTCTCTCTCCCTCTCTTCTCATCTCCGCTCGGAACCTGACGCTCTTTCCGAATTGTCTTTTGCTGATCGCGGTGAGTTTATCGCTGTAAAAATGTCCCCTTCTACGGTGGAAGCGAAAGGTCGGCGTAATCACGTGGGCACCTAGGCGTCATCTTACCCTCCCCCAACCCTTCCTCCTATTCACTCAGGCCTGAAAAATCCTTCGGCGGGAGACCGCTCAATCCTGCCCCTTTTTCGTACACCAGTCAAATTTTTCTCTCTCTCAGACTCACCCACCCCTCTCCACTCCTTTCAAGCCCCACTTCTTTCCTGCGCTAACTCCCCTACGCTACTCGCTGCATGGCCGAGACACTCGCATTGTGCTAACGGCACTGGTTTGGACAATCTAGCTAAACTCGGTTTGCGCAGTTCCGGGCCACTGTTTTGCTGGAATAATTTTTTTCTCACTGGACTCCTTATTTTACTTTTTAAAGATACGAGGGTCATCCGGAAAGTAGTACCCGTTCATGCCGCATGAAGTGCTGACGACGCGAGTAGCCGCTGGACGAGGTCAGATAGCTTCAGTGGCTTGTCTGCCTTCTCTGAGCCAAGTTGCGTGACGCTAGCATTGCCTGTGTTGTTTCTGTGATTGTTTAC
Source organism: Hetaerina americana (assembly GCF_022747635.1). Lineage (NCBI taxonomy): Eukaryota > Metazoa > Arthropoda > Insecta > Odonata > Calopterygidae > Hetaerina > Hetaerina americana. The sequence continues at coordinate 687,332 of NW_027287019.1, read as the reverse complement.
AATGTTTAAAAAAATTGAGAACGCCGCCAGTTGTGAAGTGAGGGCAGTGATTAAATTCCTCAATGCAAGAAACGTTCGCCCATGTGATATTCATCGCCAATTAAAGGAGGTGTATGGAGACAATGTAATGGACGAGTCGTCTGTTCGGCGGTGGTGTCGCAACTTCAACATGGGGAGGGGGAACACACACGACGATGAGCGTTCGGAGAGACCGTCTGTCATTACAGACCAACTGGTGAGCTCAGTTGACGAATTCGTGAGGAACGATCGGCGCGTCACAATTGATGACATCTGTGAGCATTTTCCCAATGTTTCTCGAACAATTGTTCATGAAATTGTTAAACACCATCTGCATTATGCAAAAATTTGTGCAAGATGGGTCCCTCGCGTATCTCAATGAGCTGGCGGCGAAGGACTATGCAGCAGGAATACAGAAACTTGTCACACGTTATGACAAATGCCTTAATTTGCTTGGAGATTATGTTGAGAAGTAGTTTAAAGTATCCTCTTTCAAATAAAATTTTTTATGTTTGTTAATAATTACTTTTGTGTCTTTATTTCACGAACGGGTACTACTTTCCGGATGACCCTCGTACTTTTTAAATCCGTTGAAAATGATCCCGCTTTTCAACATAGGATCCAGCATATCGTTAATAATGAAAGTCTAAATGGATACTACAAGGCATGAATACTTTGCTCTGATTTGAGCGTAAGAGTTTATAATACTTTATATACAAACGGATTTGGTCCCTTTTGGGACACGTTAACTGTACGTATGTATAGTTCTATGCATGATATCAAAGAGAAGTGTTTTATAAATATAATTGTGCAGTTATACGAGTGTTTTTACATCATGACCAAGGCCAATTAAATATTAGTTATGATTAATCGTATTTAGTATAAAATCTTTATTTTCTTAAATTGGGGAAACCTACTTTTCACTATCCAAAATGAAAAGTTTCAAAATTACCATTAATATCAAAGAAGTAATTACCCTATGTGAAGCTAGTGCAGAAATTTAGAAATGAAAAACCCCTAAGTCTTTCAGTTATATTAATGTAAAAGTTATGACACGAATGTTGGATTCTGGATTATTTGTATTGGATATTTTTGAAATACGTCTCACATTCAAAATATAATGATATCCTTTTCTCTAAATAACACACACACATACATATGCTGGAGCCTGGATAAGACGTAAGGGTAGTCTTTTATGCGCTAACAACATGGCTCCACTGCAGTACCCCCACCGAAAAATATAGCAAGTTTCTATAGATATGAATGAGAATCAGAAATTCATCATATTACCATTTTTATTTCAAAATATAAATTATCTGGGCGAAATAAAGCAAATCCTTTCCCTGATTATTAAAATTTCCACGTTGCAGAGTCGTGATAAATACTTGACGATAGATGGCCAGTTCTTTCTTTGACATTTTCTAGATTTGATGCTTTGGAAATGCGAGTATGGGGAAGGATAGAAAAGAGGAAATGGATATTAAGGAACACAAACAAGTGAGTCCTGGTCATGGTGGAGGAGCAAAGAGTATCTTCATGAGAAAAATGAAGGCAGCAGGAAAGATTAATGTAGGTAATTTTAATTTTGTAACTGTCTTCGACATCCAATCATTAAAAAATAATATTCTCTATCAATATTTCCTCTTTCTTTGGATTTATCACGAAAAATTCTCTCTCTTTACCCATCATTTCTAGCACTTCCTCTTTTGTATTATCTTATGGCCATTCCATTTCTAATATCCGCCAAACTTTCTATCCATCCACTTTTGTCATTTACTTATATTCATTAATTTCCATTTAGTTTCCATTGCTAAGCACAAACAGTTCAATAGCCTGCAATCTACATCTGTCTTACTTCAATGATCATGTTCCCACGCCGATAAACTCTACGCAGCATATCAAAGTTTCAGCGAGTCTCTTCTTAACATCCTTAATAATAGGATATTTAGAAAAGGCTCGTCTTAATATGGCTTTTTGATTAGGATATTAAGAAATATAAATTCCTTCTTCTTTTGAAAATTACTTTTCTAAACGAAATTATGCACATTATGCTCTTATGCTCATGTCCCTTATGCTTTCACCATTTTGGTCCAATAAACATCTGATATAAATAAACTGTTCTTTCTGCTCAAGATTTTGAAATACTTTTTTAAAGCTTAAGTTAGTCTTTCTCGTGAACCACATAACCTGTGTTTCATTTACATTTATTCTCATCCAACACTTTTTACTTTGACGTGTAAAAGCACTCAGGGCAGAATTTGCAACCCTTTGTCTAAATGACAAACTAAAACTTGATCATCCTAGCAAACTAACTATTTCCATAAATTTCCCACCGAAATTCATTCCCATCTTAAGGTCTTCCTATGCCCTTTTCTCCATTTCTCAAGCATATACGCTGAAAAGCACAGGCGAGCATTTGCAACACTGTCGTACGTCTCTTCCCAGCATTGCTCATTCATGCTGTCCATGCCCTACATGCAACTGAGCAGTCTGAGACCTGTACATGTTTCGGAAAAGTCTCCTTTCCCTCAAATCTTCACTTATATATTTCTCCATCCTTCGTGTTTACTGCCTGCCCCGGCGGCAGTAGATAAGAGTGATGGACAAAAAATTAAGGCAAAGAGGTTACCTCAGGGGCAGTGGGGTAATCCCTTCGCCTGCCAACCCAGGGATCACTGGTTCAATTCCCATCTAGATGGGTTTTTCTCCCCATAAGGTATGGTTGCTGGTAATTTTATTCAAAGAAATGTACTATAACGTTGGGGTTAGGTGAAAGAAGGGACTACGAAGTCTCAATAATTCCCCAATTAAAGTCATGAAATAATTAAATAATAAATCAATTATAGCCAAGTTAGTTTATCAAACACCTCCTCAATGTCTACGAATCAAACATTTACATTTCGATTGCACTCTATGCCCCTCTCTATTATTGACCTCACAACTGCTATGGCACTACGTGTGCCTTTGCCCTTTTTTAATCCAAAATTATTATTCCTTATATACCCATTTGCTCACCATATCATATTCTTTTTGATGATACTGAGTATCACTTTTATCTGCGTGTAAAATCAAATTATTTTTTCCGTATTTCGCACATATGGATTCCGCTCCATTTTTTGTGTCGAAACGCAAACTTATCTGACGAAACCTTCCACCCAAATCCCTCAATAATAATTCTCCAAGTTAATCCACCAAAACTCTTCTTTTCACGTTTTTATAAACGCTTGGGTAGTTACGCGGTAATGTTATTAACTCTCACGGCCTTATTTTAATTAATCCGGAATGCCTTTTCAACGAGGGAATTTAGAAAAATAAGTCGCAGAAGCCTTATTATCTCATACCATTTTTTAATTACGCGTGTACATTTTCAGCTGTTAGCGGCACATGCATATATGACAGTCGTAAAGACTGCATGCAATCTCGCTGTCAGTCAATCAGTAAGTGGCAGCCAGTGCAAGATGGCGGTGTGTTGCAAGGGTGTATACCAGCAGAGCAGCTGCTACGAACATGGAACGCTTTGAGCATCCAATGTTCAGTCCCGACTTAGCCCGCATTGATTTTCATCTTTGTGGGTCCTTCAAAATATCATTTCGGTGTCCGTAGTCCAAGAGATTACTCATTAACCGCGTCAGTAAATATAAAACTCCTTAGCTGCCGGCTTTCAATGATTTATTAAGAGATGGGAAACTTCTTGGTTGATGAGAGTGAATTTGTAGAAAATTAAAATAAATTTCAGGAGGTCACTTTGATTATTATTAATACCTATGCCTCTATCCAGTTTTACGAATCAGTTATTGACTTACTCTCGTATCTCGTCACTAGGCATGCGAAATCTTTACCCATTTACCCCATTTTCTTTGTCTACGTAGAAGTATGCTTTTTGGATGAATTATTTACCTTTAGTTGTTTGCAGGGATTTCCCTTCTTCATCTGTCTTAATAATGCATATAGATTACCTTTTCTTTTTAAATGCTCTATATCCTTGTACCGCATCATCCACCATATTACTTCCGGTCTAAGTTTTCCCGCAGCAAATATTTATAACTTCCTTCTGCCTAAATCTATGCTTTCATGACACAGTTTTCTGTGTCACGAAACTCTTTTCAAGCTAAAAATAATCTACTCTCAAATCCATGGTTTCCTTCTTCTTTTGCAATTTTCTATTCCTATAATATTTTTTCCGGGTTTCTACACCTATTTTCATTATTTTACATTTTCCTTGCATTGCACTCGTCTCCCGTCTATTACCGATGATTTTGCTTCCTATCTATTGATTATACTTTCTTGTCATTCAGGTCAATGCTATCATTTTGCAATTGAATCAAAATTAAATCCGCTGCTGAGAATATGTGTGAATAAATGACATCATCCCTTAATCAGTTTCTACAGTGATATTGTGCATGTAATGACGCTGCAAAATATTTCGCTTTTTCCATACACACCGACGCAAATTGTAGCTTTATTAATCAAATTATTCGTAATGATTCCACCCCCTCTCCTGCGGTACCCGAATGGTTTTCTACGCGAGTTTAAGCAGTAGCTCCCTAACCCTCCACCACATATTCCTCTCACTCTTTTTTTCAATGGAAGTCTTTGTTAAATTGTGTGTTGTTATGGAGAATGTTACTCACGAATCTAAGAAAAATGTACCGATGACCGTTAAGGACCTCGTTTGCCAAGTCTGATGTTCATTTTCAGCTTTTTTTCTAATGCAGTTTATGTATATTTGTATATTTATATTTATTCATAAGGATATATATACATATACATATATATATATATATATATATATATATATATATATATATATATATATATATATATATATATATATATATATATATATATAAATATATATATATATATACAAGGGAATTATACACCTAAAAGACAAACACAGGAAGATGCAAGTCGAAAGCCATGGTGAAAGTCACGGTCAAAGAAATATTTTGGCACTTGTGATCTGCTCGATTCTTCCTTCCCCATCACTCGTCTGTGTTCGTCTTTTATATGTGTTCCCATCCCTTTTCCATATATTTTATTCCATATGAAAAAGTATATGCTCACCTCATGGCGGATTTTTGTATTTTCATGTAAATAGATAAATAAATGGGTCGCGGTAGCCTAGGAGTAGAGCGTTGGACTACTGACCAGGTGGCCTAGGTTCAATCCCGGGAAAGCCAATCTGGATAGCCAGAAGAAAGAGATGAGCCACATTGGCCAAATACACATTCAAACACGAAATCCCGCCAAACGGCGAATAAATACTCATATATACAGAAACAGATATAAGGAAAAGGGATAGAACCACATATAAAGGACGAACACAATAAAGGTGGGGAAGGCGGAATCGAACGGTGGCTCATCTCTTTCTTCTGGCTATGTGTGCCACGAAACGCACTGTTCCTTTCCTGTATGATGTTGTATGAATTCTAAACCACTCACCTTTCCTCTTGTGTATTGTCTATTTCTCCTTTGGTGGGTGAAACAGTCCCCTGACGCCATCTCTTGGCTAAAGAATCGGGGCGCTTGGCGACATATTAGACCCACGGATCTCAGGGTAAATTACGTTTCCTCGATAGCTGCCTCGATAGCAGGACGTGCCTGTGTTCACCGAGTGTCTAAAATTCGCCGGCGTCCGAGGCTTCGGCCGCCGGGGTTTGGAGAGCGGTACTGCCGGAGTCTCTCGGAAATCGAGGTTCCGATCGTGTTTTGTTTCGAGCGGCGGTTGACCGCCTAGTTCATCAAGAAGCGTGCAGTTTGACTCTCGACTCCTTCAGCCGGGAAGGCCGTACTTTTGTTTTGTTTACTGGATCAAGACTGACCTTGACTCCTGGTGTAGAGCTTAGGCTCCTTTTTATTTGCTACCGCCGGGTGCGTGTAGCGGGGAGGGAGTGCACACGAGTGTTTTTTTTTCTTCTTTCTTGGAGTGCTTTCAGTGCGCTCTTCTTTTTTTGGCGCTGGCGTGCTCCATTTGATTTCTTTCAAAATGGTCGTACGTCGCGTAAACACGCTCGCCTTGCAAGTTGATGAGAAGGCGAAACCCCCTACTCCGTTGGAGGTCCACCTCTTTACACTATAGTCGCTGGGCCTCACACCCGAACAGATTGTGGCGATCCAATTTGGATATAACCGCCATTTGGTATTCCTGAAGTTGGCAACTGAAGCTACTATGAAGAGGATTCTAGATAATATCCCACGAAAACTACCGTTTCCATCCAAAATTGATCCGAGGACGACAATTACCATTTACGAGATCTCCGGTAGCCCTTGTAATGTCAGGGTTCTATGTCTCCCCGTGGAGACCCCATTGGAAGATATAACAGGCGAGCTTCAACGTTTTGGAAAAATCCATCGCTCGTGGGAGAACAGGTGGGAGGGCGACAAACTGGCACGCGTGTTGACAGGTACGAGAGTGGTGTGGATGACGGTGGAAAGAAATATCCCCTCGTACCTCCACATCGGCGGCAACCGGGCCATCATCATCTACGAGGGTCAGCGCCGCACCTGCGCCCGTTGCAACCAAGAAGGCCACGAGCGCAAGACCTGCCCTCGGAACCAGGGATGGAAGAGCTATGCGGAGGCAATGTTTTTGGCCTCCAATCCGAACACCGCCGAAGAGATAGATGAGCCCGAGATGGCTGTGGAGGAGAGGGCGCGGTCCCTGATACTTATCGAGGGTGCGCCCCCAGCTGTTCCCGCCAAACCCCCGCATCCCCCTCCACTCGGAGGGAAATTTCAGAGGGAACGAAAGTCGTCAACGGAAGAAAGGGATCCGAAGAAGAAGAGGACGGACGACATTGCACTGCTGATTTCGAGCATTGATCAAGCTGCGGTCCCTACCAGCTCGGATACACACTCACGACCACCAGCCCCTATCTCCGTGACCCCGTCAAAAGAGGACAGATCATCCTGCGTCCTTCCTTTCTCTGGCCACGCCAACGATGCGTTCTTCCCGCAATCCTTGCTTCACGGGCTTCCAACTCCCCGAGAATCACGGGTGACAGCGGGGGAGGATGTATCCGATTACGACTGTCCCCCTTCCTCAACGGCGGGCCCCTCGATTACGGTGTCACGGAAAATCAAGAAAGTATCACCGGCCGCGGAAATTGACACATGTACGAGCAAAACCTTGTCGACGTCAACAATCCCAGACACTCCATCCTCATTCTCCTTTGAGGACAGCCAAGGTGTCGACGATCTTCCCAGGGCTCCTCTAGAGGCGGACCAATTCGACCGATCTCCTCTAATTCCTCCCGATGGGGCCCCTTCGGCAGAAGACCACCAGTCCGCCACCCCGCCCCCCCCTGAGGCCATCTCCTGGGCTGGGACAGCCCACAGCTCTGCTCGCTCGAACAGGGCCCCCCGTGGAATGCCGCCGAGTAACCCGCTCTTCGTAGAGACCACGGCTGGGTCTTCCTCGTCGGAAGGGAGGTATGCGGTGACAACTCGAGACCTCGATCGTCGACCCGTCGGACGAAGCGTCCCGGGAAGCGGCGAAGCACTCGTCGTCCGGGTTCGAGCCGCGACCGAAGCGACGTAAGCCATGACCAGGACTCTGGTAAGTGATGTCCGGTGCCCATAGCTGTCCTCTCATTCCACCAATGAATATTATTTCGCTTAATATTGCTGGCGTTTATAGCGCTTTAAAAATTGCAGTCCTCCAACGTTTTTTCCGCGACCTTAGGGCTGATGTAATCCTCCTTCAAGAGGTAAAGGAGGACATAGTCTGGGATGCGAAAATCTTTCAGGCTATCGGCAATTTCGCCGAAAGTCATTCTGGCACCACCACCCTAGTCCGAAATGGCATTCCGTTCTCTCATGTTCGCCGCCACCCCTCGGGCCGAATAACGTCCGTTATCGTGAATGGTGTCCATATCACAAACCTTTACGCTCCCTCCGGTGAGCGCGCGAGGGCAGAGCGCGAAACATATTTCAATGAACTTCTCCTCCCCTACCTGTATTCCATCTCCGGGAAGGCCATATTGGGCGGAGATTTTAACACTATCTACCGCCGAGAGGATAGTGCCTCGAACAGGGACAACGTGACATACTATCCAAGCCGGGCGCTTACACTGATGCTCGACTCCATTAGAGCGATTGACGCAGTGCGTTCTTATTGCGCCGGTCCCGCCCCCTTCACGCGATCAGGGCCTAACTCTCGGACGCGGATGGACTACCTCTTCGTCTCGACATCCCTAAAGAATGATGTCCAGACAGTGGACACCCTCCCGGTGCCCTTTCTCCCGGTGTCGAGGGTTTCCACGCCCAATTGTCGTCCCTAAAAAACATTATCCTTGGCCACGAACTCCAAAAATACGCTCCCCAACAGTGGCAAAAAGAACTGGACACGGATAAAGGGGGCCCCCTAACGCTATCTGAGCTTCGGCGCTGGATGAAATCCAACTCTGGCTCCGATATAGACAGAATCCCTGTCAGAGAATCTGCCGCCGGTGACACCAACCTCATTAAGGAAGCGGGCCGGCACTTTCAAAACACCTTTAACAGGTATCCTCCATGGAAGGAGGGAGACGCACCCCCTCACCCCCCTCTCCCTACGCTTCCCACAGGGGGATCGAGATGGTGCGGGGGCTAACGTACTGGCTTCCCACCCTGAGGGCGCGGGTTCAAATCCCGGCGGTGTTGAATATTTTTCAGAGGTGTCTCGATCCCTACTTGAGGTGCTTTGTGGCGGGCACTTTGAGTGAGTACGCCGTCCGTCGGATGGGACGTTAAGCCGCGGACCCCTTGGCGCCTTTCGTAAAGAGTAGGCTAATGCCGACGCCGGGTTTCTCTCCACCCTTCATCCTTTCCTGTCCTTCCCCTATGGCGCAAATGACCTTAGCTGTCGGTCGCCTCCCCTCAAAACTACTACTACTGCTTCCCACAGATCAAAAAGACGATTTTTGTCGAGACATAAGTTCAGACGAACTGGACTGCGTCTCCTCCATGTTCCCCAAGGGAAAAGCACCCGGCTTGGACGGCCTACCCTTTGAATTTTATCTAGCGTACTGGGATGTTTTAAAACCTATTTTAACCCACCTTTTTAAATGCATTTTAGCTAGCGGCTCTCTGACTGCAAGTCAGAGGATCGCCGTGATAACGCTTATACCAAAGAAGACGCGGCCAAAGTCGTTCAACGACTTCAGGCCAGTCGCCCTTTTAAACGCAGACTATAAAATATTGGCGCACGTCCTACGATGTAGAATGACGGCTGCTGCCGACATCGTCCTCTCTCCATCCCAGTACGCCGTGTCGAAAACGCGAAACATTTTCGATGCAGCACTTTTAATTCGCGACATCATTTTTTCCGCCCCCTTGTATGGCGATCGTTTTTTATCACTGGTGGCTATCGATCTTGAGAAAGCATTTGACCTGGTCCGGATCGAATGAATTCTCACCGTGCTCAAGAAGATGGCCTTCCCCGAGTACTTCATTCGTGCCGTATCAACGATGTATAACGGAACATACTCTATAATTAGGATAAACAATGCCACATCGCCGCCCATCCCCGTCAGTAACTCCGTTCGGCAGGGCTGCCCACTGTCAATGCTGCTGTTCGCCCTTGCCTTAGACCCCATACTCAGACGACTACAGAGCAGTGGAATCGGGGTACGTCGTCACAGCGCCGTCTGCCTGGGCGTCGCATACGCTGACGACATAACGCTCTTCGTAGACGACCCGTCCCACATGGCCCTAGCCCACGACATATTAACGTCATATGAGCAGGGTGGTATCTTCCTCAATAACCGGAAATCCGGGTTTTTGCTGCTGAAGGGCGACCGGCCCTCGACCACCATCGGTTGGTCAGAAGCGCCCTCGCTCAAAATCTTGGGGTTCTGGTGGGAGAGGGAGTTGGCTCCCACGATTGAGCGAAACTGGGGAATTATTGACCATCATGTAAAATGGAGTGTTGGAAAGCTTTCACTCCCTTCCCTCCCGATCGTGACCCGCGTCCGCCTCCTCAACCAGATTGTCTTCCCAAGGATATGGTATGTGGCCCATCTATGGCCCTTACCCACTAAATACAACGCATACTTTATTAGAGTGTCCAACCAAATGATCTGGAATGGCTACGTAAAGAAAGTGTCCCGAAACCAGCTCTATGGCCCGTTTGAGCAGGGTGGTCTCAATTTAACCGATACAGCTCTAAAGGCGAAGGTTGTCTATGCGAAGCTTAGCCTGCGCATCCTCGGCGGTGACGACGCGTGGCGCAAGGCACTCCTCAAGGACGCGTGGCAGGAACTCGCGCGCGACGTATGCCACCGGAGGGCATTTGATGAAACGAAAAAAGTCGCTTCTCTCCTACGAGATGGAGAAGCATTTCGGGTGAAGACCCTGTATGTCAGAGCGCTTACCGAGCAGCAACAAAATACATCCAAAAGAACGATTTCTTGGAAAAACTGGGCGACCAGCAGGTTGAACGATGAGGCACGTAGTGGAATGTTTAACCTAATCGCGAACACAGTCATGACGAGGGAAGTGAGGCACCACCTTCGGCTAGCCGATTCGCCCCTTTGTCCGTCATGCGGTCGAATAGACAACGTCGCGCATCTCATCCTTGGATGCAACGATAAAATCAGAGAATTGGAAGCTCTAAAAAAGATCTATAAAACCTGGGACGTGTTCGGTGGTGGTGCCATTACCGACATGAATCTGATCACCTTGAACTTTCGGCTCTTTCCGAGCTTTAAATCCTTCATAATGACCACCCTAATCGTGGAATTCACACAGATGAGAACCGCGAATAAACATTCCGCTAAAGGCATGCAAGCATTGGTGGAACGGATGTGGCTGCCCCCGGTACCGGACACACTTCGTCCGTGGTTAAAAAGTTGTTTTTCTGAATAACTGTGCTTCAAAGCTATCAATAATCCCAACCAAATCTAATGTTCCGTTGCTAATCCAAATATTTCCTTCTATATTTTGTGAACCCTGCCTTTATTATTTCCTTCAACAGTATTGTTCATGGTCACAATTGTTTCATGCAATGTATATGAATTTATGTCTATGTAAGTGTGTAACCATAGTAAGAAAAAAAAATACTTTGTAAACATAATAATCTGTAAGCTGACATTGTGTACAATGTAAACACTAGCAGTGTAACATACTAGACCGAATAAAACTAAATTGAACCCTAGCTCAAGTGGTTAAGAGCATCCGCCCGGCAAGTGGAAAGATCCGAGGTTCGAGTCCCGGTCAAGGAAATATTTTTACTCTTGTGATCCGTTCGATTCCGCCTTCCCCACCTTTATTGTGTTCGTCCTTTAAATGTGTTCCTATCCCTTTTCCTTATATCTGTTTCTGTATATATGAGTATATATATATATATATATATATATATATATTAATATGAACTATAGCTTACTATGTAACATATATTCTATTATTTTGTCCATAATGAGATTCTTTACGGTGCTCAGCTGGCATAGAAAATAAAATTTTGTTTTTCACGAGTGTTTCAGGTGTGAAACTAATATCTGACACTTTCTTGAAATACATATGTTATTACCGATTCAAATAAGTGAATTGAGTGCAGGCAGGAAAAGTGGCGGTATAGATTCATATCGAGTTACTATTTGCATATTCTCGTTGGAGGAGAAGAAGCGTAGGTACCTAGGAATACGTGTAGCGTGGTGGATGTAGCGGTCTACTAATGACGGGCGGACCTCGGGATCATGTCCGTGTGACACGCCTTGAACATCCACCGCTGCAGCCCAAGTGGAGTTATTGTTTGTGTACGGGAATTCTGTGGAAAATGGCTGATGGGAAAGGGATAAAGAACTGGCTCCCATTTAAAGTGTGAGTTGCACACGCTGTCTAGCTTAGTGTTACCTCACGGTGAGTTTTCCCTCAACCATCAAAGTGAACTTTCTATCAAAAACTAACGACCGAGAAAATAAAGCTGATGTGGGAGCACATTTCACGTTGTATGCATTTACCTGAGTTGATATAATGATTAGAAAGGCAATATTCCTTTAAATCTCTTTTCCAGGCGATCGTTTCCTGGGACGTGCTTCTTGCACGAATAACTTTGTCGGATTTGGCTCGTCTTGGAAGACCTATAGCGTGGATTGCTGTTTTGTTTTGGGCTCATAGGCATATATCCAAGATTTGCCACCTGTGCAGATATTATACAAAGCTTTTGACGCACCGTGATTGAACGTATTTGTTGAAAATTTCTGAAACACAATCATTTCTGAAATTGTTGCAAAGTACGAATGTATACAGTGATGTTATTTTCTTTTTTATTTAGCAGGAAAAACTATCTTCACGGCGCCTTTACTTTACTGCGCGTTAACTTTAGACCTATGCGATGCGTGTCTTTACGTTAAGTATACTCAAATAGCAAAGCAAATAAATGTGATGGTTTCAATTTTTTCTTCCAAATGCTTTTTCAAATATTTTTCTCACATTTAAATGGCTAACTCATGAGATTGGAACATTAACGGCGCCTCATTTCCACCTTGGAACCATAGATTAGTGGATCCGTTGGGAACTTACCACTAAATGACAGTCATCTAATTGTAATACCAACGGTATTGCGCATTCACAATTCCTATTGAGGCGGGCAAGGGAGGCAACCTTTGATTTCCAATCTTACCACTGCGTCACAGAAACATTCTGAATCTTGTGACACCTAAGAAACATCGCGGAGAAAATAATCTCCGTAAATGAATTACCAATACAGGATACCACTAAACAAAATATCATACATATGTGGTTATTCATCATCATCACTCTAATCCATTTTATCAAAGGCTTGTTCGTATTCTATAAACACATTCAAGTAATATTAGGAGTTGATGTAACCATCATATCACAGATCAAGTGAGTCCCATTTTTTTTTCGCTTTTTTCATTTTATAAAGGCACGCATTGTGATACTAAAATTTAATTCCCACAGAAAATGAGTAAATGATGACAATTCCCATCTTGAAACTAATCGGGCACTTACTCCGACGGTGTGATGTTACAATACATCAATGCCACTGCTCCACTTAACTACTTTCATTGCAATGATAACTCGATGTTGCCAAGAATAGTTTCTTTGTCGTTTCAAGGAGAAACACATGTTGTGTATTTGTACTTTTTCCACCGAAAGAAACAAAGTAATCCTTTATTTCAACTACGGAAACTTTGAAGTTTCCTAGGCGAAGGATAGCCACGTCATTCGTCGGCGTTTATTCCTTTTGAAAACCCTTAAGACCGCTGCAAAGTGTTCGCGTAACCGAATACTTCCCTCCGCTCAAAATCCTTACCCGCTTCTCTCTTTCTCTCTCTCATCTCTGGCACATTTGGCCCCCACCCACCGCCTCCCTAAACGCCTGCTCATTCATCTCCCAAACCGCTTGAAACGCCGTCCCACCCTTCAACATCCTCGAAATACCAAACTTCCTTGGCTTTTTCCTCCCTCTTGCTCACACCTTCTCTTCTAGCCACTCTTCCCCCGCCCCCCTGTTTGCCTCAACTTCCTTCAGCCCCTTCCACCTCCCTGCACGGAAAACCTCAAGCTCTTTCCTTCGGCGCTCGTTGCTTTGCAGCCCTTTAAGAGGCTGTGGAGATCCTTTTCCTTTTGCCTTGGTGAAAACCCTTTCTCCCTTCATCCCTCACCCCTGCGTGTCACAAAGAAGGGGGATGGTGGGGAGGACAATAAGGGGAGTCGCCGTGACGGAGGGCGGAAGGCAGGAGCAAGGTGGCTCGGGGAATCGATGGTATGTGGGGCATTAAGAGGATCGTATATATATATATATATGTTAGTGTGTGTGTGTGTGTGTGTTTGTGTGTGTGTGTGTGTGTACGTGTGTGAGTAGCAGACGTCGATTAGGGATCTAAGCAAAGAGCGTCTAACTGAGGTTTCTTTTTTCTTTAGCTGCAAGGGTCGTTTTCAAGTCTCTGACTTTAAATTCCCTGACTGAATTTCTTTGCAGCAAAACATTGCTGAAGGTTTTTCCCGTGTCAGATAAAGTAATAGGTGGCTTTACTGGCTATAGCACTCGGCCAGGAATCCGGATTCGTATCTCGATTAAGGTGAATAATTAATAAACTCTGAAATTCTTTGCATTGCAATGCATTTTAGCGGATTACTCCTTTATATAGGTTATCGTCGCGGAATTAACCACAGTTCTTTGAATCCATGTGCTCCTTTCAAATTTTTTACAGTCATTCATGAATCGAACAATGTAAAAATGATAAATTTTCCGCCTCGTCGTTAAATATGTCTTTCATAATATTTATATTTACATCAGAAACCAATACCTCCTCCTCCTCGAACATAAACGAACGCTAGTTCCTCAGGAAAGTCTTTTATGAAAGCCGTAACAGGAAAGGCTGCAAAATTTGCAAAGACCTCCCTATTGACGATTAGAGAGTAGAAATCATCTCTATAATGCTTCAAAGTAATGAAAGATCGTACTCATAAAATGAGATTCATTTTTTGTTATGGTGCTAATAAACACATATAAAACTAATGGATCCCTTTGATCGTTCTAATAATGTATTTTTTGGATTTTCAGTTATTTCTTAAACCGAGTAAGGAGCATGTGGCTGGATAATGAGGGAATTACGACTGTTTTCTGATAAGCCGCCTCGAGAATAAGTTCATAACATGAATTACGGCCGGGCATGCGGAAAATACCATCTACTTTGTGACTCAACGAGAGAATGCAAGGATGCTAACGGCATCGTTAGACGGTACCAAAAATTATTTTTGCATGCCGCTATGGGAAATCACTTCACGCATGAGGCAACTTCTAAGGTGCTCTGGTTAAACTGGAAATTTACCGAGCTAAACCGCCACTTAGCCTTGCCAATGCTGGTGCAACTAACTTTAGGAATAAATACATAAAATATTTATTGTAAAAATATTTGATGAATACGTCGTAAATATAAGTATTCTACATTAAATAAGCACCCGATTTTTCTTTGATGTGCATGGGAGTTATTGATAAGAAATAGTATGGATGGTAGTAAATGAGTAAAAATTATGATTCATCCAACATATTATCTCAATTCACCTCGTAGTATTTAACTCACGATCTTCATATCTGTTCATTTTTCAATACCCATAATGTATGAATTAAAGTAAAAGTAATGCTAACCAAAAAAATGCATGAAATAGGAATTCAGGAAAATATCCCAGAAATACGTAAAAAAAACTCTCATTACTACAGAAATAACTTTCCTCAGAAGTGATAAACTCTGGGGAAGTGTTCGAATAGGCCGTCTGTAAAAATGCATTTATTTTCAATGCAAACTAGGGGACCCGAACAAATCATGGTGAACCCACTTGTGGTGAGCTACGTGTTTGTCCGATTCCAATGCATGGGTGAATGTCAAAGGACCTTCTCGTTTTTATTGCCCATGGTACGTAGACAGCCTGGTATGCACAGTACTCTTAGGTGCTCAAATGTGAGCTTGACAGCGGTACTCGTGTGGGAAAATCTTGCTTCAGGAACGGTTTACGGAGAGCTTCGTAGGCCATATCCGTTGCAGGGAGAGAAGACGCCCTTTGATTATGTAGACACGCTGTCTGCCTCGCAGAGAGTCAAATGTTTATTTTTTTATCCATTATAGTACCTAGCAAGGCACCGATAGAGTATGTGGCAGGGGGTGAATACACACCAGACTACTTTTTACCTGAATATGACCCTACCGCAGTCTGACAATGGTATCCTGATTCCTAATCGTTCTTGGAAAACTGGCACCTTGAATCTATTTGTTCTACCCTTAATCTCTCCAATTTAATTCACATAATGTCTCCTGCCGTAATATGATGGGGGGAAATAATACATTTTTAAAATCTCTGCTAAAGAAACGCCCATCCAATTCATGCACGAGTTTCAATCTGTAATTGAACCTTTGCTCCTTGAGTGATTCCCAGCCTAGCTGCTCTATTAATAACCTTAAGGTCGGTCTGGTAGGTAATGATAAAGTTCATCCAGCACTAAACTCGACGGCATGTGAAATTCACAAATCAGGCCAGGGAACCTAGTTCCTTTCCCTGTGCCGATTACGGTTTCCCTGGAAGATCTGGTACCCGAAAAAGCTTGGGTGAAGCTGTAGGTGCCTAGAGAGGCTTGCCTGGGAATCGAACCCGGGCCCTCCGGTGAGTAGTCAAACGCTCTACCTCTGGAGTACCGTGACCAATGTGTTGGACACACTACAAACTTTATCATATGTAACAACGTTTTATGAATCTAGCTCCTCCACGTTGCACGCGATCCAATTCGGCAGTTAATTCAACTCCATAGGGATCCCATGCACTTGCAGCATATTCCAAATCAGGCCTTACCAGCAAAAGGTAACAGTTATTGTTGACTTTTTAATCACATTTACCTAATACTCTTCTAACAAATCCAAATGTTTTGTTAGGTTGTCCGCATATGCCCCGTATGTGTTTCACATAAGGGAAGTCGTGAGGGAGAATCGGGGGCTGAGTGATTCACATAAATTTTTCAATTGAGTCACTCCAGTCTAAGCCCAATGCCTTCATCAGTTTCACCCACTTAAATCTGTGAAATAGAAGAAATATTCTTCTCCTTTATATCTCCAAACTCTCTTAGCTGTAATCGATTAAATCGAAATCGAGTCCGTTTTTACTAATCCCCTTGTTACATCTTTTTCATTTCATATCCCGTTTTTAAGTTCTATTTTTTAGCACTATGTACTACCCCACAATCCAACGCTAAAGTGAGGGTAGGAGGTGAATATACACCAGATTACTGTTAACCCGAATATTTTTCCCTCGGGCACGGTCACACATACTTCATTTAATTGAATCCCTTATCGTTAGTGTGAAAAATGACATCTTTAGCCTGTTCTACACTTCATATCTCTAATATTATATACAGGTTCCCTCAGGATCTCATTTAGTCGGTACTAGTAATATATTTACGACGTCCTTACTAAATAGATACCCCTCCAATTAATATTTGAGCAATCCCTAAGTCCAAACCCTTTATTTTACCTTCGCTCCGTGAGTGTTTCCCAGCCAAGTTCCTCTAATAATTTTGATACGCTAGTCAGTTTATTTAAACAACGTATAGCAAATTTAGCTCCTCTTTACTGCACGCGATTTCATTTGGTCATCAATCCAACTTCACAGGGATCCCATGTACTAGCAGCATTTTCTAAATGTGGCCTAATGAGTGAGAGATAACATTCCTCTTTAACGTTTTCATCATATTTCCTCGATTCTTTTTTGATAAATCCTCGGAAATTTCGGTAAACTAGATTTTTTATTGACCCTTATGCCATTTGTTTATTACTATGTTATTCATTGTAAAGATTTATATTGACTATTTTAGAAAATTTATTATCTTTCATGAGGCAGAAGGATAAACATAGATTTAAGGCCTTCGCATCTCAGTGGAAGAGAATGAAAAAAATATAAAAAATGCGGGAAGGTATACAAACAAACAGGGACTACAAATTGGAGCAGAGATGTTTCCCGGGAAATATTCGTAGAATGCAAGACGAATGAGTGCAGAATGTTACGAGAGCTAATGGGAAGCTGAAGGCTGTAATACAGGAGAGAATCCATAGAAAGCGAGGTGGGGAGAGTAAAAGAGTAGGCAGTTTGGATGTCATAGGTCAACTTTACTTCGAAGAAAGCCGATATTTGAGATTGTAACTGAGTATCTATTTCCGCTAAAATATGTTAGTTCGTAGAACGTAAAAATATACTACGTACTATGTACTTCCACGGATTCACGTTTGCAGAGATATGTATTTGTTTTCTTTCTTCTATCGAATACTGAACAAATTCTAATTGAAAGTTGCCGAAAGGCTGAAGAGTAATTAGGATGAAAATCAGCCGTTGTAAAATCTATACCGTCGTATCCCTCTACGCCTCTGCCGAGCTCAAAATATTTCCCTTGGTGGCACTCACCCGATTTCCAGTTCTTTAAGAACCCGAAATGCTCTATTATTCGGACTTAGCCAGCCAAAGAGATCCCAAACGGCGCAACCATAGCCATTGGACACACCAAGCCGTCTTTTTATGGTGTGAACCCTCCTATGGCCGAGGAGCCAGAGCATTTATCCCCTTTTGAAGTACCGAAGCATTCATTGCACCTTTGGTTTCATTCGTAAAAATAACATTTCTGGCTCTATTCATGTGAAATCTTTAGATTTTATGTCAGTATTTTTTTACATTTTTTGATCTGACTTTTTGAAACTATTTGCCTACTTTTACTCAGGCGCACGCCTTCGCTGAGCTTTACTCTCATGCAAGATCATGGAACATATAGTGGCTAGTTTGAGATGGTGAGACACATCGATAGTCAGGAGTTATTGATTAAAAACCAGTGCGGTTTCCGAAAGAACAAATTCAGCAAGGCGCAAATTACGCTTTTGGCTCATGGTATCCTTAGTTTTGGAAAGAGCTATGTTCCAGTTGACGTGGATTTTCTAGATTTTAAAATGGCTTTTGAAGAAGAACTTCATTTTAAATTACTCACAAAGCCAGAAGCCTATGCTATAAATAAAAATGCTCTGTCCTGGATTTAAGACTTTTTGAATGACTGGGTAGATAGAATAGTCATAGATGGTGTTTGCTCTAATGCAATGGAAGTCGGTTCGGGTGTTCCCCAGGAAAGTGTCATCGAGCCTCTTTTATTTTGTCTTTACGTTTACGATATTAACTCCGTATTCATTAGTATGATACGTATATTTCTCGACAATGCATTGATTTAAAATATATACGTAATATTGAGTTTAAAGCAGCTTAGCAGATTACCTAAATTTTATGAAACACTGGTGTGGCAATTGGAAATTAGAATTAAACCTAAAACAGTGCGGATAGAGGAGTATTTGGGAAAGGAGAAATTTCATCCCGGACGCCTGCCCCATCAAGACCATCAAAATATGTATATATTGTTGACTCGGTTAAATAAATAGGCGTTACCCTAAATCACCATATCTCATGGATTAGTCACATACGAGAAATATGAGGAAAAGCTAACAAAAAATTGGGTTTTATTGGAAGAATATTGGGAGAATATGATGAAAAGGATAAAGTAAAATATTATATTTTCCTGTTTTGGCCTCATTTAAAACATGCTGCTAGTAAATGGGAACGTGCTGAAGTTGGATTTGTTGTCGAATCGGATTGAGTGTAGCATAGTGGAGTAAAAATTTATGATAAACTGAGAGACGCATAACAATTATTAGAGGAGCTATGCTGGGAATTACTTACGGAGAGCAGGCTAAATAAGAAATTAATTCTCATGTACTAATTTGGGTGGATGCCTTTTTAGCAATAGTGTTGAAAATCAGTTATTAGCCATATAGTGTTACGATAGGCAAAATTATGCCAATAAGTTCCGAGGGGTGAAATGTAGAACAGACAGATTTAGGAGTTCATTTTTCCCACTAATGATAAGGGGTTAAATAATTTACGTCGCCCGACAGCGCAAGGGGTAAAAAGTATTTCGGGTCAAAATTAGCCTGATGTGTAATCATCCACTTTGACACATCCTAGCGGTGGCATGCATGGTACAAAAGAACTAAGAAAATGCTAAAAAACTGGAATGACAAAAATAGTCCAATTTTGAGTGGAAACCAAATCACAACTTAATGCATATGTATATTCATAATTTTTTCATAGTCCCGCGTTCGTAATACCCTTTGATGACTGGTGCATTATTATTTTATTGTAAGTTATCATTGGTGGAAAATATACCAATTTCCAATTTGGATTCAAAACACCCATGGTGAAAATACTTCCGGAATTCTCAACATAGCCTAATTCGTGATGTAAATTTACCTAAAATCAATCAACTAAAGAAAAGCAATATCATCTTAACTCTGTAAATTTGTTATTTCAGTTAAGGACACTTCTATTGATTTTGATGCTTCCTATTTCATATTTAACTTCCATTGCTTACATCCGTTTAGGCATTTCCGGTAAAAATGTTTTTCACTGGATGCTATCACTCTATCTGGACACTAAGGAGTTAAATAATTTTCTTATTATCTGTATCATTAACGGTGGATATTAGGAAATATGACTATATGAGTGTTTAATATGTTTAAATTAATTCAATAATGAATCAATTTTACTAATATTTAGAACAAATTCATTTTTCGGTAAGTCAAAATTGGACGAGAGATCATTCTGTCGCCTTATTTCAATTGTGTTTGGAATAGTAACGGATAATTTATTTATATTTTCTTCAGTTGAGTGATTGGAAAGTAGTTTATAAGTTTGAAGATGTTAGAATTAGTTCCATTGTGCAATGGGTCCAGTTCTTTTAACAACTAAATTCTCGTGGTAATACTCCATTTTTATTGATTAAGACTGCTTATTAAAAAGCTTTCAACATGTAGTTTCTCAAGGTCTTTTTTCTAGAAGTCCAACGTAAAGAGTGTTTCTTTTATTATCCTATCGTTATTGTTTAATTGCCTTATAATTATTGTCATCATAGGTGTGGTGTGCTTTTAAAGCAGGTTTTTCAAAGGTTTGCACTTTTTCCTATCCTTCCGCATCCGTTCTCTATCATTCCCTTCGCTTCATGGTATTGTTTGCCATTTCTCAACTGACCTATCCTCTTGATTCCTCTTCTCACCCTTTTCTTCCCTCCTCCACACCCTCAGTCACGTTATTAGACAAACTCCCTAGTTTCAGGAATTGATTTGTTCTTTGATTTTTTCTTCCAAATCATTCCCAAGAAAATGTTACATTTTGTAATATTTCCCCATTGTCTACCTTTTCTTTCCATAAAACGAAATTGACGACGTATTCCATCTGCTGTTTTTTCCATTTATAAATGAATGTATTATGCACTTAATTCCTCGTCGTCTCTAACATGTCTTACGCTTCGCGTAATAAACATCCGATTTTGATATCTTCATTAGTGGAAATCATCCAACGGCACACCAACTTTTCACTTTATATCGCTCAACACACCGAGTTTTATGCACCTACTAGGAGTAATGAAAACATGCTGGCAATTCGGTGGGATAACTCTGTCACTTCCTGTAAAAAATATGCATACAGCGTATGCTACCCTGAGGTTATTCTGGCTCTAGGCCATTTCTAGGTTGACAAGTAGAAATGTAAACAGCAATAAAAAATATTCCGGTGTTTTTTGTCGCCCGTCCTCGCATTAAGACGCCACCAGTCAAAAGTAATGGCTCGGGTAGTTTTATTCGTGAGCTCTTAGGCCATCCGTCCTCTCTCTAACCTCCTTCCCCTCGAAGCGTCCATCCTCCCCTGGCTTGTTCTCCCCACTGCATCCCCAAGTCCCCCTCCCTTCGGCCCGTACCTCCACCACCGTCCACCACCCCTTGCACAGGCATCCCCTCTAAGATAGTTTGTTTACGCTAATTTATACCTCAAGTGATATCTGTGGTCGTGTCGTGGAAGGCCTGCCCCCAAGTGTCGAGAGGGAGGAAATCTTTACCCCCACCCCGCTCTCCTCCATCCCCTCCCGGCCAACCCCGCCAAGCCTCCGTATGGTCTTCTCTTTCTTGTTTACAGACGTCGAAAAGGGTTTGGAGGGAGACGAACCCACCGAAGCGAGACTGCCTCCCCTTCCCACCGCCTGCTTCTCCCTCCGTCCTCTCGCTAACCCTTTGCTCCCTTCCGCTTCTCCCTCCGACCCTTTCACATCCATTTGCCGACAATGTGTCTTCGTTTCTATCTTTTTTATTTATATATCGCCGGGAAGGCCTCGAAGAGGGATTTCGGAGAGGCCTCTTGGGAGTCGGGGAGGGGGGGGGGGCGTGGCTGTGCGGAGATTGACTGGGCGAAGAGCATGTGCATACACACGAGAGCGAATGCAAACGTGCACGGGCGCCCGGGGGTGACCCTCGGCCGATCGCGGCGGCCGCACCTCGTTCCCCCGAAAACACCGGCCTGTCTTGACAAGGAAGCGGCGGATGGAGAGACGACGAGCCAAACCCTCCTTCCTTTTGAAGTACATGAGGAATGAGGGATTCGGGAGGGGAGCTTAAATTCATAGGAGGACGGGGAAACCCGAAAGAACATACATTGAGGGGAGGGAGATATCAGGCGGCTTATTCTGCGAATAAAGAGGTATTTAGGATCGCTGGTTAGAGATGATATCGGGCAAAGGTAACGCAGGGGACACTCAAACTTGAATGTTGCATACACAATTTGTTCTAAATTGAGAGTGCAAAATTTGTGAGATTTTTCTAATAAACAATTTAAATATTTTTATGCTTTAGAACAGACTGTTTCCTCTGATAAACGTCATAATCACATCAACTGGTTAGGCCATGTATTTCTTATTCTCCGAGGCACTATACACCACTGTTGACTATAGCTATTTCTGATATTACAAAAATATTGTCAATCCCATTATTGTTTTAAAAAATGATTTAATTTTCAGCTCTGAGTACTTCCTAACTACCTTATATGCGTTCCAAATGCATGTGATTTTTCTTCAATTGACCGCGCCATTCAAGCATCCTCCCCTGCCGTTTTCAGAATGCAATTGCTTCTCAATATCTTCTCCATCCACAAGCCTTGCTTTCTTCCAATTCTCTCAACAGCCTCTCTTCAACCACCGTGTCTATAGCTTCATCATTTGGTTCTTTTCGCCCATTTTATTTTCTTCATTCATCTCGACACTTACCTCTAAGCTTAAATTCCCTCCTAACTTAGTGTAGGACTTGGGTTTCCCAATTATTAAGAATCACATTCTTCTCTCTTCTTTTCGGTAATTTTTATCCCAAGCCCCTCGCATTGTTTCTCTAAAGCACTGGTTATTTTAATAAAGTTCTCTTTGGTCTTCCAACAGGTTAGGGGTTCCATGTTGGCCGACGTTTCGAAGTGTGACTCGACCATCTTACTCGTGTATATTTGGTATAATTAATAAAGGTACTATAGATTTTGGGGTAGAATAAAGAGATGAGAGATATTCGCAGCCTGTAGAAGTCTCAGAGTGCTCGGATACGGGTGGCAGATGAAGAGTTTGGATTGGCAGTATGAGGGAGAGAAAAAAGGCCAAGTTCATTATTCCTTGCGATTTTCAACGAAATAACTGGAGGAAACGGAAAATGTGATACGAAAAGAATTTGTGAAAAGATTAAAAGTTGAAGGCCAACTTATCATATCAGTTATGTTTGCGGATGATCAAGCTTTCTTTAGTCTGCCAGGTAGCCAAGGGGTAAGCAAGGATTTATAAGGGCAAGAAAAGGTTAGTGTAATAGATACGGAATGAGTATGTATATATATATATATAGAGATATGAAAAGCGGTATTGTGTCAGGCATAAAAGCTTTGATATGAACTTCAAAAATTCATGGCGTTGAGTATGTAAACTAGGAAGAGATTCGCTTACATTTTAATATGAACCGTGGTTTTGCATGGATATCACATGATTGATGAGGCATGATGATAAGTGTAGATAGCACCCCTCTGAAATGTGAGCATGGAGAAGGATACGAAATTTAAAATGGACATAAAGAAAATAAAAAACGAGGAAATGTTTGGCACGGTGAATGAAGACGGAAATTTTGGTAGGCAACCAAAAATGCAGGAAATATGAATCGAGCCATTTTGAATGGCGATCGGATTTTAGGGACTATGATAGAGACAGAAAGTTTGGAAAGCGAGGAAATGGAAGGAGTAGAATAGGCATGTTGGACGTAATGATTAGGGGAAGGATGTATGAGGGATCAATAAAGGGTTTATCTTATTGTATACATTTGAAATATCTTTTGGTGTTAGCTTGGGTATTTCTTTAGGTCACATCCTTGGTACCAATGAATTTAACTCTCTTCAGTAGTATTCTACCGATCAAGGTGGAATTTTGATGGGCTTAGGAACAAAGCACTGCCAATGTTCACATAATAAGGCAAGCCCTATATACCTTATGGCGCATTACAACAAATGAAAATATTTTACAACTTTCCCTGAAAAACATGGAGTTTTACTGTAAATCTTAATATTCAATAAGAGGCTTCAAACATAATATGTTCAATGTAATATAAGAAAATCACGATTACCATGAATTAAAAGGATTCTAAGCGTTATATTTTTAAGACTGTAGACTATTAGATCGAATGGTAAGGAAGATCATTTACTTGAAATCCAAGTAGAGAATCCGAGTTTTTCCAAACGCCAAGATGCTTAATATGTGATGTGCTTCTTGTGCCCACGCTGGGTGAGACACCCAGGATTCGCTGTTTCAGGAAAAAGGCGAATGGCAAATCAGGATGACGCGAACCTCTATAAGTGGAGAAAAATACAAGTTTGTGAAAGCGTAAGAGTGAATATGGTAATATGCTAGCTAAGAAATGGAAGAAGAAAGTTAATGAGATGAAGGGCGCAGGGTGTCTTGGATGCCGTTTGCGAGGACGACCCGGCGAAAGGGTACTCTGATGCCGTCCTCCGATGGGGAGGACGGAGAATGCGTTTATTTGAGCGAGACTGCTCCGAAATGGAACAATGTCAAGTGCGCGGAGGGGAAGAACGGAAAAATACGGAGTTGGGGGAGGGCAACAGAAAAGAGATGAAAGTTTACTTGCAACGCTTCCGGCACCCCCTTCGCTTACTTTAAGTTAAATGGATGAGATGGAAGTATCTCTTTAATTTAACTCAAGTCTATATTGTTCAAATGGTACGATGGAATTTGTATTAAAATTTCAGATTATTATATTTTTCACTCTAACGACTACGCAGTCGGGGAATTTGTATGGATAATTTTCAAGTTGGCTTATTTTTCTGTTCCATTACATTTTTTTTCAATTACGACTAATATGTATTCAAAATTAAAAGAAATATTATTTGAAAAATTAAATGTATAAAATTAGTCAAAAAAAATAGTGATTAGAATAGTAATTAGTACGGAGATACTTATCTTCTGGTCGGAGGTGTTAATGTTACACATGATTTTTCAAGAACTTCGTCAAAGTCTGACTTGGAAAGTGATCATGTGGTGTTGGCATTTTTTCTTTATGTTCCATGAACCAATGTGAGGATATTAAAAGGTTATTCCTCTTTTTTCTGTAGATTACATTATGCAATTAGGAAAAATATCCTTCAGAAATTAGCCGACTAGGATTTGTACCACGCGTTTAAGAGAACTAAATTCATATCATAGAAGCTTACAGTAGAAGTAGCTACAGTTGTTAGGTCTGTGACTGTTTTAACAGAGAAGAAAAAGTAAGCATTAATTTTGAATAAAGTATATTGGAAATAATTGTCGCCGTAATGTGACCCTTAAATTTCAAAATGTACGTATAGTGTATCTGGACCACATTTGAACCAAGACAGCTATTTCTATCACCACCATGTGATTTTCGATTTTCAATGGAATTTCCTCCGTTTGGAATAATTTTTGGAAATAGACATTTCAAAAGAAAATAAAGCTCCTCAATTCTGCGTAGGAGTGTAAATATGAAAGAAGGAATGAAAAATGATGTTTCACAACTGTAGGAGACAGAATTATTTCTTGCTCTTCATGAATAGGTTTACGGGTGCATTTGTTCTTTCCTATTGAAGTAGTATAATATACGTATATTCCGTGTTTCAATTCGAAATTTCATTTTAAGATTTTCAAATCAAGAGTTGTTGAATGTTCTGAAAGGTCTATGTATTGGGAGATACTTTATTGTTCCGAAGTTTTTTTGCATTACATAAAAATCATAGTAGGAGATGTTCCGAGCAATCACTTGGTAAGAAAAAAATATGAAAACTGGGAGTCATATACAGCCAATTAATAAGATTCCATCCCTTATCTTGATTTAAAACCACGAAGTCCCATTTAACCCGAAACATTCATTCGTTCTCCCATCCATTCAGGATGGCGCTAATCTCGGACTCGCTCCAATGGATTCCACGCACACATCCGCGCCTCACGAATTAACGCGCCCCGCCGACCGCCAGTCTCCCTTCCCACACGTCCGTCGCCCGGCACCACACTTCAACCCCCTCCCACCACAGAGATGCGGCGAAGGTGTTAGGGAAGAATGCTACAATAACTACTGCAGAACTGAAATAAAAACGATGGATCTCACTTCACTCCTTTCCCATCGAGTGCACCGCGTGAATCAATCACCAAATTACGGGTGGTTGAGGGGGTTGAAATGGGGATGAGTTGGAGAGAAGTAATGTTTGGTTCATATATATCTCTGCCTATCATTCCTCAGCGTGTGTAGTTCATCGTAATATTTTAAGATATATATTTCCGCGCAGAAATCAAAACGGATTTTTCTCTCCACCCCTTTTTTATTAAAAAACCTTTCCTGCTAGAAAGTTGATGAAGTACTTGCTTCCGAACATGAAATATCTTATATAAAATCAAGTTTAAAACACAAGCTAATCGGAAGAGAATGCACACAGAAAACCCGCAGACGAAGCTAACGAGGAGAACTAGAAATAGAGAATAGCAAAAAATGTCTTATTACAAACATTAGCGCAGATATATACCTGTTCCTTTCCCATAATTAATAGTATTATTTATGCTGTATTGGGAATGAAAAAATAGAAACTTTGTGAGTCCACAGAAAATTACTAAGTTACTATTTTTTCAACTCCAATACGAATCGATTCCATTAAGAAACGCCGGAAACCATCAAATATTCATACTTTATTTTATGTAACGATGTGCGTTTAAATATTACGCGGGAAAACAATTAATTTATTCTCCAATGCAGAAAAAAATATCTTTATATTGGCATCTGGAACAACGATGTAATATATTTGAGAGCGTGTCTCCCCAATATATTACTCGATGAAGTGAGAAGTCTGGTGCAGGCTCATATTCGAATGTAAACTCGGAGGATTAGTATTTTTACGGTCAAATCCTCTATTTTGAAAATGGTTCAAGCATACCATAAATCGGGAACACTTTTCATCGGAACCCATGTTTTCGTTCTTCTAATGGTTTCGCATACCGAGGAATATTAATCGAATCGCGGATCTCCTTTTTTTCTAGCTGATCAAATTGTTGGCTGTATTTCCTGAGGCTTTAGATGAGCGGTTGAGTGGGGAGCCATCCTCGGCCAATTGGTGCTATTCTTCTCTCGAAGAATGTCGAAGATAACCGTTGGGGTTCTCTTGATCCATACACGCCAACCTTTTGCAAAATATTTTTTTAGTAGATGCTAACCTGTCGTTCACGGAGAAAATAATTTAATTGCAAATTTTATTTTCTAACAGAGGAATACTTTTAATTAAAGAAGGGTGTCTTATTCATTCAGGAAATAAACACTGGGAAAGAGTAGGTTTAATATGAAAGTTTCATTTAATGGAGGATTTAAATATAGTACTACTATCTCAAAGTAAGACATTCATTTTGATGAGTAAAAAACGAAGCACTACGTTTTTTTCACACATGAATGCGTCGTAAAATGACTTCTCCCTCGTTTTTACGCTCACCTCTTATTACGCCCTTCGCTTTGAGGACACTCGAAAAAAATTTTTTTCCCGAAAAACTGCCTTCCCCGCCCGTTTATTCCTGGTAAGACCGAGTAGCACCCTCACAGCGGCAGAAAGCACTCTCCCCACTCCGTCAGCGTCCGCTATATCGCCACACCAACGGTCCCCGCCCCCTTTTCACTCGTCCCGCTCGCCAAAAGAGCTGCTGCTCCCACTCCCTACTCCATTCCCTCCGACCCCTGCCGCCCCCTTCCGTCGATATAAACTGTCCTTTTGTGCGATTAGCCCGACACTTGAGAGAGTCCGCGCGAGGGAAGGGAAGGGGTAAGAGAGGCTTTCGGGGAGGAGGGGGATGATGGGGAGGTGGGGAGAGACAAGACCGCTTTGTCTACCTCAAGCATATCTGCCTCCGAACCCCCGTCCAGGGCCGCTGGCTGGAGAGAGGGATTCTCACTCGCCTCCCCCGGGCTGTAAATAAAGTTGTAAGGCAAGGTGCTTATATGAGGGGGGAGGCGGGGCGGAAAGGAGGGCGGGGAGGTGGTGGTTCCGAATGGAGAGGAGACTCGGATGTCAAGGGCTCAGTGGAGGATGGGGAGGGACGGAGAAAGCGAGGCGGGGGTTTGACGGTTGGAGGGGGGGGACTGGGGGCGGGGGAGACGGACACTCGGGGGAGAACACGCAAACGCCTTCAGCGAAGGTCACTTTTAAAACTATCTCGCCGCGCTGAATTTCGCTCTTTTTCTCTGCTTGAGGAAATTATCAGAAATTTTAGATAAAGATATGAGCACGTATGGTCGCAGAGAATTTTTTTGGAAATATAAATTCTGTAATAATATGAATGAAAAAAAATAGGGAACAATGGAATGAAAAACGAAAATCCAGATTGCTCAGGTGGATTTTCTTTCATATCGATTCAAGTTTCATTTGCAGATGTTATATTTTTACATAATGGTTTTCCTTATACAGTAAGGATCATAAATAAACCTATGTGATTAACCTGATTAGCTCATGTTTTCCTATTAGGAACAGATGTTCGTTATTTTACCGTTATTTTTAAGTATACCTGTAAATCGATTATTGAATGCGAAAATGAAGGTCATTTGGGTCCTGCATTCTTGCGATAACATTGTTGCACCACATGTCCGAACAACTCCGTAAATTATTTAAAATTCTAATTCTAATGAACCCTCGTTATCTCATATCGTATTGAATGTACACACATGTAGTTAGGCTCCGATTACAAGTCAGGAAAATAACTTTAAGTTGTCTCTTGCAAATGTTCCCATATTGAAAAGCCGAAGAAAAAGAACTAGTCGAAGAAATTCCACTATTTTAACTAAAGTTGTCTGTGTAATATTTTGAGTGCAATTTAACTTAAAATCAAATATTTAAATTCGGAAGTTGAGTTGAAAGAAAAATTGATGCTGCAAATGATAAAGACAAAAAATGCCAAAAATTTGTTGGGATGGTAAACTTTTTTATAACAGTCGCACAGAAAAGAGAGATGGACGGATCTTAGGAATTGCGATGAAGGAAGCAGCAATGAAAAAATGCAGTAATAACTTCAGAGGAGGTAGATCGAACATCACATGAACAAAACAAAAAAAACATTTCAGTTCATTGTCTAATAAACTGCTGCGAGAAACAGCCAATGATTTTCGTGCACATTATCCCTGGCATGGACGATGATCCTGTGGTCGTATACGTAAAATTATTAATCTGCCTTTAAATTCAAACGCACTACGTACGGTTATATTTTTTGGATTCCTATCCAATTCATATGAAGGTTATGCAGTGAATTTCATCGCTATAATAATGCTCTTATTTCATTTGTATTAATTTAACCATAATATGGACGAAAAATACCAGTTTGTTTAAATTCCTACGCTTAGTCTTTAGAAATACGCAGTAATGGTATAGTGATAGGAAAAGAAGGACGGACATTGCATGATTTTCCAATGAATCTCATATTTAATGATTCATGGAACCAAGCCTGATGATTTCCAGCGTCTCCTTTGCATGTAAGCTGCTAGGAAAGAAATAACTGAGATGCTTGAATTAATTAACCATATTTTTTCGTACTTTTAGGGAGCTTATCCTACCATCAAACGTTATCATTTTTCGACACATATCTATTCCCGAACAAAACGCTTGTTTTAACCATCAGATTTGAAAGAATTACGCATTAATCAATTCTGCGCGATCCTAATATATTTCGGTCATACCGTCAACCATTATTGTCGATAAAGATTACGTTTTTTCCCTACCCTCAAATCTAATAATTATGGATTCCTTAATACCAACGACTTTTTTTCTGACATGATTGCGATGATGCCATACTCTTTGTAAACATATGAAAATCAATTATTTAATGAAGAAATGAAATTTACGAGAGGTCAGAAAAAAAATTATATCCATGTATGCACAAACAGAATAGTTAATATTTACGATTCGTTACTCTTTTATAATAAGCGATGACTTCGTCAAATATTTGGCAGCGAAAGTAGATTAAGGTACTTGAAAATAATTTGTAATAGTGCTGTATTCAAAGTGGTCTACAATTGTTTTCGGTGTGTTTGAATGTGTCAAGTAGATGTTATAACATTTGGTACATGATAAAGATATTATGATAACTTAAATAATAAGAGGATAAATTTCACGTCTATTGCACCACCTTCTCTTTAACAAAATTCTCAAACCGCCTGCCATTCGTGTTCGCAGGGATAGTCAGCCTAGTTTAGGCTTCAAGATGCAATAAGCGGTGTGCTGTACTAAAGGAAAGCCCATGCATACTTGCTATTTAGTATTACGACACTCACTCGCCAACATTTAATACGCTTTCTCCCAGCTCCCCTAAGGGGCCATATAGTCACTTTGTATCATTCCCCCCCCCCCCCCCCCGCAGCCTCTTTATACCCACCACAATGGAACACTCTTACCCGAATTCTTCCCCCGCAATCACTCACTTAAATCAGGCATTCCAACTCGTCTTATCCCCAAATTCTCAAACCAGGATACCTAGCATATCAGGGTTACTCTCTTGTCTGAAAATATGTTTTCTCCTTTAAACCAATGCCTCCTTTAAGATGAGATTCAACATTACTTTCTTTTTATACATTTCACAAAATGATGAAAATATTTGGACATGGGATATTTGATGATCTCTTTTAGTTTGAACGTCATTTTAAGGATTTTTTCTAAAAGACTTGATAATGTAAAAATTGCAAGAGTTTTTAATTATGGCTAGGCAAAAAGGGACAAGGCACGCTAATTTCATAAAATTTCACCTGTATACCAGCAATAAGATTAGGTTTTCGCTAAGAAATCTAACTGATACCTTTGCAGTGTATATTTAAATAAATATATATGCATATAAATATATATATATATATATGTATGTATATAATCCTTTGGAGTAAATAATGATTTTAAACCAGCTTTGATTTTTAAATGTGGCAGAAATTATGCTATATATTAAAAAAAATCAAATGGGTACCTTCAAAACATATCATCAAAGTGATATTTATTCAATTACTGGGACGGAAGATGAAAATTAATTGATAAGTATAACTTTTTGGGTCATGGCTGGCGTATCTATTCCAATTGTTAAACCTTGTAGCGTATAATTTACAACGTCCTTAGGATCAACTTTTGTCTTTAGCTTTGAACATTCTTGTTACAAAAGAAAAGATATATATATATATATATATATATAGATACTCATTCACATGGAAATAGATTTAAGGGAAAGGGATAGGAACACATATAAAGGACGAACACAGTAGAGGTGGGGAAGGCGGAGTCAGGCAATTCACGAGTGTAAAGTTATTTCCTAGACCGGGACTTGAACTCCGGATCTTTCCACTTGCCAGGCGGAGGCTCTTAACCACTTGAGCTATTCAGGAAACGTAATTTACACTGAGATCTGCGATGCTTTATGTAACCAAGTGCCCGAATTCTTTTGGCCAAGATATGGCGTTAGGGAGCTGTTTCACCCACCAAAGGAGAAAAAGACAACACAAAAGAAGAAAGGTTGGGTGTTTAGCAATAATACAACATCATAAAGGATAGGACTGTGCGTTTCGTGGCACACATAGCCAGACGAAGAGACGAGTCACATTGGCCTAATGCACATTCAAACAGGAAATCCCGCCAAACGGTGTAAAAATATTTCCTAGACCGGGACTCTATGTACACACACACACACACACACACACACACACATATATATATATATATATATATATATATATATATATATATATATATATATATATATATATATATATATATACACATATGCACATACATACACATACACACACACACAAACACACACACATATATACGAGGGTCATCCGGAAAGTAGTACCCGTTCGTGAAATAAAGACACAAAAGTAAATATTAACAAACATAAAAAAATTTATTTGAAAGAGGATACTTTAAACTACTTCTCAACATAATCTCCAAGCAAATTAAGGCATTTGTCATAACGTGTGACAAGTTTCTGTATTCCTGCTGCATAGTCCTTCGCCGCCAGCTCATTGAGATACGCGAGGGACCCATCTTGCACAAATTTTTGCATAATGCAGATGGTGTTTAACAATTTCATGAACAATTGTTCGAGAACCATTGGGAAAATATATATATATATATATACATATGCACATACATACACATACACACACACACAAACACACACACACACACACACACACACACACATATATATATATATATATATATATATATATATATATATATATATATATATATATATATATATATATGTGTGTGTGTGTGTGTGTGTGTGTATATAACCTCCCAAATGATTAAGCTCCAACTTTCCGGTTTCACCTTTTTGAATCGGGGGCTACTACACCTTATAATTACCAAATTATGGCCATGGGAAACTATCAGAATGAATGACATTGTTTTTTAATTTATACTTAACCATATTATAATCTAACTGATACCTTTCTTAGTCATCTGTCATATTTCATGTTCACCAATGCCTGTTGTGGTGTGGTCAAACCTAGAATTCGCCACTCCTCGCTGGCTTTCTTTCTCATCAAGGTCATTCCCTTAGTCAAAGCTATACTTCTATTTTATCCCTAAGAGTTTAGCGCCGTTTGTATTTATATGGCCTCTCTCCATCTGTCGTATTATATGCCTTCATTTTTCTGTCCGCAGCATTATCCTTGCATTTAAGTTTCCATTCTTACTATATTGCTTTATCCTGCTGTGTCTAATATGCTTATACTGTCGCCTTCACCTTTGCTTTGCAAGGATTTCGTGAGATATCGACCGCAGAAACCTTACATCTCCCGCTACGAGGCACGACACTCAGTTAATTTGGTTTTATCCCGTATTTGACAAGACTCATTTTATTTAGAAGTCCATCATTCAAAAGCATTAATAATTATTTGAGGTGGTGTCCCGTTGTCAACCTGTGCAGACCACCTATCGTCTTACCCCTACTTTTCGAACTTTCTGGCATGGGTAGCTCTACCAGAAAATAAAGATCATTGATCCCGGCAGCAAAGGCCTAGGAGTCATTAGAATACACAAGCTCTTCCACCACGTGGTATATAGTATGTAAATATCTTGAAGGAATCCCTCACGGATATTCCTAAAACTTTTCCTTATATCTGTATCCATGTAAATGAATATGCGTTCACCATGTTGCGGGTCTTTACGTTTGAATGTGTGTGTAAATTATGTATATGTTTATGTATTACAGCAGTACTGTGAGGCCTTAGGTAATGGTCTAAAAGTTCCTTTTAACTTACTCTTACTCCTCTTACGTAGTCTAAGGAATGGCGTAAGTTTGTGGTAAATACAAACCACACCCATTTATTGCCAAGCCTCTCGGCTCTCAAGACACTACATGTATGTACATCTACCGAAATCTTCAATAGCCGCCGTGGGGGTGTGAGTCTAAAAGTGTTAGGGCTACGCACGAAAAATATTAATTCGTGCATTTATTTTATAACTTATGAAGTAACATACATTTGGGCCCACATACAAATAAATGCATACATAACCTGTATCTAACTACGTGACAACATAGATTAGGGAAACCATTTTTAATTTCGCATACTTTATAGACTCCTTCATTTCTTCCAAAATAACTATCGTTATCTTTCTCTCTCCTCGTATGCCTAAAATTCTTCTCTCTATCACAGTCTTCAACATCCCACTGCCAATGAATACTCTTTACATTCATTTTTCCTTCCTCCTTTTGATTTCTCCCAACAACCCCCTCTCCTCCCCCACCAAACCTAGCTCTTCCTGATTTGTTTTACTTTTTTTCCATTTCACATTTTCCATTATTACCTTTACCCACTTTTAAATAGACTATAGGGGACATGCGTCTTTGGCCTTCGGTTATCCTGCTCCAATGACTGCGTTTCCGCGCCGTAATATTCCTCGCTCTGTGTCAATGTTTTGACGAGCCATAACTTTACATTCTTACTCGTCGTCCCCGTCATCGACGCACTCCATCTTGTGAAAACTTCTTTTCCAAAGCAATTCTTCTTCCTATGTCCCTACCAGGTTGCCCTCCATATATCCTCGTACAAGTTTTTGACTGTTTTGCTCTTCTGATACCGCTATACTTTTCCAACCGCTATACTATAGGTTCTTCTATTTTAACTTTTTGTTTTACCTTTGTCTCTCAATTTTCATATTAACTTATGAATGTCATTACAGCAATAAGTAAGTATATTTTTTTATTTAGTTTTCTTAGTTATTCAAAAGGGAAACTAATATGAAAATCGTTTTTTGATAATGATTGAAATCTAAGACTTTAGACGATGTTTGCTTAGCCCACCCAACGAAATGAATACTCTTTTTCCTGGATGGAGAAAAATCCTGCGAACCAAGCAAAGGTTCCTACTGCATTGGTGACCTTTATTATTTCATAGCTGGAGGACAATTAATTAATATTGCGAATGTTAAAAACACCCAAAAAATAATATACTAGAAACTGCAACAGAAAAATATATTCTGCTGTGTATCCATCTTGGAATCATCTGCGTCCTTCCATCTTGAATCGCCACCTAGTTTCCCTTGCAAAATCTAAGGCAGCTATTTCTTGGTTTCTATTTGGTCGAGAGTAGTGCTGTAGGCCGGCGGGAGATAAGTGTATATACTCCTCCATGGACTTGGTACAGAGCTGTGGAAAGATCTGACGCTGTAATTTAGAAGTATTAATAAAGAAATAAATTATTATTAGCTAACAGGAAAAATATGGTGAATTAGTCTCCAATGATAAATTACAATTTTTGTGACAAAATTTTAGCTAGTCACAATAAGATCATTATGTGAAATTTCGCAAATATGTGACTAAAAATTTTGGATGGCTTTCATTCTTTTGCAATCGCGCATCTTATTAAACGGACATATGACACGAATCACAAAGAGAATGGCAAAAGAAACGAATTGAATTGTGTGCAAAAAAGGAATCGATCTCTAGAAAAATGTCCTAGATTGAGAACATGTGCTAACTAAACTGAAACAACTCTAATTTTTGCTCTAAACATCGTCGAAAATAATATGGAGCAAAATACAAAACATGCTCAAGGCAGAAAGGAATTTATTGTTTTCAATAGAACGGAAATTAATGCCTCAATATCGGTAAAGGGGCAGATGGAATTCAAACTGTATTGGGAAAATGAGATCAAGATTAGAATGGAGCGTAAAGTGGTCAGAAACGGTGAATTTGTTGCTTTAACGTTACGAAGAAATTGTGCTGGAGGTTGGTATTTAGTCGTTTCAGCCAAGGATGGTCTCTTGGGGAAGCGGCCTTGAGTCGCAGCCCATGATGCTGAGACTGCGTTGAGTACTCGTCGCGCACGCTGGGAGGGATGCTGGGCAGGGAGGGGGGCGAGAAGAGAAGGGAGCGGAATGAGTAGTGGGTGTGGGGTGACAGCCGTGCGTCTGGGAGCACAGCACCGACCGCCGCTCCCTCTACCGCCCAATCCTTCGATCGACCTGCCCTCTGGGCGCCCAACCTCATAACTACATGGAACCGTAGGGTGTAACGCGTTTGCATTTGTTTTTGTCTTCTCTGCGCGTAGTTTGCACAGAGGGGGTGTAGGTGTTAGCGTGTGTGGGTTTGAGACCAGAGGGAGGAAGCGGGGGGGAATCACGGGAGCATCAATTTTTTCCACCCGCCCGCGGAACACTCGTAAAATCCGTTGCGATGTCAAAGATGGCGTCGCGACCCGGAGGCGTGTGTGTTTGTGGAAGAGAGGCGTTCTAATGGGGTGTTGAAGGGCTTCCGCGGGGGTAGGGGATCTCGCTTGGGTGGGGGACGGGTGAGGGGGGTCTGTGGATGAGGAGACGGCGGGAAAGAAACAATGAGCGTTGTAGCGGCAATAGGGGGAATTGGTGAACCGCCTCCCCCACCCCCATCTCACTCACCTATTCCATGCTTCTCGTTCCGACGTGCTTCCGTTTTTACGGCCGCGTAATTGTGTCTGGGCATTGAGCGCAGAGTTGAATGGCATGTACAAGTCAGTTTTTGTGTTCAATGAAGTCATAAAAAAATGGCTACAACCGAAACGAGTGAAGAAGCTTTTGGAAATTGAGCGATAGTTAAAACAGAGAATGATAATACTGAAATTAATTGAGTTACTGATTTAGGGGATTTATTCAGCAGGAGTATGACTATTTTCTGATGTTTATTTAGATAGAAATATGACTTATTTACTTTTTATTCGGCTGGCCAGCTGAATTAAACTGCAAATTTAAGGTTAATTGGAGACTTAGACCATATTATGTATGAAAGTAAGGAATAAGCATGCTGGAGATAAATAATTGGTATAATGTAAGAAGAGTAAAAGGTTTACCAGCAGATATTCCATAAATTTGTGCGCAATGGTACTAAGTAAAAAGTAATTCTTATGAATTTTGTCGCTCTCGTGTGATTTTTCTTGGGTTAAAAAAATAATCTGGTGCCAATAAAGCCTCGGTAAAGCTTTATAAAATAAAGGATATGTTTCATTATCTATTTTCACCATGCAAATGGTATTCTCTAAACTCTGAACTATATTCCCTAATTGTTTCGACATGAATTGTGTACTTATTCGTGAGTGCTTACAAATATGTACATGTCAATGTAATGCCACTTAAACATGAGGAAAAAGCCAAGCTCCTCTCAATCAAGTTCGCTATACTTAAAGTAATTACTTAACATTTTTATTTGTTTATAATTGGTTGCTGGAGGGTAAAGTAATTACCAACTGATTGGTACAGGATATTCTTCAGTTTGTTAAGTGTCAATTCTATAGCCACTATTGATTCTTAACAGTTTTAAACCGATATTTCGGTATTCTAGGTGGCCATTAACAGGAGTGAGAAATTGACATAGTTTTTGCAGCTGGTAGAACTTTACTACTGTTTCCTTCCCCGTGTTCAAATTCTCACTCCCGTTGTTGGTCAAATAGTTGACCAAAATATCGGTATTAAGTTCTTGAAAACCATATTGGCTATAGAACTAATTGTAACCTAACAAACTCACAGCCAGTAGTTAACATCCCCTTCGTTTCATGTTCTTCAGTGGTAAAAAATTAATATTATTTTATTTCTTTATTAACGTGCAGGTTAATTTACGCTGAAAAAATTAAGTGAATTCCATAATATCTTTTAACTAGTTGCTCATTGGCAAAGCATCTGCAATTATACTTTTTTAAGTTTGGACGACAAGAAATAAAAACAATAAACCATAAACGATAGAAAAATAAACAATAAACCCTAAAGACAAAGAGCACCAGATAAAAGAATAAAAACTGACATTCAAAAGCATATTCAACCCCGATACCACAGTCGAAAAATGACCAAACTGCCTTCTTTGTGTGACAAAAACTACAAATAGTTTACACTACTATTCGATAAGTGGACAGATTATGCCTCTGTTATAACTGCAGGAAATATAAGCCATGTGCTAGTAAGAAAATCAAGAGTAAAGCAATTTCACTGCTCTGTTACTTCAGAAAAATGGATGCGGAAAATATAGCAATGAACTGATGGAATGCTTGTGAGAATTGAATGTTAAGAGGGTAAAAAATTATGATTTCATGATGTGCAACCTAATTCTGTGCTACGAGGTTAAGCATCACTGCTGACTTTTAGTGGCCTAAAATATTTTTAGGTACAAGTGTGGCAGCTTTTATCACAGTGGACCTGCGAAGGGCTTATGCATTACAATGGACCAGATTCCTCATTTGGAGGCGGAAAAGGTTGTGCACTGAAGCGACGACCCTGGAATGGAGTCAGGTCAAGTCAGTGCAGAGGCGGCCCGGGAGGAATTGGAAATGAGGGGAAAGAGGTAGATAGAGATGATGACTACCTCTTTTAATATCATTGCTGCGTGCTCTGTTCGTGCCGCGATAACTGTCAAAGCCATGGAGTGCTTCTGTCCTGAAACCTTTCGCTACTACATGCTGGCGTTAATAATATTTCAATGGTTCAGTCGGTGTAAAATGCAAACAGTTATGGACGACGCTGGAAGACCCTTTTACCTTCTGGTGGCAAGTTTCCAAGTCCATCGGTATGATACCGATCGATACGAGTACTTACCTCTATCTTTAAATAACGCTGCCAATCAAATCAATTTTACAAGTACTTGAAGCATCATTCCATTAAAAATGGCAATACACTTAAATGTTGAATAAAATATTTCGAAACTATAGCTAACTATTTTATTGAAACACTAAAAAAACGATAATGACATGAAATTATACAAAAAATGAGGTAAATATTTGAAGCATGCATATATTTTTTAGCAATAACACACGAGGGCTGCCCAGAAATTAAATTTCATTTTACTGTAAAAAATACAGCAGAATAGATACAGAAATTTTGTTATCTTCATTTCAAAACTACATAAATCTACTGTTTCTGTACTTATCGGCTAAAGAGATTTAAATATTTATTATGTCTATGAATTAGTTTTCAAATTCCTTCAGAATAACATTCTGCCGCCTGAGATTGTAGCCAACCGACGATGGCATTTTGAAGATTCTCATCGAGACGACAACAAAACATGTGGTAGCCTAACTTTTTAGCCGTTTTCCATGCAACAGAGTCATATAAATCTGTGGAAAACTTTCTGAACAATTCAGATATCGTAAAACGCTCGTTTTCACGAACTTTTAGTCAATTTTCAGGGGCTGTTCATTGTTCATCACAGATGGATGGCTACTATTGTCATCATCATGGACATTTGTGCTCGCTCTTGAACGAACAAAAACACTGACGCACGGCTCTTTTCGCTCATCAAATAAGATTTGTACGAAGCACATATTTCCCGATGAATATCAGCTGCTTTGAATTTTTTATCAGTAACAACCTGATAACTGAAAAAACTTCACATTTGGTGGGAGTTTCAATTGTATTAATTTGACTCGTTATTGTAAACAAACGAAAATCGCGCGGCCTTCCAGCCACTGCAGCTTGAGGCATGCTGACCTCTGTGTGCGTAAATACACCGACAACTGGGTTCCCTCCAAAAACTCTCACTCTACACGAAAATGGAGATTACTTTTTAGAGGTCCCTCGTATCATATTTGTATTAATTTTTTTAGATGCTGGTGAAAAGCCTAACCTGAGTGAATAGGAGGACTTAAACTGAGACCCTATTTTTGTTTTAACTGCTTAATAACCTTGAAAAGAAATAAGCAATAATATGCTCACCTTCCTCTAAAAGTAAAGCAGTGAAAGTTTAATAATAACTTTAGAAAAACAGAGGAAGAATTCTTTAATTTAATGGAGGCAATTTAATTTAATGGTCTCTTATTATTAGGCGTGGATCTCCCCTTCTGTGTGTTAACTACTAGAGATGTTCCAAGAAAATCGTTTTCAAAGCCAATATTTTTAGCAAATTTCTCTCTCATAATTAGCCAAATATTTTTCGAACTACAGTGTAGTTCTTGTTCTCTGTGTTATTGTTAACTTCATATTGCTGATTAAATTCATAATCCAGTATATGAACAGTTAAGTTTGAAGAGGCTCACTTTTCAGGTTTTCTACTACACCTGCTGGTTTCATTAGCATTTTTTTATTATTCTGACAGCCATTTCTATTATTTTGTTGAATTTATTTGTTTATTATCAGAGGGAGAGGACCTAAATGTTCGCAATATGCGAAGTATAATCAACTAGAAATATTATTTATATTCTGGGGGTTAACTTTTTCAATTTACAAATATTTGTTTAAAAAAAGTAGTGCACTTTCAAACAAGATCTTTAAAAATAAATGTCCCTCATTAAGGACTAAAATCCTGGCGTAAGGGAAATGTGCGTCCTGATTTCCCATGCGGCTGTGCAGGCGGGGACAGTGATGTGTACTCCTAGTGGGGTCCCCCATACCAGATAGATCACAGGATAGTAGCCAGACAAACGGTAGTCGGAAAGCGCAGCGTCTGTGCCGAAATAGGGCGGCTGCAAACGCGTCTGACCCCAGTAGGGCAGTGATTTTAATGATGTTGTTACATTAAAAGCACTATGGTTATTTCTGGCAAAAAAGGCACTCGGACTGATCGGGCGTATGTCGAGCCAAGTAGTGGAAGAGGCAAGGTTTTTCCGGTCATCATTTTGCAAAATCAATGCAAAGAGCACCCGAAAGAACAGCGCAGAAGGGGACTGAAATAGAATATAGACTTATAATGTAAGGGCGATGCTGAGAAAAGGAAAGTTACAAAATATGAAACGAGAAATGGAGTGAGAAAATACAGATGTTTTTGGGTTTTTTGAGGTGTGCTGGAAGGATCACAAGGGCTGATCAAGTAACATTAATACAGTAATGCATGTATGTCTTGGGAAGCTGGAGAGTCAGGAAACTGTGGCAATAGTTTTGAAAAATGTAAGATGAAACGTAGTAAAATTACAGCAACCATTATTAAATTTTGGACAGTAGGAGTAAAAGCTGAAGTTACAACTTGTTTAATGCTAAGACCAACATCATTCTAAACAATCATAAAAAGGAAGAATTAGACAGGGTTTACGCCATATATTACTATATTTATGCATCATCTATCGATTAGACTAAATCTGGATGGATACAAGCTACCAAGCGATACAACGACAATTCCTTTGTATTTCTTAGCAAACCACAACCTGATATCAAACATTATAACAAGCCCCACATTAACCTCGGATAATTCCTCCCTTTGTTCCGTCCAACATGCCTATTCTTTACCACTTCCTCATTTGCCTAACGCTTTTCCCTCTATCAAGGCCTTCAACATCACATTGCCATTTAAATTGCTAAATATTTGTCTTTTCAAACTCTTATTTATTTTCCCGAATCCTCTCTCTTCCCCATCTGTGCCTAGTACTTGATTGTAAGTATAAAAACATTTTTGTTGTTTTTATACTTTTAATTGTTTTTTATACTTCTTTCAATCATACTTCAAATCACATTGCCAGTAATCCAAGGTTTTCCCGTTCTATTCCCGTTTACACTTCCATTAGTTTTGCTGAAGTCGTTCAATATCCCTATTTAAATTTTTTGCCATTCTTCCTCGATAGTTTGCAGAACCGTGCTCCATCATTCTTTTCTGAAGATTTTGCTGAGACTTCATTCTTTTCATTACCCTTAAATACTCTTCTCTCTTTTTTACCTGTATGAATCGGACCATAGTTTTTATCATTACCGAATTATGATTGGAGGCCAAGGAAATTGTTTAAATGATTAAGCTGTTCCAAAATCTGTTCGTAACCATAAAATTATGTTACCGATACCTTTCGAAGTTGTCTGGCATTTTACATGCATGCATATGCCTTTTGCGGTGTCTAAACTAAGTCTTGGTGATGTCTGAACTCTTTCTTCTGCAGACCTCAATTGTTTTATCTCCGCGGTCATTTCTCGTACCTAAATCGTAATCCTCCCATCTCCTTACGATCCTTTCCTTCGCTACCATCGCATTCGAATCCCCCATCACTATCAAAGGCTTCCCTCTAGGAACACCCGAGATTTCCTCTTTTCATCTCTTGCTTTATGCCTCCTAATTTTCCTACACTAGCATAGTCATATCATTCTATGAGGCCATTTTAATTAATTCGTTCCTCATCAGACTTTTAAGCTGCCACTGTCATTTATGATTTTCTAAGATTTCATGAGATAACGATCACGGAAACCTTTCCTCCGCAGATGCCTCCCATTTAGCCGAGTTCCGCAGTTACCCGAACCCATTTTCTTTAATTATTCAAAATTAAATTTTGGGGACAAGGAAATTAGCTGGTTTTTCGGTGTCTTCCCAAATAGTATTTTAAGCGGGACACCATTACTCAAATGACCGCCTCACTGGGGTCAGACCCCTACACTGAGGGACGGATTGTTGTGCGGATTATTTTACTTCAGATTTCTGCTCTTTGACCTGTCTAGCATGTGTTACTCTACCATCAGCAACTTTCATATCTCCCGCCAGTACAGCTTTTGGGGTTGTCAGAATGCGCAAACCCTTCAACTACGGTTAGATTACATTCCATGGGGGATGCAAACAATGAGAGGAAATATTAATGCGTTCTTCTGACAGGAATTATCTGGCAGAGGTTCGGAGCAAAGATGGGAGCTAATAGAGATGCGAAGAAACGAATGGTAGTCAAATAGGTGAATGCGATTGGGGAGCATTACGGAGAAAGTAATGCAGATCTGTTTGAAACAGGGGTTATTGAAATGAGGTGAATAAGCAAGTTTGCGGAATTGATGGAGGGCTATTTTTTATCTAGAATGTCTCGTTGTATTTTGTTGGGCGAAGCAAGTAAATGTATTTTTGTACTAATGTGTGTATAGGCTGTGTCCATCCAGTCTTCTTTAATTGGTAGAATACCATTGAGAGTAATACTATCAAGAGAGTGAGCATAAGAGAGCATTGCTATGCATAGTTCCTAACGCTCAGCATTGATTTACACGTTACAAGTACCTTCTCAAAAATAAGTAGAATACGGGAATATGGGGAAAAAATAATTATTACAAAGCTGAGTACAAAAGACTAAAATCCTTCATATGAACACCCTAATATATCGACACACCAATGCCAGTGCCTCCGCTAGTTGTGGTATACTTCTTGTAAGGTATCAAAAGGACCCTCGTTCAAGCAGCTCCTTATGACCTCGTTGACATAACTCAATGGTCCAAAATGGAACTCAAAGGGGTTATAATTTGGATGTACTAAAACACCCATGTCAGTAACCAACTATTCGAAACAAATCGGTTCACTATCAACGACATCCAAGAGTTCCAAAAATGCATGAATGTCGTGCTAGCAGTTTTTTGACAGCAACTTGGAGAACATCTTGGCATGCCTTTCTCATGGCTAAATCATTTGAAAGAATGCTGTAAACTGTGGTTTTCTGAATATTGCACTCTGAAACTTTGGGGTCAATAGAATCGAGCATGTGTCTCATTTTTTGTGCATTTTTATCACACTTTGTAGTTGATAGATGTCCAGAGCAATCCTCATCTTCAACCTCCTCATTAATCTCCCGGAACATCCAATGGTAGCGGAAAATCACCACCATTCACCCTTTCCATAAGCATCCTTTTTAGCTATTAGAAATTAACTCATCCCTGCATTCAGAGAAAAGGTTAAAGCACATTGCTTCCCCCTCCTTAAATATGCTTCTTGTGTCCTCTCTTTTCATGCCCCACTTTGATTACGGTGATGTAGTATACCAAGACCTTTCAGGCGAACTGAAAACCAAACTCCAGAGGACCCATAACTCCTGTGTGCGGTTCATATGTGATCTTAGGAAATACGATCATATTTCCGACTCATTTAACAGAATATCCTGGTTAAAGCTAGAAGGCCGCAGGCAGTTACATATTCTTTCACTGTTCTACGGAATACTTTCAAACCACACACCTAAATATCTATACAAAAATTTCCTCTTCATCAGCTCAATCCACAACAGAAATACTAGGGGTAAAATGTAACTTCTTGTCCCACACCATCGCACGGAAATCTATCACAAATCTTTTTATGTTACAGCATGCCGTCTGTGGAACTCTCTCCCGTATGACATAAAAAACTCTTCATCAACAACAACATTTAGAAGAGCACTTCACAAGTTCATTTTCCTCATGTACTTAACTTAACCAGTATACCCTCCGTCATTCCACTCAGCTGTTATACAGATCACTGTGTCTACTTTTTTCCCTGCTTTTTGTTTTGTCATCTCAAGCGGTAGGAGTTTCCATCATTATTTTTAGAAATATTACGCTTCTCATTACTCCGCATGTGTTGTCAATGTATTTAATTACTCCATTTCAATTTCAGTAACTTAATAATATGTATACTCTATAAAAATGATGGTTACAATGTGCATGTATCTTTTCTCTAATTAATAGGGTTTTCGCAGGTTTTTCACACCCCCCTTTTCTTCATGGGTGTTTTTCCTGCGTGGGTTTTTACTAGTTGAGCAATGCCACGCTCTCCCTAGCTTTTCCCACAAACCTCATTCTTTGCTTAGACTTTCCTCATTTTATTGTTCTCTGTCTTCACTGTAATTTTTCTTTTCGATGTGTAAATCTATGCTAAATGAATTGATGTCTGTCTATATGTATTTATGTGTACATATGAATGTAACTATTAGTTTAATTCCTAATATAATATGTATACGACGATGGGTTAAATGGAAGTAGGGGCCATTTGGTCTCAATTTCGCCCAAATAAAGACCTCTATCTATCTATCTTTAACTATGATCATTGTCTCCAAACCCGATTTACTGACTTCAATGAAATTTTTCTCTCCCCAAATCACTCCCCTCCAGCCATCTTCATTGGTAACAAAAAAGCATTCTACATTTTTTTGTTACAGACTCTGTACGCTTGGATCTTAATCATTTCACCATTCATGAATGTAACACCTCAAAACACCGGATTGTTATCATATGATGAAATTTATTTGTAAACTAAGTATCATTAGCAAATATTTTTTCCCTTTAATGTATTCATTAGGGATATTTATATTAGACTTACTGAAGTTGATATTAGGAATACAATTCAGATTGGATACCTTAAGTATTATGCTTCCCTCAGAAAGAAGAGTAATTATTGTTATGCAGCTTAACCTGCAACCGTCAATTACAACTTCAATTTGTTGCTACAATCATGGATATTATTCATGGAATAATAAACACTTTTTATCATATCTGTAATATCAGTGGAAAAATGTTGGTAGACATCCAT
Organism: Hetaerina americana; assembly: GCF_022747635.1. Lineage (NCBI taxonomy): Eukaryota > Metazoa > Arthropoda > Insecta > Odonata > Calopterygidae > Hetaerina > Hetaerina americana. The sequence continues at coordinate 642,757 of NW_027287019.1, read as the reverse complement.
TGGTCGGAAGATTTTAAAATTCATTAGAACACATCTGTTAACTGGTTCTATTCCACTGATTTTAGAATGCCATGCAACATGATCCTAAAATTTGCGCCATATAGCTTGTTATATTATATTTATGTCAGCTGTTAGACGTGATCCAATGAACGCCATGGAAAGCGAAGTGGAGCTGCTAGGAAGTGAAGGCTTGCGTAGCATAGCACTCGTAGGTTTGTGGTAACTGCTTGATCCTGGCTGTTTGCTCAAACACTGTGAGGGGTGGTGTTATGCATCCGCTAGTTCTTGGCTGCACTGCATTATCATCTTCCACGGTAATCCACTGGAAGTTTGGTTTTGATAGTTCAGGTCTGATCTCACTCAAAGCAATACCCTGCGGCGTGAAATCTCCACACATTACAGCGCAGGCAACGGTGGGCAGTCCTTTTTGACGTGCCACTTCTCAGGTACCCAAGTAGTTATGATTCTGAATCTTCGTACTTCTAGTCCAATACCAGAACCTTGCGAGTAATATCATCGAATTTTAAAATATTTAGACGCCAAAGAGATAGTTAAGCATCCCGTAATCAAATTCTTAGTGAGGCTCTGAGAGTATACAGTCCATTTCAAGGGGTTTGCTGACTGAGTTACAAAGGAGCGGTTTAGTTATTCCTTCATTGCAATAAAATGTGTTTCAAGGTACTTCTAACGTCGGAGTATATTCCGTTAGTTTACTCAAGTCTGCATACACACACTCCGATTGGAAGACTTTGGAAGCCTCGCTTTATGATTGTCTTCGTTGCCATGAGACCATGGCGATAGTGCTTTCCTTGTGAGATCCGACGAAAATAAAATGGTTGCAGTTTCTTTAAGTAGGGCCATGAGTCACCACATATTCTGCTATGTGTTAAGAGAGTTGTATCCTTTCAATAGTTTTCACGACGGATATTACAAAAACTTTTGTTTTCCTTCAGTTTATATTCTCTTAATTTTATTGGCCGGTTAAACTTCCTCCACCTTGAACATCAATGGCGATACATTCATGATCGGTTGTATAGTATGGCGATACTTATTGAAATAATTCATTAGGAGATTACTCTAAAAGTTTATGCAAAGAAGCTGCAAAAAACATTGAATTCAATCATTGTATGTTTTAGCGAACAGCTTCAATTTTTCCGGTTCTAAAATCAAGCCATCGTGTAACATTTTTGACAGAATATTTAAGGTGATTAAGTCTAAGTTAATTAAAAATTAGAGATTTTGTCCAAATATACAATGATAAGTAACTAAATCATCAAAGGAAGTAATCGTTTTAACATAATTAACTGCTGTTAAATACACGTAAAGATATCCTAAGTATGTTTTTACACTAATCTGTGGTATAGTGCATTCAAGTATTGTTATTCATATAATCAATTATTTCTATAATTATTTTGGTAAAATCAATGATAAGCTCATTTTTTCTCTATTGTCTTGTCTCTTTATGAGGAAATATTTACAAAATATAGCATGTTAAAAATACGCGAGTTCCTTGATGGAGATATGTAACCGTTTACATGACGAATATTTATTACAATTAATGAAACAATGCAGTTGATTACTTCTACGAATTACATAACAATAAACATATCTCCAAAGCTGTTGTTTACCAGATTTATTAGTTTTACTCGATAATATTCATTTAAGGGATTAGAAGGCATGGTCATCAATTAATTTGTCGCTTTCAAAGTTTAGCTTGTGTTCCAGCCATTGATCCACAAATTTCGCACCCTTTTAATCGAATCTTATCATTTCTATGTAAATTAAACATAGTGTCATTAGTAGCATCGTACTATTGAAGAAACAGGTTTGTGAGATAACGCCTAAGATACAAATATTACGGGTGATAGGTATTAAGGTATGCAAACAAACTACTGCCTACGAGTTGATACCCAAGTGCAAGTGCAGCCGCTCTAGGATATCATTCTCGACTATAGAATCCGTAAACGTGAAAAGGGGTGCTCTGGTTGCATGACCGATACCCGTGTTATTATCTGTCCAGTTAATTCCCTTCAGTTATATTGGATCGATACTCAAATGGAAATATGCCATCACAGCTCCATTGAATTAAAGTAAGGGAGAATTTTTTAACTGAAAACGTACATGTATTTCTTTTCGTTTACTTTTTAGATGAAGATAGTAGCATTTTACCGGAAAGCATAGTGATATTATCCTTCCATAATGACCTAATTCCCGTAGACGATAAAACTACTTAAAAAATTGTTGATTTATTCTCTACTTCACTAATTTTACCATTTGGTTTAATTATTTTGATATCTACTAATTTATGATTATTTCAAATGTCTGTCTGATGTAGCTTGATTTTAATTAGGTTGCTAAATGATGACATGGAAAATATATACCATTCTTATCACTTTGACATTTCTCCAACTCTAAGAGCTGTTTTTGGAAAAGATAAAGGATTAAAATAGCCTTTAAAATACGTTAAGTTCACTATGAGATAGGTTCAACAGTTAGTTAAAGACATTTGTCAGATAAATAGCTGTTCTTTAATGGCAAAGTGGCAGTCAGAGAATACACTTCTTCCTATGGCAAACACAAGCATAGAAATAACTTTAAGTAGTTAATGAGTTCACGGCTGCAATAACGATAACATGGCATAAGTAGAATGATGACCGTTACGCATAATTATATTTTTGTCTCCTTTATGCAAATATTTTCAATACTTTTTTTATCAGTTAAGTCCTTATTACGTTACCTTATAATTCATTGAAACAATGATTAAACTATGTTTTCTTTCGCTGGATGCGAGTTTTAAAATAATATTTCCTGCCGATATTCTATTTTTATGATTTTAAATCGACACCAATTGAATTGCAACAACCTAGAGAAATAAATGAAATAAAATACAAGATACCACCACCAGGGATGTTCATATTACACCTTAGCTATGGCAGTAAGTGTTCCATCTCCACGACAGTTAGTTATTTGAGTGCCCTTGACAGAGGCATAGCATTCGGCCACTACCTCAGCAGGTGGCATTGAATCACGTGATTCTCTGCATTTTTCAACATTATACACGAGTACTTTCTCGGGTATACATAAATTTGATGTAGGAGATTAGCATTGATGAGAAAACAGGCCACACTTGATTCGCTGAATACACTTGAAAACTCCGTGAGCAAAGCAACTATTTTGAATCACGTATTTATTTTCTTTGAATAATATACTACATTCATTCGGCACGAAGACATTTATTTCTTTGGACCATAAATTTCTTAAAGATAAGAATTTTATTACGAGACGCATTGCGCAAAGTCAGGGAAACTAGACATGTTACATCATTCTAAGGATATTTATTCCGGTCATTATTAAAACTTTTAAGATTGGACAGTTGAAAAATTCATGGTAGGTGACAGATATCGTTTCTATATATGTGTACACACACACACACACACACACACACACACACACACACACACATATATATATATATATATATATATATATATATATATATATATATATATATATATATATATATATATATGTGTGTGTGTGAGATCTGTTTATGGTTTATATATTTACATATATAAACCATAAACAGATCTCGCCCCCTGTGACTTTTCCCAATTTCCAAAACACAAAATTGTGATGAGGGAACATCTCTGGGGGGGATGTTGACACAATAAAGCAAAGAACGACGAGAAAACTAAAAATCCTCTAGGATTTCCAAGGGCACTTTAAACAGTGGACAAGAGGCATATCAGTTAAATAGATATGGCGAAAATGGACATTCTTAACTTACTTTTTTTCTAATCTTTTTTTCTCTCTTCCATTTACTTTTATAAAAATGCTTTGATTCTGGCAGAGCTGGAATATAAGCTTCCTGTCTTTGTAGAATGTTTCTTTTATTCTCATAATATCAGGTATAAATTTTCAATCGAAAATGTTGAAGGCTTTTTTCAAATCAATCTTGGTGAGGAAAACTTTCCTGTTCATTTCAAGTCTTCTCTCTTGGATCAAGCACAAGGCCAGCATAGCGTCTCTCGTTCCTTCACCTTCCCAGAAGCCAAATTGATCTTTTCAGCATTTTCCTCCACTTTCTTTTTGACTCTCTTCCTTATTGTATGTAGAAGAACCTTGGCAGCATGTGATATAATAGCAATCACTCTGTAGTTCTTTCATTCAATTGCTTTCCCTGCCTTTGGTATCATAAAACTTTTTCTTCTGACAAAATCTCCAGATGTCTCCCCATTTTCATGCAATCTTAAAAAGAGTCTTTCTTTCATTTTATTTCCAAGGTTATTAAATATATCAACCGGAAAATTATCCAAAACCTTAATGTTTAAGGATTTAGCTATTGGAGGGCATGCTGAAATACCCCCTTTGTGATTGTAATTTATGTTCCTGCTTTTCCTCTTCTTCAATATTGCTTTCTCTTACAGCTATATCTTCGCCATGGTACAGCTCCTCCATGTAATCTTTCCATCGTTCACACACTTCTTCATTATCAATTAACAACCTTCCCACTTTGTAATTAATCTCTGTTGATCTTATTCTCGATTTACGATATAGAGCTTTGATTTGCCGATAGGCTAGATCTTGTTCTCCGGCTTGGGTATATTCTTCCATTTCCTTCACCCATACATTTGTCCATCTCTTTTTTCTTCTTTTTATCTGTCTATTATCTTATTCTTCCGTATCCTCTTTTGCTCTTTACGTATTTCTCTGTTCAATTAAATGCAAATTTTCCTCTGTCACCCAAGGATTCCGAGGTTTAAGTTTCTTTCTACCCTGAACTTCATCCGCTCCCTCTATTACTTTCCGTTTCAATTCAATCATCTTCACTTTTTCTTGCAATTTCTCAGCTATTTCATTTGATTTCTCCTCAAACTTCCTCCGTGTTGTAGAAATTTTTTCACTGAGAGACCAAGATAGTGATTTGCATAGGAAGGGCTGAACCTTCTACCTATGGGAAAATCCTTTATCTGCAAGTAGATTTTATTGTTAAAGAAGAAGGAATTACGGTTTAGAATTTAATCAGAAAGCTTAAGTAGAGATTTAGTGCTAGATATACAGTATGTGGCTTAAGGCGTTTAGAGAGGTAGCAATGCAGAGCGGAGAGACCTTCTCAGTCAGTGTCTATGCCATGTAGTAAACCTATTTGCTAAACATGCCTTATTTTCAAAACCCAAACACCATTTCTATCTCACCAGCTTTTCAACTAACTCCCCCTAATTCTTTACTCATGCTAAACGTCCAACAATGTAGTTTGCCTTCAGAAGTACCAACCCTGTCTTCTATATTGGACAATGAACCACATCCCTTAATATTAGCATCAATGATCACCGCGACTGATGCAAAAAATACTTCTCTGATTAGGATACTCATAATCCCAAAACACGCCCTTGAGTATAACACAATTGGATAAATGCTATTAGTATCTCCATTCTGACTTCCTTTCAACTTCCCACCCTCCACACAAACTCAAAACACTAGAACAGCCGTATATCGGACGCGATGATTCCTGGTATGAGCCAGGAATTTATATGAGACACTAATTACCCCAGTCTTCGGATATTTTCATCCAACCTCCGCTCCCAAAACCTTACATGCCAATCCTACCTTCCCAAGCCGAAATTATCCCAGTATCCCTCGGCTTTCTGAAGACGACAGCCGAGCTGTCGAAACGTCAACTAACAAATTGTGAGTGTCCTTTCTTTGTGTCTCTATATTCTAAAAATCTACATCTGTGTTTATATATCTATATATATAAAGGAGAGTGTTTGTTTGTATGTATGTAATTTGTTTACTTTTTTGCTGTCATAGAAACAACATTTTTCCAACTATGCCAGCAGGATACTTTTGCAAGAACACTATTGTATTCAGAATTGCCGAGATATTATACGTGGAATACATCAAGGAAAGTCTTTTGTAGAAGAAAAATGGGCAAATTTGATCCTGAGAATAATATTTATTCATGTGACGCATTGGGCCGAGTCTACGCAGTCCATCCTAACAACGCCGAATGTTATTTTTTAAGAATGCTTCTACATACCATTAGAGGACCTCGCTCATTTGCAGAATGAAGAACGGTAAACGGAGAAATATGTGAGACATTCAGAGAAGCTTGCCAGAATTTAGGGTTGCTAGAAGGAGATCAACACTGGGATGACTCATTGCGAGAGGCCAGTTTGATTTCTCTGCCAGGACAAATCCGAATTTTGTTTGCCATCATAATAACCTCCTGTAATCCATCTAACCCAAAAACAATATGGGAAAAATATAAAGAATCAATGAGTGAGGATATACTGGCTAAAGTTCGAAGTGAAAATCCTACATTGGATATTACGTTTACTCCGACATTTTTAATAAAACTTTGATTATTTTGGAGGAAAAGTGTATCACCATGGTTAACAAGACTTTAGTGGAACTCGGTCTTTTTGCACCTGTACAAGATCAACAGGGTGTATTTTATCCAGATTATATACGTGAAACTAGCTGCAATGTCTTAGACTTAGAAGCATACATCGCGGATAAAAAGCCACTTCTTAATTAAGATCAGAAATTCGCGTACGAAACAATAATGGATCAAGTAGATAAACAAGAAGGAGGTATCATTTTTCTTGATGCTGTTGGTGGCACGGGAAAAACATTTTTAATTAATTTAGTTCTCGCTGAAATCAGGGTTCATGGAGAAATTGCTCTAGCCGTTGCATCTTCAGGTATTGCAGCGACATTAATGGAAGGAGGAAGAGAGGAAACTGCAGTTTAATGGGAGGAGCTCTGGTACTCCTGTGTGGAGACTTCCGTCAAACTCTGCCTGTCATTCCAAAATCGACTCCAGCCGATGAAAATTGTGCCTGTTTAAAAAATTCTGTTCTATGGAATCATGTCCAAGAAATTAGCCTTAAACAAAACATGCGAATCCTCTTAAGAGATGGGAATGCTCAAAATTTTGCAAATAAACTTTTGGAGATTGGAGAAGATAGATTAGTTATTGAAGCATCTGGTATGATAAAATTGTCATCAGATTTATGTGTATCGGTGAAAACTGTCCGCAATATGATACAAGCAGTCTATCCTAACGTTAATCAAAATTATAAAAATTTAGAATGGTTGCGAGAAAGAGCCATTCTTGCTCCTAAGAATGATGATGTTAATGAAATTAACAAGGAGATTCTAGCCATGCTGCCAGGAGACGTGATTGAATATAAATCGTTTGATACCGTAGTGGATGCTGACGAAGCCGTCAATTATCCAACGGAATTCCTAAATTCACTTGATCAAGCTGGATTGCCACAACATCGCCTTATACTTGGAGTAGGGTCTCCAATCATTTTATTGCGAAATTTAGATCCACCAAAACTCTGCAATGGGACACGATTGTGTGGGACAAAATTAATGAAAAATATAATCCAGCCAGTCATTTTAACTGGAAAAGGAAAAGGTGAAATAATTTTTATTCTACGGATACCTCTAATCCCAACTGATCTTCCCTTCAACTTTAAAAGATTACAGTTTCCAGTCCGGCTAGCTTTTTCAATTACCATTAATAAATCACAGGGACAGTCTTTAAAGTTATGTGGTGTTGATCTAAGATCGCCATGTTTTAGCCACGGGCAACTTTATGTTGCTTGCTCCAGAGTAGGTTCGCCTAAAAATTTATATATTCTTTCTCCTGGATATGAAACAAAAAATGTAGTTTATAAACAGGTGTTAAATAAAAAAGATTCTTAAATTTGTACGAAGTAGTGTATTATTGTACTTTATAATTTGTTGTTTTTATTTATGTAGTATATTTATATTATTGTTTCTCCCTAACCCGTGCAAAGCCGGGTATTCAGCTAGTATATGTATATATATCGGCGGGATTTCGTGCTTGAATGTGTGTGTATATATATATATATATATATATATATATATATATATATATATATATAATATATATATATGTATATATATAAACACAGATGTAGATTTTTAGAATATAGAGACACAAAGAAAGGACACTCACAATTTGTTAGTTGACGTTTCGACAGCTCGGTTGTCGTCTTCAGAAAGCCGAGGGATACTGGGATAATTTCGGCTTTTATTTTATTTCTATATATATATATATATATATATATATATATATATATATATATATATATATATATATATATATATATATATATATATATATATATATATATATACATTCAAACACGAAATCCCGCCGAACGGCGAATAAATACTCATATATACAGAAACAGATATAAGGAAAAGGGATAGGAACACACATAAAGGACGAACACAATAGAGGTGGTGAAGGCGGAATCGAACGGATCACAAGAGTAAAAATATTTCCTTGACCGGGACTCGAACCTCGGTTCTTTCCACTTGCCGGGCGGATGCTCTTAACCACTTGAGCTATGATATAAATTATTTTATTCGGTTCAGAATATTACAGAGTTTGTTAGCATTATGCATAATATCAGGTCACAGATTATGGGTACATCATGTTTTTCTTTAGTATAAGTGTATACATGGATACATATATGATACATATAGCACATACATATCCACTTGTACATACATACGCACACATGCATATCCACACGCACATACATAAGCATATGCATACAGACGCATACTCGTGAATTTGACCATTAACATTTAGAAAGAAAAAAAAGAAAGGAAGACAAGGTCCACAGATATTAGGAGGGAGAATTTAGCTAGCAATGGAAAATTATGCATTGTAAGAAATTATCAATGGCAGGGTTGAAATTATCGATTCAATCACTCATTCAGCAAAAAAAAACTCTTCAACGATGGACGAAGTGTGTCCGGCACCGGGTGGCTACCGGACATCACTTCCCAGAGTTCTGATCGTGGCTAGCGTCGCTCCGGTCGCGACTCGACCCCGGGCGACGAGTGCTTCGCCGTTTCCCGGGACGCCTCGTCCAACGGGTCGACGAGCGAGGACGCGGCATTTCGCCACATCCCTCCCCCCCGGCCTCGTCCGAAGAGGAAGAGCCAGCCGAGGTCTCCACGAAGACCAGGTAACTCGGCAGCGTTCCACAGGGGGCCTTCTTCGAAGGAGCACCGCTGGGGGCCGCCAAGGGGTAGGACGCACCCTCGGGGAGGGTCGGAGTGGCGGACTGGGGCTCATCTGCGGAAGGGTTGTGGTCGGGAAAAATCAGGGGAGATAGTTGCTTGTGGTCCGTATCTTGAGAAGCGCTGGGAAGATCGTCGACACATTGACTGTCCTTAATGGGGAAAGAAGATGGGGTATGTGGGATTTTTGACTTTGGGAAACTTGTATGCGGGTCGACTTCCGGGGTCGGTGACGCTTCCTTTACAGTCAATGATAAAGGGGTCGAGGGATGAGCTCTTGGGGACTGGAAAACATCGCAATCAGATGCATCCTCCTCACCTGTCACCAGAGGTTCTTGGGGTGTTTGAAACCCGTGATGCAAGGATTGCGTAGCGAGGGCGTCGATGGCATGAGCGGGGGGAGGGGGGGCGAAAGACCATCCCTCCTCATTTGACGAGCTCACGGAGACGGGGGCTGGAGGTCGTGTGATATTAGGCGAGGTGGTAGGTATGTGAACCATTTGTAGAACGGTATTCGAGACCAGGAGCTTGGGTTTGTCTGTCCTCTTCTTTTTCGGTTCCCTTTCCTCCGTTGACGATTTTCGCTCCCGCTGACATTTCCCTCCAATTGAAGGGAGATGCGGGGGACCAACGGGAGCAGCCGGGACCGCACCCTCGATGAGTAGAAGCGACCGCGCTCTCTCCTCCACAGCCACTTCGGGCTCGTCCATCTCCACGGCGGCGTTAGGGTTGGAGGGCATCGTCATTGCCTCCACATAGCTCTTACATACCTGGTTCCGAGGGCAGGTCTTGCGCTCGTGGCCTTCTTGATTACAGCGGGCGCAAGTGCGGCGCTGACCCTCATAGATGATGATGGCCCGGTTGCCGCCGATGTGGAGGTACGAGGGGATATTTCTCTCGACCGTCATCCGCACAACCCTGGTGCCAGTAAGCACCCGCGCCATATTTTCTCCCTCCCACCTGTTCTCCCACGAGCGATGTATTTTACCAAAGCGTTGGAGCTCGCCTGTTATGTCTTCCAATGGGGTCTCCACGGGGAGACAAAGAACCCTGACATTACACGGGCTGCCGGAAGTCTCGTCAATTGTTATTGTCGTCCTCTGGTCACTTAAAGACGGAAACGGTAGTTTCCGCGGAGTATTGTCTAAAATCCTAGTCATTGTAGCTTCGGTTGCCAACTTCAGGAATATCAAATGACGATTGTATCCAAATTGGATCGCCACTATCTCTTCGGGTGTGAGGCCCAGCGACTCTAACGTGAAGAGGTGGACCTCCAACGGGGTAGGAGGCTTCGCCTTCTCGTCAACTTGCAAGGCGAGCGTGTTTAAACGGCGCACAGCCATTTGAAGAAATCAAATTCAGCACACTAGCATGAAGAAGGAAAGCGCAACAAAAAAAAACGAGCACTTTAAAGGGAAATAAAACACTCACGAACGCTCCCTCCCCGCCACACGCACCCGGCGGTAGCAAACAAAAGGAGCCTAAGCTCTACACCAGGAGTCAAGGTCAGTCTTGATCCACTAAACAAAACAAAAGTACAGCCTTCCCGGCGGAAGAAGTCGAGAGTCAAACTGCGCGCTTCTTGATGAACTAGGCGGTCAACCGCCGCTCGAAACAAAACACGATCGGAACCTCGATTTCCGAGAGAGTCCGGCAGTGCCGCTCTCCAAACCCCGGCGACCGAAGCCTCGGACGCCGGCGATTTTAGACACTCGGTGAACACAGGCACGTCCTGCTATCAAGGCAGCTATCGAGGAAACGTAATTTACCCTGAGATCCGTGGGTCTAATATGTCGCCAAGCGCCCCGATTCTTTAGCCAAGAGATGGCGTCAGGGGGCTATTTCACCCACCAAAGGAGAAATACTATAGACAATACGACAATACACAAGAGGAAAGGACAGTGGGATAGAATTCATACAATATCATAGAGGCTAAAGAATCGGGGCGCTTCTATATGAACATTCGGACTGCACGATAGTACACAAAATAAAATAAATAACACTGAAAGGGACACTCATATTTGAGGTTGTTTGAGCTTTCGACCTTCTTTGAGGCCTACATGTCTGACCAAGATTTTCAATCTGATTGAAGAAGGCATCAGGGAAGGCCGAAAGCTCAAACAATCTCAAATGTTAGCGTCCTTTTAAGTGTCATCTATTTTTTGTGTTCTTTTGCTCCGTCCAAATGTTATATTGCTCCCGTGAATGATTCTAAAGCATATATATGTACGAGTATATATAAAATAACATGTCGTTTCCGCCATGTATGGCTTTATGTAAAACCTAGCCTAAACATTTACTTGGTTTTCATTTTCTAGTTTCAGTTAAATTTCCAACCAATGAAATAAATTTATGTTGTTCTCTCTCTACTTTCAGAAAAAATGAAGTTTCATGCCATATCCTTTGAGCGCTTGAGGCTCTTATAAAATAATAAGCAAGCTATTTAAATTTGAATGTTACGAATTCTTAGCATTTTGCTGGTTAGCCTTTATTGATTTACTTTGCTTTCATACGCGTCTAGTCAGAGAGAATCCGAAATTTTAACTGTGTATATATTTTTATAAATTATGCTTTGGCCGTGAAAGAATGGAAATGTCAGCCTTCAAAATTAGATGCAGTCGGCGAGTGCATGAGGTGACGTAGGGGTCGAGGGGCGGGGCGGATTTGCAGGCGGCAAACAGCATGTGGCAAGTGGGGGTGTGGCGGCCGAGAGAGGGCGGGGGAAGGCGGCGGCGTAGTCCTCAGAGGAACGCCCGCCCGGTTCGTGTTGATGCGAGCTTTGGAAGTTTGAGCTCATTCAAATCTCCTTTTTGGGTGTGCGACGGCATCCGAACTTTGGTTCGTTAGTGTAATTAAGGTTTTTTTCAACTGAGAGCGTTCTTGGGTGTGTGTGTGTGTTGGTATCCCGGGATACAGTCAACGCAAGGCTAAGGGAGACAGAGACGCTTCAAAAACTACTTGGAACAACTGCATTGCTCGCTCGTTATCGTGAAGTTGAATTTAGTGTAAAGTGTCGTAATTAAGCAGTGGTTTTAGAAATAAGCCACCATGGTCGTCCTTTTGATTTTAAATTTTCTAGAGCGGCATAAGTGATTTAATGTCTACACCTCTTAATGAAAAGGTTCTTTTCTTTCAGCATTCCCATTTATATGCGATATGTATAATTATAAGCCTTTCTTATTTAATACGATTATTTACTGTTTACAGACTCTATGGAAAATACTTTCAAATAAGACGATAACGATAATGTACTCAGTAAATCCTTAAGATTTCCCATTGATCTTTATTTCTATATTTTCACCCAATACACTTACACGATTATAAACGTCGAAATTACATTAAGATGAGTCAGGAGTTTTTTTTTGTATGAGCTTATTTTCCACAAGGTTAAGTGATTTAAGCTGATGAGTATATTTCATATCTAAGAAGAAAATTTGTAATGTTATTTAATTCCCATGCTCGAAGTCTATTCAAGAAACATGTTTCAATTTTTATACGTATATAAGAAAATCTCTGCGTGCGCTCAATACTGATTAATTCCTAAGAGTAGGACGCAAATGGTTGTTTTCATACCAGGGACATGGAATGCATTCAGCTATTGCTCCAAATCCACGTGGTTTTAAAGTTTTGCACCGAGGAAGTAAGCCGAATGGCATTAAGTTATGGCAAATCCCGTTCTGATGCAGCCTCCAGCAATATGACGGCCCAAATGATGATATCGTCGAGATTCGCAAAGCGAAATTGCACATAATTTATGATAATTTTATGCATAGCAGTGGTTAAAATGATGCATGAGGTCGTAAAATATGTTAGTATCTCCTCAATTACACGTCAAGTAACACAAATTAACGATTAAATGGATTTTGAACTTAGAATTACACGAATAAAAACATGAGTTTAAACATTGTTTGATTTTTCATTACATCCTGGTTTTAGAGGACAAATACTTTTTCCTTTTGATAATATCGATTTTTATGAATGAATAATTGACGCGTTTGTTACTAATTTCAAGCTTTTGGTGAGAGGGAAACAATAACCCATCTATTTGGAGAAATACACTATTTGAATAGCAATGATAACCTAATGCTATCATTTTTCACCCAACATGGCCTCATCTAAATTCCATCTGGACACTACATTGTTTCCATCTATATGAGTAAGTTATCCCTATTAATCTCATGATTTTTCAAAGGTAGTTAGAAGAAAATAATTTTTTTTGGTATTTTGCGTATTTAATAACAATTTTATGGATCTTGTTTTGATAATATTCTCAGATATAAAAATAAATAATAGGTTTTATTTCCATGGATGTTAAAATCACTGCGTAACAACCAAATTAGCATGAGCAATGTAATCTGATATTATACATACAGTTTATATATGTAGAAGTATTGGTAAAAACTGTTTGCCTGACGTGGTGCAAGTGATGAATTCAGACCGTCGACTCTGCTCATGAGCACTGATCGCATTGGCATTGATAAGAATACAGTGCACACCATTATCATAGAAAATTTGGCAATGTGGAATATCCACACTACACTCGACCCGAAGGTTTGGACGGAACTCTAAAAGTCAAGTCGATTGTCTACTTGCGAAGACCCTCTGCAAAAACATTGCGGCTTCTTCTCCAACCTCTCTACAGTCCCGACTTAGCACCAGCAATTATTTCCTATTCCCAAAAGTGAAATCCTCACTCAAATAACCTCACCTTGGGACCCTAAGTACCGTCAAAGAAACTTGCAAGCCTATTCTTAGCGACCTCTGGAAATCGTTCACCAGAGAGCCTTCGAGTCGTGGAAATGCAGCTGGCAAAAGTTGGTCGACACTCAAGGGAAGAATTTTGAGGTATTGTAGCATAATCAAGTTTATATATATATATATATATATATGTATTTAGATATACAGGGCGCACCCAAAAGTGGTAGGACTGATTTTTTTACAAGAATTTTATTGACAATATACTTACATCGACTTAATAATCTTCAAAGTATGCTCTTTGAGCTGCTACACACTTACTATAACGTTGCTCCCATTCCCCGTACACCCACTGGAAATTTTCTTTGGGGATGCCGTTGATGACCCTCGTTGAAGCCACTTGAACGGCCTTTATCGAGTCAAAACGTCGTCCCTTGAGCTGTCTTTTCATGAGGGGGAAGAAGAAGAAGTCCGGTGGTGACAGATCGGGAGAATAGGGCGGATGCGGCAACGTGGCAACGCCGTATTTGGCCAGGAGCTGTCTGACGACGAGCGGGCCATTAAATTTTCGGCACCATCTTAGCGCACACCTTGCGCATGGCCAAATCCTGTGAAATAATGCGTTGGACGTTGGATGCAGACAGATTCAACTGGTCTGCAATTCCTTCACTGGTTAACCGTCGGTCTGTTTTCAGCAGTGTCCTCACTCTGTCCACATTCGTGTCGGTTCTTGCCGTCGACGGCCGTCCTGAGCGATAGTCGTCTTCAACGAGCTCCCTACCCTCTTTAAACAACTTGTGCCACTCAAATACTGTGGAACGGCTTAAGGCAGTATCCCCATAAGCCTGCTTGATCACATCGAGGGTCTCATTTGCCGTCTTCCCAAGTTTCGCACAAAACTTCACGGAATAGCGTTGCTCTAAATTCAGATTCATTTTGTTTTTCGACGCGGAGAAAAAACTTGCTTCACTAAAAACGGTGTCCTCACTCAACGACAGCCCGCAGGCGACAAAAGTTGGTGTCGGTCTGTTGCTAAGAGCCCCCTCCTCCTTACCATGCCAGGCAGACCCCCTCCACCGCTCCGTTCGCGCCAGAGAAAATCAGTTCTACCACTTTTGGGTGCGACCCTGTATATATATATATATATATATATATATATATATATATAAATAAATTATATATATATGTATATATATGTGTATGTATGTATATATGATCCGAAGAATGCACCAGAGAAGGCTGAAAGTATAAACTGTCTACAATATGAATGTCCTTATACGTGTTATCTATTTTATTTTTTCTGTGCCGTCCAGATGTTATATATATATATATATATATATATATATATATATATATATATATATATATATTTATATTTATATACATATAAAGAGAAACAGAGATAGATACGAGTGTAGAGTGAACATTTCTAGGCCTAAAAATGAATGACTGCGATACTTTGACTTTACACTTGGTCCAGGGTTTCTTAAACATCTGTATTCCACCTGAGAAGTGAGAGCCTGGAAGGTTATGAAGCTATCCATCTACGGCCCTTTCAACTTTTTCATTGGACGCAAAGTGCTTGTATATAGGATGCATCAAAAAAACTGCCATCCTTTCAAACGCAAAACGCTTTCAAAAAAAGAAGTTTTTGTGCCGCAACCTGTATATTTATGTATATATTAATGTATATCATTGCAATGTTATATTATCTTCTTTCTAATCTATAGAATGCAGTGAAAATTATGCACGCTTTTCGATATGCATCTTTTTTAAATAATTTAATTAAATAATTTAACTTTTATATGTAGTATTTCTGAGCTCCTTTTTGAGTGTAAGACTACTTAAACAATTGATATTTACCTGAAAAGTTTCATACCCCGTTTTTCTTTGTTCAATTAAATCATTTTATGCCAATTTAAAAAACGGTTATCTTTCATTTGGGAATTTATTGAAGCGATCTTTAGATAACACGAGGGTTACTATCTCTATTTTTAGCCTAATAAGGAAAAGATGGTAAAATATTTTTGTAAATGTATTTATTGTTTTTCGAAGTATTTTCCATGGTAATCAATACGCTTTTGCATGCGCTCGAATCAATTCTCGTAGCACATTTTCCACTCCGATTGGGATACCTCCAAAACAAGGTTTTTGAATGCATCAACTGCTTTTCTAGGTGCCGAAAAACATTGGCCATGCAATTTTTTCTTGATGAACGGCAATGAAGTGAAGTCATTCGGTGATAAGTCAGGGCTGTACGGAGGAAGACCTATCAAATGGACGTTTTGGCCAGTAAAATGGGTAGTTGTTTCAGCCGACCTGTGAGAGTTTGCATTGTCATAATGAAAAATCATCCTCCGTTGCTGCTTCTTTCTCCATATTTCACCAAGCACTTCTGGTAAAAAAAATGCTCGCGTTCAATTAATATTTCACGGGTCTACGTTGTTCTAACGGTGTGGTTGCTACATGTCCAGTTATTATGACGAAACAGGCGATCATTTGCTTCGACGTGCTTTGTGCAGGGATCTTTTTTATCGAATTTATCTTGTCTTGGAAGACCGACAGAGTGGACTATTCTTTTGTTTCGGGCTCATAGGTATATATCCAATAATCGTCATCTCTGTGAATGTTATTCACGGCTTTCGATGCACTGCGATTTTATTCATGAACATATCCTTGTACCAATTAACACGAGCATATTTTTGAGCATATGTCAAATTATGCGGGATCCTAGGCGGGAACAAGTTTTTTTCACAGCAAAATATTCATGCATTAACTCATTAACACTCGTAATTCTAATCTTAAAGGATGCCTCAATCTCATGATTGCTCACATGACGATCTTCCTTTATTACTTCTTGCACAGCTTCAATTTTTTCTGGCACAATAACAAATTTTGGACGACTTTTACGGCTTACGTCGCCGAGCGAACGGCGGCCATGGAATGGAATTCGTTATACCAGCGTTTCATAGTGGAAAATGATGGGGTAAATCGCGGTAAGTGGAAGTTAGTTGATTGATGCACTCCTGTTTTGATTATTTACGCCAAAATTTGTAAAAAACTATCGCAAAAGAGAGTTCACTATTTAACTCCATTTTTCGCTGAGCCAAAATTTTCGACTCACAATAAAAAACAAAATTTATGATCAAACGGAAATATGTTCCGAAGAAAATTATCGATAACAGGGTCGGGTCTTTAGATAACGTTTAAAGCTCATAGTGTTGGCAAGGCTCAAAACATAAATAGCAACCCTCGTACGTTCATTATACTTAAGAGTCAATTTAAAAAAACTCGGATTTTATAGCTGTGATTTTTTCCCAGTTAATTTAATAAAATTGCGGAAATATTTATATTTTTACACGTGTATATATATATATATATATATATATATATATATATATATATATATATATATAAAACACAGATGTAGATTTTTAGAATATAGAGACACAAAGAAAGGACACTCACAATTTGTTATTTTACGTTTCGACAGCACGGCTATCGTCTTCAGAATGGCGTTCTCGGGGAAGAGCGGAGAGGATGTGCGGGGGAGAGGTGGGGGAAGGAGAGGTAAAGGGACCAATAGGAAATGAACAAGGGGGTGGGGGGGATATGTAGGCAGCCAATTGATGCATTCAGTGGGCTTGGTTCAGCCCGGGCGGTTTGAATGATTGGGCCACCCAGATATGCGCCATCTCGCGGGTTCTCACTTCTATTATACTCGCAGATTTGGGAAGGATTTCAATAACCGAAACAGAGAAGCAGTCGTCAAAAGATTGGTTGTGGGAAGCGGTGTGAGTAGGGATGGGGTAATTAAGAAAGGTGGGAGATTTGGTGGAATATCGGTGGTTATTCATGCGGAGGGAAAGTGCGGTCGTGCATTCGCCCACGTAGAAGGCAGGGCAGAAGTTACAGGAGAGGCGATATATAATATTTTTTGAGGTACAGGTGGCGAGTGGTTGGGAGTTGGTACTGAGCGAGGGGGAGGGTCTTAAAAGATGACAGCATTTGCAGCGTGGGCGGTTGCATAGTGCGGATAGGGGCGGGGGAGAGACGGGGGTGCTTGAAGTTGGATTTGTGGACTTAAAGATGTCTCGCAGGTTCGACGGGCGTTTAAATGAAACAGAGGGACAGTGTGGGAACAAAAGTGATGTGGACTGAGTGTTATTGATAATTGGGAAGAGGTCACGGATTAGATGTTTAATTTTGTGTGTTCCGGGGAAGAAAGTGGTGATAAGATTAGGGCATTTTGGGCGGTTTGGTTTGGGGAGGGGAGTGTATTGTGTTGACGGTTTGAGGATTTTACTGTTTAGCAGTTTTTCGGGGTAACCACATTTTCTGAGGGATTCATGCAGCTGGTCCAAGTATTTCTGTTGGGAGGGGGTGTTATTGCAGAGACGGAAGCCACGGATAGAGAGTGAGAATGGGATGGAGCGCTTTGTGTGAGAGTTTCTTTTGACGACTGCTTCTCTGTTTCGGTTATTGAAATCCTTCCCAAATCTGCGAGTATAATAGAAGTGAGAACCCGCGAGATGGCGCATATCTGGGTGGCCCAATCATTCAAACCGCCCGGGCTGAACCAAGCCCACTGAATGCATCAATTGGCTGCCTACATATCCCCCCCACCCCCTTGTTCATTTCCTATTGGTCCCTTTACCTCTCCTTCCCCCACCTCTCCCCCGCACATCCTCTCCGCTCTTCCCCGAGAACGCCATTCTGAAGACGACAGCCGTGCTGTCGAAACGTAAAATAACAAATTGTGAGTGTCCTTTCTTTGTGTCTCTATATTCTAAAAATCTACATCTGTGTTTTTTATATATTTGTGTGTCGCCGAAGAGCGTTCCATTTCGAAGATATTTTTTATATATATATATATATATATATATATATATATATATATATATATATATATATAATGCGTATATATATATAATGCGTATATTTATATTAATATATATATATACCCATATATATACGTATTAATATATTCGTATACATATTTATATCAATATTGCTATCAATATATATAAAACAAAGTCTTATATCGTGTTATTTACACCATTTATGACTCAAGAACGGCTGAACCGATTTTAATGATATTTGGTTTTTTGGATACGTCTTAGCCCAGAATAGCAGAATAACCATTAAAATATCGTAACAGTATCGTATCTTATAATATCGTATCATATCAGGTTTTGTAGGAAATGATTAAAGAGACATCGGAAGAATTGGAGGTATTACAGAAAGTCGGAGTGCAATTTGTAAAATCAGTTAGGTTTACTGAAGACAAAGTTCTAGTTTGTCAGTCAGCCTTGGGGTTGTAAGCATGCTGAGTGAATTGAATATTCAGTGCGATAGACTCAATATAAATGAAACAAGGGTTAAACGCTTTATTAGAAAGACAAAGTATAAGCCTAATATCAAAATGGGAGGAAAAATATTGGAGCAGGTGGACGAGTTAACGTACCTCGGAAGTGTCTTTGCCCATTGACAGGGACGTTGAGTAAGGATCTTGAGATAAGGCTCCTGAAAACTTTGATATAAATAGTTGTTATCCATTTCGCGGAAACATGTACAATGAAGCAGGAGGATAGACGTAAATTGGAGGTTTTTGAAATGTGGGTGTGGAGAAGAATGGAGAAGGTAAAGTGGACAGAGGAGAAAAAAAATGAGAAAGTGTTAGGTATGGTGGGCGAAAAGAGGGGTTTGTTGGGAGAAATCCTATTTAGGCAGGAAGAATGGATGATGGGCGTATTGATCGGCAGTGGGATGTTGAAGACTGTAATTGAGGGGAGAATGTTAGGCAAACGAGGAATGGGTAGGAACAAGATAGGATTGCTAGACAGAATTAAGGTAGAAAGGATGTCCAGTGCAGATATGAATAGGAGAAATTAAATGGTCGGAAAGTTAGACAAATGAGGAAGTGCTAAGTGTAGGCGGGGTGATGAGAAGATTGTTAGAAGAAATTGAAAGGAGACAGGAAAAGTTTATAAAAATTATTATCACCATCCCTCCGCAATTGGCTGCTTTAGCTTGTTAATAATTATGACGAATTGATTAATCCAACGCCGGGTCCTTAACGATGACCAAAATTAATTTTGCTAAATCAGATCTTTGGGGAATAAAAATGCCATTCCTCCATTTTTACTACATCCACGAAAGCCTTGCTCTTCATACGTCTGACTGCGATCTAAAAAAAAGTGTGTTGGTTTCGCCCACGGAAAATTCTTATTATCTGAGCCACACATATTCCACAAGTATTTTCATGCACCCCTAGAGGGCTCTCTCCGTCCCTGGACACTCCTCAGACGGCCGGCAAAGTTGCGAGACACGGCTCCCAGGGGGGGGATCGAGAAGGGGAGGGAGGCCCCCACCCTCCTCTGCTGATACGATGGAGAGTGGGAATATTTAAAGAGCCGTGGGCGAGAAGGGGAGGAGAGGGCGCGTTGTGGATTGCGGGGGTGGGTCTTGGCGCAGGGATCCGCCGTGACTTCTCCGGGCGCGCTCCGACTACACGCACAAGAACCCAGCCAGATATGACTCCCTCAGGGATTCGCATCGTCTCCCAAAGGGGGGGATGACGTCACTTCCTTCCGCCCTTTTCGTATCTTTTTCCGAGAGGAAAGGGAAACAAACGAGTTCTTGCGTCGCGCATCCCTGGCTTTCCAGCCTCCTTCCAACCTTTCTTCCCTCCACCAGAAAGTCCTACGTGCACAAAAAATCGCATTCTTGAACCCTACTTGGCCATTTCTTATTTCCCCTTTTCTCCTGCTTCTTTTCCTCCCTCCGCTCCCTCCGTCACCGCCTCTGCCGCCACTCTCGTCCCGTGCTCCTCCTCCACTCCCCCGGACCCGGCGTTCGTACAAAGGATCGTCCGGAAAAGAGGAGTGAAAGGAGGATTCCGCGTCCTAAATCTACCATTTCTGTTTAACGGAGCGTTTTCCTTCCTCCTTTAAATGATGATATTTCTATGCCCTTAATCCTGAAATGGGCGTGCTTAAAACTCATCTAAATTTACAGGACAGTAAAACTAATCGCAACTTTTAGTATCCATTACTAATAAATTACCTGATACTAGTCCTGAATTCAAATATTTTCTTCCACAAAAAAGTCAATGATTGTATAAATCAAGATAGCTACAAGACTAATATTGAAGTTGGATACTTAACCACTGACAACATTTTCTTACTATTTGAATGCAAGAAACGTTTTAACGCCTTTGATCATCATTTTCATACCATCGACCATATACGCCACAAAATTCAAACATTTTTAGATAGCAGGAATTAATACTTTTAATCGATGACAACTTCGTAAACAAGGAAATTAACACTTCCGAGTTAATCTTATAAATTTAGAAAGACAAGAGTAGTTGCGTTGCTCTGATATATGCCATGATAAACCAAAAGACTCGGGGTTATCAGCGTAGATGATGATGAAACAATGGATTATTTAAAAGATCCTCTGTTTTGCATTGATAAACGACATTTTTGAGGGATTTTACGTTGAAGATCTCAGTTCAGGAGGAAGTAACTTTAATTAAACCATATATTTAAAAATATAATAGGGACGTGGCAATTAGTGATAACTCAAGGGTAATCATAAAACTCTTTGAGAGAAATACTTTCAGTCTTGTGCAACTATACATGTACGAGGGTGATTCGAAAAGTAAGGTAAATTATTTTTTTCCTGAAAAACCAAATTTATTCTCAACTTTGCGTACACCGTTGAAAAGATTAAGCATTTATCTATTTTTATACATAGTCACCTAGACGATCAATTACTTTTTACATCCTTTTAAGCAGCTTTTAATACTGGCGTCGTAGCTTTCTCCCGCCGCGTCGCGAAGACAACTGAGGACTGCTTCTCCGATATAAATTCATCGCCATTTAGCGGAAGTGTACGGTGAGAAGTGTATGGACATCAAAAACGTGCGGAAGTGGTGCAGGGTTTTTTTAATGGCCGGGAAAACGATGAGCAGCGATCGGGGTGGCCTAGTTTGCTGGAATCGACCGTGGCTCCAATTGACGACATGGTGCGCAATAATCGGAGAATAACCTTCATGAGATGAAGGAAGGCATTAATGAAGAGAGTACAAAAGGACAGAGACTAGAGCAAATGATTACTTAGGAAATGATCAGTTTGGGTTCAGGAAGGGGAGAGTTACGCGTGATGCTATTGCAGTAATGAGATTATTAATGGAGAGGAATATAGAATACAACCAGGAGGTATTTGCCTGTTTCTTACATTTCGAAAAAGCGTTTCATAGAGTGAATTGGGAAAAACTAATGAGTATATTGCAGAAAAAAGGAATAGATTGGAGGAAATGGAGGCTAATCCGCAACCTGTACATGTCTCAGACTGCTCAGGTGCGAGTGGGGACGAGGAGTCCGGATGGGCAGTGTTAGGAAGAGGTGTAAGGCAGGGTTGGCCTTTGTGACCGTTGCTGTTCAACGTATATGTGGAGGAAATGATTGAGGAGGCATGGGGAGAACTGGAGGCAGGAGTGAAAGTGGGCGGGGAATTCGTAAAATCAGTTAGGCTCGCTGATGACCAAACTTTAGTTTGTCAATCAGCCAAGGGGCTGCAAGCATTGCTTAGTGAATTGGAAATTTGGTGTGACAGGTATGCGATTAGAATCAATATTAATAAAACAAAGGTAATGCGATTAACCAGAAAGAAAAAGGTAAACATTTACATAGGAGTGCAAACACTTCAGAAGGTAGAACAGTTAAGGTATCTCGGAAGTTTTTCTGATACGGTCCAAGTAGTGGAACGCAAGGAGAAGAATTGTTCTAGGCAAAGAGGGTTTCACGTGGAGGAGGGAGTTGAAGACAAGGTCGTTGAAAAAGGATATTAAGAAAAGACTCTTAAAAATTATATTATGGGGCGTAACTAAATACGGCGTGGACATACATATATATCTATGCATGAAAATATCTTTGAAATAGAACGCTCTTCGGCGACGCACAAATATATAAAAACACAGATATAGATTTTTAGACCATATAGACACAAAGAAATGACACTCACAATATATTGTTTTCAAAACTCTCTATGGTCTAAAAATCTACATCTGTGTTTATATATATATATATATATATATAATATATATATACATATTATATATATATATATATATATATATATATATATATATATATATATATATATATATATATATATATACAACGAACTTGGGCAGCAACCATCAATATAAGAACACATAAAAAGATCACTCACACGTGTTGTCTTGATCATTTAAACGGAATTCAGCTCATGCTTCATCGGAAGAAATACTTACTACTTTATACTTAATACTTTATACTTAACACTTCTATTTCTTCCGATGAAGATGGAGCTGAATTCCGTCGAAATGATCAAGAAATAACGTGTGAGTGCTCTTTTTATTTGTTTTTATTATGTTTGTTGCTGTCCAAGTTTGCTATTCAACACGTCCATGTTACGAAGCATATTCATAAACTATGAGCCGTTTGCTTATATTTAAATATTGGCGCATCAGAACATGGTTTTACTCTTGCAGCGCCATCTACAGATTCATTGAGAACCTATAGCAGCATCTGTTTTGTTTCAGAAGTTGATTGCTTGTCCGTGCATGCAAACAACAATTTCCGCGACAATCGTTCATCCCGCCAACTGTGAAGTGCGTTCTGTCAGACGATTCTTCTATGCAAAAGGATTATCGGCTCCTGAAATTAATTGGGAGTCATGCCTAGTTTATGGACACAAATGTTTGAGTGAAGCTAAGGTTAGACAATGGTGCCGTGTTTTTAAAAATGGATAAAGAAATGTCCATGAAGAAGAGCGAAGTCAAGTGAAGGAACTCAGAATGACCGATAAAATAGTTACAAAAGTGGAATAAAAACTGCGATGTCATCGTCGATTGGCCCGTGGGACCAATTTCCTCAACTTGGGCACCCTACTGTGTAAGATTCGAGGTCTGTTCAAAAAGTATCCAGAATTTTGATTTTCCACGGAATATGTATATTTAATTTCCAATTTTTTGTGACGTTATGTTGGCACTTATGCCGAAAATTTCGGCAATTTTGAATATTTAGTTAGTTTTTATCATCTGATTTTCTTGGACGTGTTTTGGCTTGTTTTAGATTTTTGCCTGTTTTAAAAATTGGATCAAAGAACCTGTGAAATCAAATTCTCAAATATTCTAGAGTATCACATTTTGTTTGAAAAACGAAATTGAATGCGCTGAAGCATTACAAATGATGATTGTTGCACATACAAAAGCTACCTTGGGGCGAAGCAACGTTTCTCGGTGATACAAAATGTTCTCAGAGGGCGGAAAAGATGTTAACGATGGAGAGCGTGCCGATTGCCCGAGCACGTCAACGACAGGCGTAAACATTAATGAAGTGAAGAAAATAGTATTGATCAATCGCCGAATCATGGTTGTAGACGTTGCTGAGGACCGAAACATAGCAATTGGCTTGTGTCATTCAATTCCTAATAATGATTTGGGCATGACATGGGTCGCCGCAAATTTTGTAACAAAAATGCTCAAAATCGACCAAAAACAGAAATGCAGTAACATTGCTAATGACTCTGTCCGCGGCGATCCAGATTTGAGCCGGAGAATCATGGGTTTATGGTTCTGACGCAGAAACTAAAGGTCAATCATCCCAATGGAACCTGCAGCACGAGCAAAGACCGAAAGCA
The DNA here is from genome assembly GCF_022747635.1 of Hetaerina americana. Classification (NCBI taxonomy): domain Eukaryota; kingdom Metazoa; phylum Arthropoda; class Insecta; order Odonata; family Calopterygidae; genus Hetaerina; species Hetaerina americana. The sequence goes on along the minus strand of NW_027287019.1, from coordinate 618,286 downwards.
GCGCGCCAAGTTCGGTCGAATGTGAAAGTTTTGCTTACAGTTTTCTTCCATTGTTGGGGTGTGGAGTATCATTAGTTGTTTCCCCATGGTAGGACGGTCAATAAGGAATATTACCTGAACGTTATGCGCAATTTGCGAGAAGCAATTCGCCACCAACGTTGGATTTGTGGAAGAACAAAAATTGGCTTTTTCACCAGGACAAAACTCCCGCTCATGCATCGTCATTTTTGGCCAAAAAAACACACTATAGATGCCGCAGCCACCATATTCACCAGATCTACTCCCCATGTGACATTTTCTTTTTCCCGAAACTGAATAGACCCGTGATAGAGTGACGGTACGCTACGATTGACGAGATAAAGACTGCATCAAAGGAGGAGCTGAACAAGATAACAAAAAATGAATTTTTGAAGTGCTTCGGGGATTGGAAAAAGCATTGGCACCATTGTTTAATATCCACTGGGGATTACTTTGAAGGAAACATAATAGATATTTATGAATAAATAAATTATTTTTGAAAAATCACAAAAATCGCAATTTTTTTGAACCGACCTAGCATTGTCATGGAAAACCTCGGATAGCAAAAATTGTGCGCAAGGTGGGCCCGGAAACACTCCTCCTAAAACTACAAAATACAAGATTCTTGTTGGGAATTTTTTACCACCCACCGTACAGTTTTCACCTTGCACCTAGCGACTACTTCCTCTTCTTGCAAATGAAACCGTGGCTCGGTGGACAACGTTTCAAAACCGAAGAGAAACTCAAAAACGGTATTGTCAATTGGTTCAACTCTGAGGCGGTGAGATTCAATATATAGAGGTTAAAGAAGGAGGTGCAGTGGTACGATAAATGATTAGAAGAGAACAGAAATTATGTAAAGAAATCGGTTTGTAGCCAACTAAAAGTGCCAATAAAATGTGTTTCATATAAGTATATTTTTTCCTGTGAAAAAACGGCCTATACTTTATGAACATGCCTCATATATTATTATCAGGTAATCTACCGGTTAAGGTAGGTTTTCCGATGGACAAAGCTACTAAATAAATACTTTGTAGCTACTAAAAAACACAAAATCCAGTGTCCTATTCTACATCAAGTCCCTCTTCATCACTGATTACTTTCTTCCTCCCTTCATCCCGTCCAACATCCCTATCCTGTTCTTTCCCTTTCCTCGTTTGCCTAACATTCTCCCCTCAATTACAGTCTTCAACATCCCACTGCCGGTCAATACACCCTTCATCCACTTTTCCTGCCTCCATAGGATTTCTCCCAACAAACCCCTCTCTTCACCCACCATACCAAGTACTTCCTCGTTTGTTTTCTTCTCTGTCCATTTCACCTTCTCCATTCATCTCCACATCCACATTTCAAAAGCCTCCAGTCTACGTCTATCCTCCTGCTTCAATGACCACGTTTCCGCGCCTTATATAGCTACGCTCCAAATTAAAGTTTTTACGAGTCTTTTCTTTACATCCTTACTCAACGTCCCCGTCATCAACTCCCTCCTCCTTGTGAAAGCCTCTTTGCCTAGCGCAATTCTTCTCCTTACGTCCTTACTACTTTGACCGTGTTGGTCCAAAACACTGCCGAGATACGTTAAGTGTTCTACCTACTCTAGTTTTTGTCCTCCTATTTTAATGTTAAGCTTAGCCTTTTCCTTTCTAGAAAATCGCAAAACCTTTGTTTTATTAATATTGATTCTCATACCATACCTGTCGCACTGAATTTCCAATTCACTAAGCAATGCTTGCAGCCCCTTGGCTGACTGACAAACTAAAGCTTGGTCATCAGCAAACCTAACTGATTTCACGAATTCCCCGCCTACCTTCATTCCTACCTCAAGTTCTTCCCATGCCTCTTTGATCATTCCCTCTGCATACAGGTTGAACAGCAACGGTGATAATGGGCAACCCTGCATTACGCCTCTTCCTAACACTGCCCATCCGGACTCTCCGTTCCCCACTCGCACCTGAACAGTCTGATACATTTACAGGTTGTGGATTAGCCTCCTTTCCCTCCAATCTATTCCTATTTTCTGCAATATACTCATTAGTTTTTCCCAATTCAATCTATCAAACGCTTTTTCGAAATGTACGAAACAGGCAAATGCCTCCTGGTTGTTTCTACGAGGGTGTTCCGGAAAGTAGTACCCGTTCGTGCCGCATGAAGTGCTGACGACGCGAGTAGCCGCTGGACGAGGTCAGATAGCTTCAGTGGCTTGTCTGCCTTCTCTGAGCCAAGTTGCGTGACGCTAGCATTGCCTGTGTTGTTTCTGTGATTGTTTACAATGTTTAAAAAAATTGAGAACGCCGCCAGTTGTGAAGTGAGGGCAGTGATTAAATTCCTCAATGCAAGAAACGTTCGCCCATGTGATATTCATCGCCAATTAAAGGAGGTGTATGGAGGCAATGTAATGGACGAGTCGTCTGTTCGGCGGTGGTGTCGCAACTTCAACATGGGGAGGGGGAACACACACGACGATGAGCGTTCGGAGAGACCGTCTGTCATTACAGACCAACTGGTGAGCTCAGTTGACGAATTCGTGAGGAACGATCGGCGCGTCACAATTGATGACATCTGTGAGCATTTTCCCAATGTTTCTCGAACAATTGTTCATGAAATTGTTAAACACCATCTGCATTATGCAAAAATTTGTGCAAGATGGGTCCCTCGCGTATCTCAATGAGCTGGCGGCGAAGGACTATGCAGCAGGAATACAGAAACTTGTCACACGTTATGACAAATGCCTTAATTTGCTTGGAGATTATGTTGAGAAGTAGTTTAAAGTATCCTCTTTCAAATAAAATTTTTTATGTTTGTTAATATTTACTTTTGTGTCTTTATTTCACGAACGGGTACTACTTTCCGGATGACCCTCGTATATTCCTCTCGGTTAATAATCTCATTACTGCAATGGCATCACGCGTACCTCTCCCCTTCACCAACCCAAAATGATCATCCCCTAAGTTATCATTTGCCTTACTCTCTATCCTTTTGTTTATGACCTTGAGAACGACTTTGATAGGGCCTTAAAGGATAGGGACTTTGAGATAGGGAAGGAGGGAGAGGGAGGAGGTGGAATTGACACAATATCGGAAAAGAAAATAATCTGCTCACCGCAACTATTGCAACATCCGAGATCCAGGTTTCAGCTTACAAAGTCTTGATCAAGACTCCGCAAGTCGAAACAAAGGCCACGCACACCAAAACTCATGCAGAAAAACAAAGTGTTCAACCCTCCGATATGCATCGCTTCCACAAAGTAACAATTTTAGGCCACTGCCATCAGTGATCGACATTGAGCCTGATAGGACATACAGATGCCATTTCAAGAGTTTTTAATTTTATAGGGTTAACGGATGTGGGAAGGGACTTGTTGCGAGATCGGTATAATACGTTGGGTGTGGTTGCATTTCAAAGCCTGTTTGCTTTGATTGCTAAACCGTACCTCGAGTTTAGTGAGTAAGGAAATTATTGGTAAAAAGGTGGGTGGCTTCGATGGTCACACCGCGCCGTCTATTTTCTCCGCATCACGTAATATTTTCAGCAGCGTTCAGTTATAGGCACCAGTGATGTACTGACACTTCTACGGGTAGTCTGGTTAGATGATTCCACGCCAAAGTTATAAAAATTAGCTAGCATAACCTCCCTACAGTCTTCTGCACATTCATCTTCTTTGGGTAGATCAGTATGTATACATTCATTTCACTTCCTCCTCATCACTTTAGTCTTTTGATTAGATTTATAGATTCATCCATTTCTACCAGGCGGCCAAAAGGGCTCTTTCCGTCATGTTTCAAAATACTTAACATCTCTATTTACAGGCCATCCGTGTTTGCTTTTGAACATGAGTTAGTAATCGTGGAATGCAGTCTGCTGTCAACTTTGACATGATCACTTCTTCATACATAACTTTCCATACCATGCCGTAACTTCCATTAATCTCATTTACGATCATAAGGATGGATGCTCTTATATATAATAGGGTTAAATTTTCAATGTTCTTAACTGTGGCAACATTATCCGTGAGTGAGGGTCTTCCATTTCTTGGTTCGTGTAAGAGAGGCATATGCGTAATTTGATAATCCTTTTTCCACCTCGATACTCCGTCATGTGACGGACTACAGGTATAACCTGTATAACCTGTATAGCTTCCGCAAACAGCCATCGATAGTAAAAGATATAAATGCGTTATGAGTGCGTTTTATCATTTATTAAACTTTGAATTAAACGTTCCCAAGGTAAAAAACAGTAGAAGTACTTCAACAAAAACCTCTATGAATTTAAGATTGTATTTCCAATTAGAATTTGAACAATCTTGAAAATAAAGACATCAAATAGCACATTTTACAAAAGTACCTAGATCTCGCTTTGAGTGGTGAGCATAGTCATAATAATTTAGGGTAATTTTTTCAGATTTATTTATACTTTGCTTTAAAGAACTAATAGAGCATTGTACAGAGTAATGACCATTAAAGTTGAGTTTGATATAATGGAGGACTCCATTGAATTAATTTGTACTATTGGTTTAGCACCTTGGCGCCTTTTCATTTCTACTCTTAATATTTGCTTCTCGTGCATTTCTCGGATATTGCCGCAGCATTTATTTCCGCCATATTTAAATCCTACAGTATTAGCACTACGTTATGCAGAGCTAATACGTATGCAGAGCTCTATACGTAGTCATGTGATTATCACTATATTTCTTTCTCTTCTTCCTGAAGAGTATTCGACACATTTTATCATCATTGTTTTTCATATAGTGGCACAATCAAAGGGGCCAAAATTTTCTTTCCATGTAGTTTTATTGTTATCCATGACAAACAACCAGAATGATATGCTCCGAATGATATAATCATACTAGCAGGCTTCTGTAGAAGAATTTTAGTTGATTTTTTGAAATTTACAGCCCTATTTGGCTGAACATTATATTTTATATAGGATTTTTGACTTACACTCACAGTCCGTTGTAGATTTCGTATAATATGTAGAATAAAACGGATCAGCCAAAATGTGTTTACTAATTAGTACCTCTATCTAAGCTAACTCTATCTTTAAGTCGACTATTATAAATGTTCTCTTCATGCGAAATGCGTACTTTATTACTTGTAAATACATTTAATAAAAAGATAATTCCTTCAATTTTTTGTTTTAAATTGTTTTTTCACAGTACTGTGCTTTAGTGGGAAAAACATATTATGCCACGAATAGTGAACTATATACAAAAAAAATTGTTTATCATATTTTCACTAGCCAACCTAATCGGTCTAATTGCAATCAATTAAAATCATTACAGATTGCAGTTGGAAGATAAAATGCAATAGATCATATGAATGACTTCCACTCATATGGATACCTTACCTTGTAGGGAATGAATATAATTATAAACAGAATTTATAATTTAGATTTTTTGTTGTTCTAGTATAATTTATACGCTAATTTTATTCTGCAATCTAATAAAACGGAAATTGTAAATGAAGATATTTCCACACGTATCCCTAGGTGAATACACCAAGTGTAACATGCGTGGAATGCATATAGTCTAAATATACGGCGCTTACATTTTGCGAATAATTTCTTACCGTCCAAAATATATTTCAACTTTAAGTAAATTCCCAATAGTGTAATTTTACGGTGTATATTATTTTGGGTTTATAATAGGAATTAGTTCCTTGTAAAAGAGTCATATTAAAAACATTTGTCAAATTTATCATGAAAACTTGCTTAGGATATCTAAGTACATATATTACAAATAAATTATTATATTCCTTAGGTTATAATGGGGACCGAAATAAACGCATAAAAGCAAAAAAATATTTATCATAAAACTATGGCTAATAAAATAGAAAAAATACATAAGTTATAACAGTGACTTAAAATGCTAGGACGATGTTGAAGACATGGAGTTTAGGAAATATAAAGCGGGAGATACAGGGTTCGTCCGGACAATAAGTGTACTGAGCTCAGGAAAAAAAATGTATTACACTTTTACATATCTTAAGCTAATATTCCTCAAAATAGGACCCTTGTGAGTCGATACACTTGTTCCAGTGCGTTCCCATTCCTGAAACGCTCCCGCGAAGGCATCATCGGGAACCTCTCGAAGACTCGTCGTCGACCTCTTCTCTGCCCTCCACGAACATCTTGTGCCACCGAAAGATCATGTTTTTGGACATGGCTGACTCCCCGTAAGCCTGGTTAATCATACCGACAGTTTTGGTAGACGATTTCCCAAGCTTTACCGCAAATTTGATGGAATAAAGCTGCTCCAAAAACTTTGGCATCGCGTTCCGTGACGTGGGTCGAGCGTGGAGGTTCGCGTTAACAGAGCTCCTCACTACACCACAGCTCAGAGCTGACTGCCTTTTTCAGCGTCGCTTGCCAACATACCCCCCTCCAATCGCAGCCCATCAGAGCGGTGCTGGGCGCGCCTGGAGCGGCGCGCCCAGCAAAGGAGTTAGTACACTTATTTTCCGGACGAACCCTGTAGATACTTGATCTTTTATGGGGTGAACGAGGTGAAAAAGGAGGATAGTTGAGAAGAAAGATAGTATAGGAATACTCATAATCAGCCTTGATTATCAGCGTAGTAGGGGCGTACGTTAAAAGAGGCATATCATGAAATGGTGGTTGGTATGACTGCCGGTGGGGAAGGGGTAAATCTGTAATGGTTGCAGATGATCAAAACTAGATTAGGTTGAGCAGATGGTCTCCATGTTGAAGGTTTTTGACATCAAGGTATAAAATTTGGTAGCGATGAAAAAAGAATTCCTCTCGGAGAAGAAGCTTCACCTAAGTAGGTAGGAGTCGATTACTGGAAAATTAACAAGGTTTTAAGAGATAAACATTGAACATCACCGATATTAACCGTGTTTTTATTCAGCAAGATAAGAAAGATAATATGGGTAGATCAAAGACTTTTTATAAGTGAAAATGGAGTAGAATGGAAATCTAAAACTTGCAGAAGAGAAAAGAAATAAAGAGGTATTAATTTGGCATAGTGATTGCGGACATTTGACAGTCATTCAAAGGAGGCAGGAAAAACGTGAATGCAGATGCTTTGATTATCAATAGGAAGTTGAAATCTTTGATAGATAGGAGACCGTTATATAGACGATGGAGAAAAAATACGCCAGGAAGGAATAAAGGGCGAAAAGGAAGTATATCAACTTGATGAGGAAAGCATTTTATTATGTCCTGTGTCATTTTGTGTTTTGTTAAGAGAGTAAAAAATTTATTTTTGTTTAGTCTGCGTCCAATTTTAACTCAAATGCTGGTGGATCATTCAATTATAACGATCTAATGTATTACCAAGCCAGAAATATGTACTACTATTTTACATCTCCAAGTTTCAAAAGGTTTACTATGATTCATATGAATCAGGAAAGGCAGGGTTTTAATTCCCTTAGAACTGCCATCAGAGTTTACCTTCTCCACGACAGTATTTGCGATTTAGAATATAGCGCTTCTAATAGAGAATGCGGCCAAATGAGACTCACTACCCATTCAGGACTAGGGATCAGAAACATTTTCGAATCAACGAGTGGTAAATTGGTGCGTTAATGTTTCTTCGGATTACAGTAAATTTTTTCTTCTAATATGTAGACAAAATAGCACCATAATAATTTAATAATGATGTAATATTTCCATGAAACATTTTGAAGATTATAATAAGAATAATGTTAAGAGTTCAAGTCGCTGTAGAAATATCGTTAATACCACTAGGATTAAAACGGGAGTGCATTTTATTAAACATGAAAGGATACATATTAATTACAAAGTAATATCTCACGACTTTGAATGCTCGAAAACGTGCACAGATTATCCTATTTTAAGAATAAGTGAACAGTTTATCGTCCTTGCGGTTTTCAATTTAAACATGGGTACTGAAATTACTTTCAAATATCCTCATAATAAAGACAGAAACATAGAAAACATATTGAAAAAATTTATTTTCTAAAGGAAAACATGGATTACCTCTCGGTGAAATATAATGAGCTTTCAATGGATTTAAAGCTATATGAAATACAGTTCATGAATCTCTGAAGGAGTAATATTTAACGGCAAACTAATCACAAGCATTATGGAAACCAAACCCAAACATAATATCACACCTGGTAAAGTGCATACCGGTACCTCTGGTATAAGCATCACGTACATCTGATAACAAAAATAATGTATTATTTGCAATTAGTTATGATATATTTTGTACAATTTTTTAATCAAATATTCAAATGACGAAAGTAAACTCTAATAATGAATAAGATTTCTAACAATTTAACCATATTACATGCGCATAGCATCTCTCAATGATGTCAAATTATTTTCAGCAAAATATGCACTACAAAATATTAGATAAGGTCATAATTATAATTCGTTAATGTTCAAATTATTAAAAAATGAATAACCAACGTATATGATTGGAATTTATGCAAGTTAAGAAGGACGAACGGAAATCTTTCTAAAGGCATAACAGGAGTAACTTTAGTCAGTGGTTTAATTTTTTAAATAAACTCACCAGAACCGAAAGAAAATGGCACTTACGAAAAAACGAGTGCAAGAGAAGCTATAAATAGACGCGGTGCAAGTCATAATTACCTCTACAGATGCCACGATTTAAACTAATTGCCAGCGCAGCAATCTTTTACCTCAGAGCGGATGATAAAACGCTTGACTCCTCCTGAAATAATGTGGGGACGAAAAAACTCGTCGGAAAAACCTTTTATATCTTCCGCTTTCTCCGATACCCAGAACAAAAGGACATGGATGCATCCTAAACTACTTATTATCTAGCCCACACTGCTGTGCATCGCGGCGACCAGACAAAGGGACTTTAGTCTGAAGGCATATCTCCCCTATCCTATCGAACATGCAACTCTCCGCCCTCCCGTCTCCGTGCACCAACACTCCCCTTTTACCGCCCCCACCAAAGCGCACCCCCTTCCCCTCCGCAGCCTGGGCTTCGAGAGCTCTGTCGGCCCCGGACGGCAAGTTTTCTCATTACGGAACTATAGTGGAAGTTTTTGACCTCACGTTTATATTGTTGCCTCCATGAAGGAGAGGGAGAGAGAGAGCGAGAGGGCGAGGATGGTGTGGAGGGAGGGAAAAAAGAATGCCCGCGTAATCCTGAGGGAGAGGCAAAGGGTATTCCCAGAGGTGAGAAAGGTTCGCCGTGAGGGATGTGGATGAGGGGGGTTTGGAGGGGCCGGGGATTGCAGGGTGGGAGAGGTGTGCAGGGTCGGGGATGGAATGGAAAGGACTCTGGAATGGCCATATAGCTCCACCCGGTCAGACCCATTTGCCCGTGTCCGCAGGCACCTCGCAGGCAGTTCTGCCTTCGACCATTCCTTAAGAACGGCGAATGCACGCCTCAAAAACAGTCGCCGCTCCCCCCTTTCCACGAATAAAATCTTCCGTGCACTCCCTCCGCTGCCTGGGGAACGGAAGCTGGAACTGCGCGCAGCAAGCGGATGGTTCCTCGGGCATTTTCATCTTCTTCTTTGCCGTGCCGCACCTCAGCCCCACGGTTGCGCTCTTTCAATCGTGTGAGGATTGAAAGCTGCTGTTCAATCAAGTGGTCACTAGAATACCTCTAGGAAAAGAGCAGCGAGGCAGTGTGAAAAGTACCTTCAAGATATACGTGATTGCAACATCAAAAGTTTCTGTTGACTGACAAGCGATCGGACGAGTTTTGAAACTTTCGAAACATTTTATTTTCGTTCATTTTATTTATTTTAATGACATTACATTTACTATGGCAATATTACAAAATAATATATATTACATAAAATAAGTTTTGCAGTTAACGGTAGCCTTGTCGAAAATTCGGTGGGTATAAAAACGTCTAAAATTCTTCACTAACCCCCAAATGAGAAATATACGAGATTTTAAAGCTTGGTAATATGTAAAAGTAACACTAATGCGCAATATAGTTGCCTAAATATTTATATATTAATATTATTTGGAGATAGAGTTATCACATTGGATTCATTTAAACTAGTGACTAAATAAAACGCAGAAGAAAATTAATTTAGAGCATGAAAACTCATTAGAGGGTCCATTGTTAGTTTCTTCTCTTCTGATATTGAAAAATATTTAAAAATTTATTCCTTAATTGCAACTCAAAATAAACCTCTAAATATTTAATTAAAAATCACCAATATTATCTGAATTCCTTAAGGAGTACGACAACGTTGCTGATATAGGGTGTTTAGTAGGGAAAAGAGGGGAGTATGAGAGGTAATTGAGACACGGTGTGCCCGTAAGTGCTTCTTCCAAATTCTTGCCAACTAAAGCCTATACTCTTTTTATAGGTATCAAATACTTAGCTAATATGAGTTGCATAACAATACCTCTCAAATTGCTAAAGAAATGTTCATATAATATTAGAGATTATTAGATAGATAGAGATATAATATTAGAGATATTAGATATTAGAGACTAAGGAAATATTTCAAAACTACTTGTGAAATTATTTTTTCTTATCATTCTAGTTATACATATCAATTATTCATTATACATGTAATAATTATGTATAATTATATATATTGATTATTGATAAACCTTGATTTGGTGGATCAGCTTATGCTGTTTGATGATGACCCCAAACGGGTTGCGCTGGATGATGAAGATGGGAAAAACTTAGGTCCAGGCTTTCGCGATGGCCTGATAGAAAGAATATTCAGGGAATTTTAATATATTGTTCCGTGATGGTAGAAAATATTCTCGCAATACTACTTAAAGCGTTTCGTAAAACTTGAGAAGATTTTATTTAGATTTGTAGACAAACTCGTAGCCATCATGTGGTAGAAATTTAGCTTGAAGGCTTCGTCAGATCATTGGCAGCTCTCATTCTAAAAAAAAGGAAATGTCAGCTTATTTTAAAGACTACAGAATAAATTGGTTCCTACAAATACATTGATTCTTAGAACCATTGATAGCAGGATGGAGACCAGGGAAACTCTGGTCTCCATCTGGAAACAAAAATGACTATTTCCAGAGATTACTCTGGAAATAGTCATTTTTGGCTCAAAAAGAGGAGAAAAGCGAGTCATTGCAGTAATTAACTCCATAATAAAGAAGAATATGAAATAAAAACTAGATGCTCATCTCTGTTTCAAAGATTTTCAGTAGTTATTCGACAGAGCTAAGAGTGTCAAATTAATCAATATATTGCAGAAAAGAGGAGTAGATCGGATGGATCGACAACTTATGCAAACTCTTCATGTCCCTGACTGCTCAGGTGTGAGTGGTGAAGGATGAGATGGGTAATATTAGGATGGAGGTAGGAGAGAGTTATCTATTATTTCCCTCAATCTTCAATAAAATGACTTAAGGAAATAGAATATAAGTAACGGAAAGAAGTGGGGTCAGGATGAGTTTGGAGACTAATTCATAAAATCAGTTATGCTGGTGGGTGATCAGTTTATTTTGCCACAGAGCCAAGGTGTTACAAGAAGTTCTGAGGACATTCGAAAGCCAGTACTATAAGTATAGTGTGAGAAGAAATTAAACGGAGGCAATGCGATTTTCAAGGCAATGCAATGCATTTTTTTCTCCCCCTGTACCGGTTATGGTTTCCCAGGAAGATCTGGTACCCAAAACTTCACATAGCTTGGGTGGAGCTGCAGGTGCCCAGAGAGGCTTACCCCGGGAATCAAACCCGGGACTTCCGGTCAGTAGTCCAACGTTCTACCCTAGCGAAACATATATATATATATATATATATATATATATATATATATAAATAAATAAATAAATAAATAAATAAATATATATATATATATATATATATATATATATATATATATATATATATATATATAAATAAATAAATAAATAAATAAATATATATATATATATATATATATATATATATATATATATATATATATATATATATATATATATATATATATATATATATCAGTGTGCTGAGTAATTGGAAATGAGAGTGGTAACTCCGAAATAAGGAAGATAAAGTAAAGTTAGGAAATACTATATAGTATGGTTAGATAGTGGTATCTTAGAGACTGAGATAAAAGGGAGAATGCAGTGTTTGTGAGTTATTGAAGTTAAAATACACCTTAGAGAAAGCATTGATGTGAAGCAGGAAATCAGCCAGGGCAAACACGAGTTGACTACAAACGAACGAATACCTGTAGTTGACTCTTAATTGGTAACTCTGACATTTCTTTTGGAAAACTTTATGATGCTAAATACTTTTGTATAGGCTGTTACGTTAAGTTTAAAGACCGGAGGGTTTAATTACTTTAGTTGCCCTGCGTATTTTTGTTTAACTTTAACATTACAAGTCATTTTTTTATACATTAATATATAATTTCTATAGCTATTTAAATAGTCATTCGAAATGAGTACCTTGTATGAATACCGTTTTTATTCTTTGAAGGCTGATTAAGAACAAAATCTGTTTTTCCCTCAAATGAAATTTAGCGGAGCAGGGATCCGTAATGAATGCTGTGTTCAAGTGAACTGAACCATTCTTAATTATTTTAATCCAATCTAGAGCCACATCGTTTTCTCGTCGCTTCTTTTTAAGCTCAGTGAAACATAATTTCGATATCCCTTGCTACTGATTTAAGTGCAGGTTTCCTATAATTAAAACTTAGTCTTAAGTAAGGAATTCTCTCAGACGACTCGTATTGAGAAGGATAAAGCATCAAAAAAGAAACTAAAGTGCTTGAATGTGACTGATTTTTGAAACATACATGTATGTGAGCGAGTGTTGAGTTGGCGGATGGGATTCTGAGCGAATGGAAGAAGAGGAAACTTTGGCGAAAGAATGCGGACGGAAGGGCGAAGGGAGGATTGAAACGGAAGATGCTGCCGCTGGGCGGGGGTGGGATTGGTTCTCAAAGCAAGATGAGAACCCTCCGGGAGCGCTCGCCGGGAACTAAAAGGAGGCGTGCAATGATGTTTGTCTGTGAATGCGCTTCAAGGAGGAGGAGAGGCGTGAGAAGGAGGGGGCGAGGGCCCTTTTAAGGAACCCGGGGGCGGCGGAGGCTCATCGCACTCTGCCCTCGGCCCGTGCTGCTACCGGGGATGAGGGCCTGACGTGAACGACGCTTGCATTGAGCTTCGGCGGCGCGAATATTGCACGAGCTTCCACGTGAGTCTCCCCTCCCCTGAGCACCCGTGTTCTTGCATGCCCCTTCCTTCCGAGTGCGTCCCTCTCTCGCCCGGGGATGGGGAGATGTGCGCTGGGGGAGGAAGGCCTGCTGTGCCGCGTCGGGTTTTAAGCTCTTGCAGCGGCGCCCGTGATATAGGAGGCAATGAAGCCCTGATAGAATGGGGTTTGCCCTTTTCCTAAGTTTATTACGACTGCGAGCGAGATTGAGTGCCTGTGTTTGACACCTGAAGGGTGTTTTATGCGCGTACTAGAAGGAAGAGGGAGGTGAAGGGGGGATATGTGAGTGCTATTGGGCCGCATGGGCGTTTGTCGGGGAATGGGCGAGGCGAAGTCCACGGGGTCTCGTTAGGCTCGTTTGCTAGTCACGTGGATTTGGTTTGCCTTGAGGTTTAGATCTCAATGGCTTTAAGCGACGGGATGTTCCGCAGCGCTACCTGTCACCAGACTCGTTCTTGGTGATTTCATTAGAATGGAATATTTATGCCTGCTTACCGAAGTTCAATGAGTCGTGTGGAGTGCAAAACAAAGCAGAGCGTGCTATATTTGGTTATGAACGTGGAGACGTTGGCGTGCTCTTGAAGGTATGAAGGTCAAAAGAGATCACTAGAAAGAAATTAAGGCAAGCGAGGAAGGAGAGAGAATGATAATATTATGCACTGAACCTCGTTGAATACGGTTATACTGCAGGAATCGATTAAAGCTTGGTTTATTAATGAAGGCAGACGAACAGAATTGCGTCAGGCGTCACTTTGTGGAAGCGATTCATTTCAGAAAAATAAATACTTGGTTATTCCACACATATTTTTTATTAAACACGCCCCGGGTTTCGACTTTCAAAGTCATCATCAGGTGATGGCTTTTTAAGTCGAAACCCGGGTCGTGTTTAATAAAAAATATGTGTGGAATAACCAAGATTTATTTTTCTGAAATGTAGGTAGATTGTGTACTCGTGATAAATAGGTGGGTACAATTCATGCATCAGGGTAGGGGGTGGTTCTCCTTCCTCTTCCAGATACGGTATCGCTGTAGAATGGTAAACCTGGAATCGCCGCAAGCCTTGATTGAAGCTAGTAAAGTTAAAAGAAACTCGTAGCTATATAGTTACTCAAGCATGGTGAAAGCGCTAAAGATTTCAAAATCTAATTTTAATATTTTGTCAGTATGCTCTCTTTTTTTCCGAAAAATCTCATTTTTGAATAGTTTCTTACTAAGGAAATTTTACTTCCACATTTGGGCCAAAATTGAGTAATGCATGGAAATCCTTCTGCGCAAGAAATGAGGTGCAATATTTATCAATAAAATTGACGTTCAGTTATATTCATTATACCTTATATAAGATTTCATGTTTTATGTTGTACAGGATTTTACATTTAAAATTTATTACAAGCTATTTTTTCATTGCTAGCTAGTATGGAACAAGAGAGGAAATAATTCACACTTTTTTACCACCGTCTAGCACTTTCAATAAATGTTTCTACTACCACCAGAATAAATAAAACAAGAATGATAGTTTTAATAATAATGAAAACAGATATTAAATAAAACCTCAAATCTATAAAATACGAGTATTTGGAAAGTATTGGCAAGACTTCGGCCAACTTTCTGAAGATACAAGCCGCAGAAATGTAGTGAGAGATAACAAAAAAGAGGATTTTTGGCTCTTCAGTTCTCTAATTTTATATTTAGTGTCTTATAGTCTAGTCTTAGTACGCTAATCAGTACGCTAGGGTGATAACTATTCAGGGAATATTTTTTAAATATAAACGTGAAGACTTAAATATAGTTATAGAAAATGGTTTAAGCAATAAACATTTTTCCATATTAGCTAAAATGGAATAATAAGTACTTAATAAATGGTATGGTCATAAATAACGTGTAAAAATATTCCTAGCCTAAGTAATAATTACAAGTATTCTCAACCTCCAACAAAGAAGATGACGGCATGAAATCCAGTGCCTATTGCAATACAACCAAAGAGGAGAATGACGCTCATAATTTCTGTCTATGTACATGTCGAAATCACATTTTGCAAGAGTGTTCGGAAAAATTATCCTCATTCTTTAGCTTTAAATTGGAAGCTTTTTCCGATAAAAGTGGAAATATTAGAACCTTTTGATTAAGTAGGGGTATATATGTGTATATATATATATATATATATATATATATATATATATATATATATATATATATATTTTTCTGAAGACGACAGCCGTGCTATCGAAACGTCAAATAACAAATTGTGAGTGTCCTTTCTTTGTGTCTCTATATTCTAAAAATCTACATCTGTGTTTTTATATATTTGTGCGTCGCCGAAGAGCGTTCCATTTCGAAGATTTTATATATATATATATATATATATATATATATATATATATATATATATATATATATATATATATATATATATATATGCTTTCATAGACGTAACACGGAAGTGCCGAATAGTACAATACACAGTAACACATAATATAGAAACACAAAAAAAGAGAACACTCACACGTATTTTCTTGATATTTCGACGGAAACAATCCGTCTTCCTCTGAAGATATAGAAGTAATGACTGCTGGAATTGTTGAGGTGAGGGGTGCGAGAGAAAGGGAAGGGGGCCAGGGGAAGGGGAGAACGGGAGGCGAAGGAGGGGTGAAAGGAATGGTTGGGGAGAGGAAAGGGAGAGGGAAGGGGTGGAAGTAACAATTTTAGGCCACTCCCATCAGTGAACAACATTGAGGTATTGTACTATTGTACTATTGTGTATTGTACTATTCGGCACTTCCGTGTTACGTCTATGAAAGCATATATATATATATATATATATATATATATTTATAGAGTAGAGCTATGAACATCAAGTGATCATACATATTTATTTTTATAATTTATATTTGCAAAATTAAATATTATGATTTATTACTAGACGAATATTATATGCATAAGTGATACAAATTTAGTTTATTTGGCCTCCAATAATTTGTCAGAGGCGTCGATTACAATTCGAAGGATATTAAGTGGCCTACGTCCTTCCACATAGGCATATGTTTACTTTGGGGAACAATAAGGAGTCACGTGATACAGGTTTTTACGATAGGAAGAATAAGAAAGAAACAGTAGATTGATTTTAGCGAAATATTCAGCAACAAAATTTGCAATTTGGACGTGCCTTTTTGCGGTACGGTACACAGCTTGTTGCTTTCAAGTGCGGCCTTAATCTATTGATAAGTGCCTGGAGAATTAAAAAAAAATATTTTTCTTTTGCTTCATTTACAGTCGTTTATGCTTATACTTCTTAAAAGTCTTTACACATGCAGTGTGTAGGCCAACATCGGTGATGATTCTTTCTACGCTATCACTCAAAAAAGTCTATTCCAACCTTCAAATTTTCAACCAACTAAATGGTTACTTGCTTCCCATTGTATCCGCATTTATCACTTATAATGAATACTTTTAACACCATAAGTACTTTTATTTGAAACAATATTTTCAATAAAGAAAATGAATCATTATCGAAAAATGGCCTTCGGGTGTTTCAGGGATCATCTCTTCAGAATTAACAATGCAAAATATAAGGAAAAATTGGAAGGAAATGAAAGAATTCAAAAGATGCATCATACTTATAATACAACATAGAGAAAAATACGAATTTGGAAATAGAAATGTTTATGTCACCACATTGCACATTACGAGAGACCTGTTTTATTTCGATCTCACAGTTTTGATACTTAGTATAGACAGAAGTAATGGACGTGATATAGATTTTCGAGGACGTTCGAGAGTTGAACCCCCTCAGTTGTCCGACTGATATCCCATTGGTCTAGCCAACCAAAGGTTATGAATTCAAATCTTGCCAAGGATATGTACGTCGTGCTTCTCCTAGGTTTGATTGGTATTGGATGATGAATGTGGATGGTGGATAATAATTTAACGGTTGTCGATCAGTAAAAACGGATTCTGTTACCAGTGCTGCGAGGATTTGAACGAGATAGAGAGATGGCGGTGGTTTTGGCTCGGAGGACTAATGGATAGAACTCAGTGCGATAGTCGAACACGGTTGAGGAAACTTGATGAAGTCGGTCGAAGAAACTTCACCTCTCCGCACAGTAGATGTTACGTTCAGCGTCACGTGGATAATGGCAGTCGATTGGCATGGGAGGGGGAGTGTGCAGGAAGGTGGTTGTCTGGGCGTAAGAGAGGTGTAGTAAGTGGCGTGGTGTGGTTCGAGGGGAGAAAGGTTGCGGCGGAGAGAGGGAAGGTACAAGGTCCACTTCTTCCGCGCCAGCCATTAGGAGGAAAGAACCGTGAAGACCATGCACTCATCTCCGCCACCACTATCCATTCCACTCCTGCTGCTCAAACTCCCGTCTCATCTGTCCAGCAATCCCGCTTCCTCCTTCAGCGGCAGACACCCTCGGCTACCCTCTTCGAACGTCCACACTTCACCAAAACATCCCACGCCCCTTCCATCATTCGGTAGCACCCCTTCTCCAAGCCCCCTCCTACCCTATTTTATCTAATGTTTTCCCTCTCGACAATCGTTCTGTTGTTGGCGACCGTAAGTATGGCCCTTTTCTCGCCCCTCCTGCCCTCCCAAACCCTCTGGCTGTGCGATCTTACCCTACCTCTAAGGGCTCGATGACGCTCACCTTTTAACTTAGACATTGGCTTAATTCTTGTCTAGGACGAGGGTGTACTCGGAGGATGCATTTTCTGATTCTACCACTCGTAATAGCTGTATTTAGAGACCTAATATTTCCGTACTTATTGTTTTTTTCTAAGATCGTCCACCCAAACATATTCAGTGTTTTCACACTTTCAACATCGGGAAGAGAGTTATTTGATTTTCAATAACAAGGAAAAGTAGTTTTCAGATACATTTCTACATATCCATAATCTCTTACCCTTTCAACGTAAATGCATAAATGGTTAGTGTTAGGCCTTACCAGTAAACTTAGCCATTTTTACTGATTTCGTTTATACCACTTGGTTCTCCCATACTATGTTATTCTCTGTTTTCAATATTTAATGTTTCACTCGTGCTCTTATGTTATAGAGACTTCTAATAGTCCTCGTCTCTAGTCTCCCTCTTCGATCATATCCATCCTTATCTTTTACGGTTAAATGCTTCTCAAATCATAACCTACTCAGTGTTCAATTCTTTTTCCAATTTCTCTTTTTATCTCATACATTCCCTAAGCTGACGGAAGAAACGTAGCTTATGTGTTTCATAGTTGTCTATCAATGATACCTCACCTTAAATAGTTTTGTAGTCCTATTTTGCCTCAAACTTTCGCAAATCTTTACTACCGATAATCCTCATGTACTCAATATTCCTTTTTAATACAAATTCATACTTATGATATGCTTACAGATATATTTCACTTCCAAATAGTATTTGAAGTAGGAACACTTATTCATGCTTTATTTTTCTACAAAATTGTTGCTCTTTCAGGCCAAATGTACTTACATGTCAGACAATTCCTTGAACCGTGATGTAAAAATTCTGACTTTAGGCAGTTCAAATGAAAATATCTTGATCAAATGATTTTCAGAAAAGGAAAAATGTCATAAAAATATCTTGCATGGAGGAGTGTAGAGGTGGATGTTGGTATTTATCATTTACCACATTTTGCTATTGCACCTTTCAATTTATCTGTGAAGTCACCTGTTATGCCAGATAAGAAACAGGTGGATCGATATTTTTCCTCGCGAACATATGCCATTAAAAATTACTGTTTTGGCTGTCTAAGCAACTGACAAAACATAGTATATTTGGCTATATCTCGAATAAAATGATAAATTAAGGGGGATTATAAAAGTGGAATGCACGAGTTTCAGGATGACTGGTGTGATTAAGTGCGCATTGGTCAAATAAGGAGGGGTTTTGAAACGATAAACAAGAAACATTCCAGAGAAGTCGGAGCCAAGGATCCTTCGTCTTTAATGGGGAGTCACTTGGCGGATAAGGCATTAATTTCTTTTTTCTCACGAGATAGTCTACACCTAAGGACTAAAAGCAGACGTTCATATGCCTTGGAACAGTTGAAAACTTCAAAAATACAAGGAAGAGAGACAATAGAATGATGTGAAGTTTAACAGCAATACATTCATTAAATTCCGAACCTCCCCTTCTAGCCACGGGGCCCTCACTCACTAGTATTCTACTTTGATCAGCATCATCCTCATAGATAACACAAATTAAATGATGAAAATGATTCCCCTTTCAAAAGACCGGCCTCCTTCCTTCTTTCATCTTTCTCTACTTCCGTTACCCTCGTCAATAATGAGCCTAGTTCCCTGTTAACAGTCGACCACCCAAACATAGGTCTCCATGTACCTTAAATACCGCCAAAACGTGCTGCACGGTGCTAAATTCATTTATTTTCCATTTACTATCATTACAGCGGACTAATAAAAAGCCAAATTATGAACTCTACGTTACTTACTTGGTTAGATATCCTATAGTTTCGCATGCAGAATAAGGCTTAAACATTTAATTGAAATACAGGATTGAAGAACGTTTCTGCTACCGTGAAATCTACGTTTCGGAAGAGTGACATAAACCGATATCTTTTAGGGAGGCCGGAGATCCGCAAGAATGTTAAAAAAAAAGAAATACTTATGCTTGTTGAAATACACGAACACAAGCAAAGCGCTCTGAATCGGGTTTGTGTGACAAAGTCACACCGAAGTGAACTGTGAAAGCACTCAAACTACTCGGCTATTAGCTCCTGCCGTGACCTGTCAATCTTGCCATGCAATTTATGTGAGTAAAAAAAGGGGAAAAGAAAACGATAAATTACACTTCCTTGTGTCGCACATACTCCTTCTCACTCAGGTTTATGAAGTAAATTGTCCCTCGTGAGTCTTAATAACACTTGAACAAAATGGGTTTCTAATAGATTTCATCCGCCAGAGATTCGCTAATCGCCTTTCAACAAATGAGAAAATATAAGTTAAAAACGTAGGATCAAGCAATAAATGCACGCACACTCCTTCAGTCACCATTTAAATCACACTTAAACCAACCGCAAACTCAAACAGGGTTTGCGAGGAAACCTCTATCGCCAGTAATCCATCAATTATTCTGTTGTTGAGCCCAGAGTACTAAGGAAAGGGACGCGCTTAAAAAACTTTCGACACCATTTGTGACTCACCAGCCGAGCAAATTTTTCAGAGAATTCAATTAATTTTTGATTCGATAGAAATACCTAGTTTACGAATAGAACGTGGAGATGAGATACTTCTTCATTGACCTCCAAAAGTATTTATATGTCCAACGACCAATTCCAAATTGGTCGTTTGACATATAAAAAACGAAATGGATCCCCAAAACTTACAATTAAAACATAACCAGTCTGAAATATTTTCCCATATAATTGACGGCTTTGACGTAACGGTAGGGGAAATGAGGGTAGGAGGAGGCAAGCTGGACTCAGTGGGGTAGGTTGTTGGATGGCCACTAGACATTTACTACCTTAGAACCTAATGTTCATTTGTTTAGACCGTAGTCTATGTACATATATATATATATATATATATATATTTCATATATATATATCATATATATATATATATATATATATATATATATATATGATATAATAAATATATAAATATATTTACAAAAGAAAAGCTGAGTTGAGTTGGGAAATCTTGAAATATGTTGCAGGGCAATGTTGTTATTTGGGTTGCGTAAAAGGCTTTTTAGTTTGCTATTGCTGATATACGTGGATCGAGAGTTTCATTTTTTAGATACAGCGGAATTCTTTTGCTCTTTTAGCGTGACAAGGGAATCTAATTCACCACTTATCTCGGGTAGGAATGAGGGTTGTGTTTTCTCTCTGAAGAGTTCTTTTTTGTTGTTACTCGATGATGCATTGGTTTAGTTTCTCAGAATTCGAATTATCAATGTCGGCGTAACCGTCGCAAGTCGCCAATTTCTTTTTTAAGTCGTTTAGCTCTTGGATGTAAATTAAACTCTGTACTAGATGATGAAAAGCAACATTTTGATCTATGCAGCAGAAAATGATGAGATTTTTCTCTGCGTTATACTAAATTGTAAGATTTAGAAAGGCAAGCACAAAAGAGGGATCTCTCATGATGGCGCGGAATTCATGTATATATTAGGAAATTAGGAAAAAGAAATAATTGTGGTCCATAAAAACAATTTTAGAAGCCATTAACTTTGATTTTTTCATTAAAAATGCTTTTTTGAAATTAGCCATTTTCAAGGAAGGCCATGAAGTTGAGAACTAAGGATCCAAATCAAAGTAAAGGTTTTGAATTATATAATGGAATTCTTTTTCTGATGAACTACATGATTTCTCTAAAGAAAGATTCAATACGAAAATTGGTGAATGCTTGAGTCGATCATTTTGAAAAATTCTTGACTGAAGAGTTCATGGCAGTCACAATAGAGTGCATTGAGGAAATCCTATTCATTTTGGCTTCAGGCGAGGAAGGTTTAGAACACGAGGTTAAGATCCAAGGGCGTTTTCAATGAGATGTTGAATATCGAAGAGAGCAAACTAGATCTCTGGGGCCTTTCAAATGAGTTGCTTCTTCTTGAACAATTTTGTGTACGGGATGGAATCAATTAGGAAGGTAATTTTTCGAAAGTACATTGATCTAGAATGAAACAGGCATTGTCGTTGCTAGATTTCAGGTAAAAGTAATTTTAATTTAATTTTAATATAGTAAGTTTTTCGAAGAGAGAGGAGAGCAGAGATGATTTAGTTAGAGTTTTGCCATAACATAGGCAGAATGGTTAATCTTGGACTTAAAACTCTTTCGAATTCATTATTTTGTCACAAAATCCACAAGAATATTCAATGAAGACTTTTATTTTGGAAATGAGGACTCGCTGATATAAACAACGCTGGTGGGTCCGGGTGAGTCCACGATTGAGCAAGGGAAGGTCCTTTTTGGGAAATTGGAATTTTGAGTGGTTTTTCACGAATTTTTGAGAACGGCTGTTGTTACTTGATCTTTGGAAAAAGAGCAAAAAATTTCCTTGAGAGCCTAAATGACTTATTATGATGTTTATTTTTGACTACTATGAGGATTTTAGACACATCAATTAGTAAGTAAATCCATAGTTTATAAGGTGGTTTTTCAATTTTAAATGGAGCTTGTAGAATTCTTATGCAGCGTTATTTACGTTTGTAAATTGATAATGGATTACTAATTAAAAGATGTTAAATTTTATCATGGAATTGAAACGAGGAAATTGGAAGTTGGTGAGGGACACCGTTGGATAAAACAAATTTAGTAAATGACAATATACTGGGTAAATTTTTTAAAATAATTTTTCTTAACAAACCCTTTTACCTTAGGCAAATAACTAAACAACAGTTTATTATTTTCCACAAATGAGGTAAATCTGACCATCTTCGATAAATTTGCTTTAACAAACTGGCGATCACGTTGAATCGTTACCTGACAAAACATCGACGTGACGTCATCCGCTTCAGCCACCGAATGACATGACTGGTTATTATAGTCATTTACTAGTTATAATGTGTGGTATTTCTTTAAAACAATGTTGCTATTCGTCATAGTTCTAGCAGTTAACAATTTCTGTAGAGTACTCGTATATTGCAATTCCAAATATTTTTGTTAAATTCTAGACTTTCTCTCGAAAAATTTTATCCGTATTGATTCTACACTCAAAGGCTCTATCATGCCTATCAACGCCAATTGGCAATGAGGTTTCCATGTAATTCCCATTTCCTTACATGCTACCTAACTTTCTTCTTTAAATTACCCAGACTGAATGCCTATCATGCTCTTAAACTCCGAACTTTAATATTATTTTCATTAATGGCAAAAATATAACACCTTATGTGGCCAATTTTACCAACGGATTGCCATGTATTATTTTTTTAAAAATTTTCCATGCACCAGATCTAAAACAAAAGAGGCCCCGGATTCGTCATGACCCGTTCAATTAAAGTATTAGTTAAGTTTTATAGCGATGGAAAATGGAAAATACACTGCTCTGATTTGAAGGACTGGTGTCTTGGGCAGTAGTTCCTACTGACGACTGCACCACGCAACCTTTGACACATAACGGCCAGTGTATCAATCGTGCAACCGAATCTTAAAATTACCCCAAAGTCGCGGTAAATATTCTTGAATAAGTCAAAATTGCATTCGAGGGCACTTTTACCCGCGCATCACTAGAAGGGTGGGTATTTCTTTATTTAACGACTGCATTGGGGTCAAATTGAGACCTAATAGTTCCTTCTTCCACCGAACCCCTAATATTACTCGTACTCATACATTAAAGACAATGACAAACACCTAGGTCCTGGAAAAACCACCCAGGCGGGAATCAAACCCGTAATCTTTGAATTGGCAGGCGAGGTCTTTACACCACTGCGGTCGTAAAGGAGGTGCTTAGAAGTAAAGTTTTAGCAGGCACGAGAAAAATATAGGAATAGTTTTGGAATGGGAAAAATATGATAAATACGATTTCATTGCGTCGTATTGACTTAGCGTTATTTTTACTGGTAATTAAATATCCTTTTACGTATTATTAGTTGCAACTACGGGAGGTAAGTTGAAATAAATTATCACGAAAAATCCTGTTGCATGAACACCAACTGGCGGCTCGAAGCGGCAGAGGACCGTATAGCAGATATAGATGTAAATGAAAATGAGACCCTAAGCCTCTGGAAATACTACCTCACCTTTATGCTATATGTGAATGTTGGATGTCATCGGAGAGTCATCGCCGATCTGCAATTAACGACTATCGCAGTCACTAACAGTTAAGCATCTCATTCAACTGCAGATTTATTGTTCGTGCTATGATAAATTTGTGGCCCCAAAAAAACATTTACTAGGGCAATCAAGCATTAGGCACTTGCTGCGGTTCGTCAAAACATAAAACGTGGCAGAGAGTACTGCATTGATTCCGGCACGTATCTTTTTTATACCCATGGGTTGTAATCCAATATCAAAGTTTTAGCCCTGGTAACCTAAATAGTGCGTATTTTTTGTTTTGCGTTATGACGAATACCGAGCATGTTAAAAAATTACCGAAAGAGTTGACATGAAATGTATGGACCAACCATGGTTCAGACCACCTGAGGTAAGCAACTTGATTAATAATGTCATAGGAAATCTTCACCCCTTGCTTATTCAGTCAAAATTAAATTTGATAGAAGTGTAGTTTGGGAACAAATTTGAAATAATCGCACAGATATCGGAATTCAATTAGGAATACGTAACCGATATGATATAATACTTAGCTAATTTGATACATATGCATCATATTAGCGGTGTGGGTGCATAAAAAAGGCATATCATGTTAATTTTCCTTCCATAGAAGTTTTAAAATTATTCCCATCAATGTTCAACAACCGTTTAAACGAACTAAAATTAATGTTTATCAATCAAGTTGTCTCTCTCCCTCTTATGATTTTCTTGAAGAATGATCGTATCTAAGAGTTATAAAACATGTTCATTACGGATTAAGCAATCCAAGAAATGTTTTCCACGTACGGTACTGGAACAGAAGTGGTAGATATTTTGTCTCTTGTCGAAATAAGATCATAGAAACGTATCCAATAAAGATTATTCATCAAGTGTAGATGTGTTTTGCACGTTATTTGATACCACAGAATTATTATTGAGTATCCTGGCTGCAGATGTTTTCTAAGGTGATAAGGAGGATGGGTAAAAATGACGAATTGGAAAATACCATTAAAATGAATTCCTAATAAAGATACCAATTGCGATTAAAATGTCGAAATTTAATGGTCTACAGTTTTCGCACTTATAACACCCAATGAGCACAAAGTCCGTCGTTTGTAGATTCTCACCAGTGGTATAAATAATGAGGAGAACACTTTTCCGTCTTAGGTCTTTTATTTTGATCTGATTGACGTTCATACCTACAGTTAATCGATTGCAGTTGAAGGGTACTTTAAACATTATTGTCAGAGCTCTCTTACGAATCACAAAAAAGATGCAGACCAGGAAAGAAGAGATTCTTTCCCTTCCTCTTTCCTTCCCTCGCGTCACCTCCTGCCCCCAGCCCACCCTCACATTCTCCCCCCCGCCCATTAAAACTCGCCCTCAGCCACACACCACCGCCACCCCACGTACACCACCATACCCCTCCCTCCACTCTCCCGACCACTCACACGGCTGCCACCGGTGGCCCCACTCCACCTCATCGCCACCCCCCCCCCCACACACGGGCCCGTCGCCCAAACCACCTCCTCCTCCCGCAACCCCCCAACCAGAAGGCCTTGCGAAATCTCCCACTCCAGACCATCTGGCGATGTCTGTTGACACTGTCAATTTGGGAGTGCCGCCAATTTGCCGCATGGGAGGAGAGGCAAAGTGGATGGGGCGCGAGGCCGTGATGGCTGCCGGGAAGGAGGAGAGACACTCCGTCAGGGTGGAGGTGTTTTGTGTGGGGGATGGCACCCAACTTAATGCGAGAGGAAGACGAGTTGGGGGCATGTGGTGGCGGTGGGGCGGGGAGAGTCGCTGGGGAGACAAGCCGGGAGAGAGCGACATAGGGACAAGAATTCGGAGCATGGGGTGAGAATTCAGACACTGAACTCCGCTCAAGATGTGAATGGAATCGTCCAAGATCACAGCTAGAAGAAAGTTTTAGAAAAAAGTGCTTGGTCAAAAAATAATTTGAAATATGACAACAACGTGTTATTAAAGTTTCTGTGCTCTGAATTACGAAAGTACCAATCCAATAACCCGAATGGAATCAACCAGATGTAAATAATTGCGGACCTAAAGAATAAAAAACTTGATTGGTAAACCAGGAGGTTTATTATATTGATCAGAGTTTTACATTACATTGATCAGAGTAAAAACATTAAATTTAGTTTTAGTAATGATTTAAAAATCACCTACAGTATTTTATTTCGGAAGTTTTTTCCTTAGTTTTTTACTTTTTCATTGTTAACCTTAGCATGCACCCTGGCTATTTGCTGTATTTGTGTGGCGAAAACACTTTAAAAAATAGTTGAAATGGTATTCCATTCATGATACACTATCTTACTGCTCAAAAATACTACCTTGATCAAAAAGTTCCCGGAATAACCACCGTGTGGCGCTCCCATCGTTCCGATTTGAGTTCTGTTTTTTTTTGTTAATTTGGTACATCTGTTGTTGATATTCCCTTTAAATCTTAGTGTCATAACTTGACATTTGCAAAAGTTACGTAGCCAAGAGTACATCTATCTCTGTGTGTGTTGGCGATTTTTTACAATTGCAGAAATGGATTTAAATTTGCAACAACGAACTTGTATTAAATTTTGCGTAAAAAACGGATTTAGTGGCGCACGGACGTTGGAAATGTTGGAAAAGTGTTTCGGCAACGATTCTCTAAAAAAAACGGTCGTTTACCAGTGGCACGAGCGGTTCAGAAGTGGTCGTGAGTCAATCGAAGATGATGAACGCAGTGGCAGACCATCGACATCGAAAGTCGGTGAAAAAATTGATAAAGTAAAAGAAATGTTGGTCAATAACCGCAAATTAACCATCAGAGAAATAGCGGAGGACTTGAACATTGCCTATGGATCCGCCCAAGACATTGTGGTTAATGATTTGGGTTTCCGTCGTGTAGCAGCAAAGTTGGTGCCGAAAGACCTCAATTTCATGCAAAAAAGAGACCGTGTTGACGTCGCAAAAGACATGATTTGCGAGGCTGAACCCGATCCCACATTCATCAAAAGGATCATTACTGGAGACGAGACGTGGGTTTATGAGTACGACACGCAATCCAGACATCAGGCAAGTGAATGGCGTTCACCAAATGAGCCGAGACCAAAAAAACCACGTCGTTTTCAGTCAAAAAAGAAGGCAATGCTGACGGTTTTCATGGATTACAACGGTGTAGTGCATCATGAATTTTTGCCAGAAGGCCAGACAGTAAACAAAGAGTATTATTTGGGCGTTATGAGACGTTTGCGTGAAGCAATTCGCCGAAAGAGACCAGAAATGTGGGCAGAAAACTCGTGGATTTTGCACCATGATAACGCACCGTCGCACAGTGCTATCATTATTCGTAATTTTTTGACGAGAAATGCAACAAATACCATCCAACAGCCACCGAATTCACCTGATTTGGCTCCCTGTGACTTCTTTCTGTTCAATCGAGTTAAAAAACCATTACGGGGAACGCGTTTTAGCAGCCGAGAGGAAGTAATGGAAAAATCGCAGGAAGCACTGATGGACATACCGAAAACCGAATATAAAAAATGTTTCGAGGATTGGATCAAGCGCTGGCATAAGTGTGTTGCAGTCGATGGGGATTACTTTGAAGGGGACAATATAGATTTAGATGAATAAACTTGTATTTTTAATTTTCTGAATAAATTCCGGGAAATTTTTGATCAAGGTAGTATGTGAAAATATTTAAATCTTAGTGTAGGGATTGAAAATATCTTTTCAAAAGTACTTTCACTCAAAGGAAAATTAATCGTGTGACATTCCTTCGGCTAAAGATTTGCCATTGTGCAAGTATTACAAAAAACCCTTTTCTTACAGATCCTGAAAATGTCACCTAATTTGGTCGAAAAACTTTGTGATGTTATTTTTCGTATAACATTCAATTAAATGTATTATAATTCATTGACTCTAACTTTAGCTATTATACAAAGTTTGTAGTTCAACAAACGATACATGGAACCCTTGACATCTAAGATCAAATGGAAAAGCAAAAGGAAAAATTTATAGCCAATATTAATAATTTTAAAATAGAAAAGAGATGAAATACTCGTATTTTTACCATGGCAGTTTTAACTTTCTGAGGCGATTCTTGTTGCAGAATCGATGATAATGAGGAATTTGCCTCAAAAGGGGCTCTTGGT
This sequence comes from Hetaerina americana, assembly GCF_022747635.1. Classification (NCBI taxonomy): domain Eukaryota; kingdom Metazoa; phylum Arthropoda; class Insecta; order Odonata; family Calopterygidae; genus Hetaerina; species Hetaerina americana. The sequence goes on along the minus strand of NW_027287019.1, from coordinate 590,290 downwards.
TGAATTCTTTATCATTTTTTGCAAAATTTAGGTTAAAAAAATATTTCAAATCGCCAAATAAGAAGAATAGGGATGAGAAGTTGCAGTGTTTTGGGTTTAAGACAAAGAAAAAAAAAGTACCTTCACGTTTGAGGAAGTCGAGGACGTCACGAGAGAAATCCAACTACGATTCGGATTTCGGGACGCGTGAGAGGGACAGAGGGAGGGAGGAACGGTCTGTCTCACCCTCCGTGCACTCCGCCTCTCGTGCAACCGCCTGCCCTCCCCCTCCAACCCCCTGCCGACCTTCCAGCCTCCTGCTCGCGTGGTGAGTGTGTTAGTAAGGACCCGGCGTCGAAGTTTCAGGGAAGTTGCGGCCTCGGCGGTGACAGAGGGAGTGTGTTATAAGGGACCTTGTGCTCCCGTGCTAAGTGGGAGGGGAGGACTGAGGAAGGGAGTGGACATTGTCGGTTAAGGGGGCGTCGAAGCGTCGGGAGAGGGGAAAGGGAAAGGGGAAGGTAACCTCCCTCATCCAACCCCGAAAAACTCCCACTGTCGCATCTCCAAGGGACTGCGGAGGGTTTTCCGATGGGAGGCGGGGAGTTGGGGGAATCGTGTGTCGCTGCGACTGTGTGTGTTGAGAAGGGACAAGGAGAAAGACGGGAGGGGTAGGGTGGGAGTAGAGTTTCCCGTCAGGATGAAGCCCGTAGCGGAACGCGGTTACACACGCCTGGAGGGAGGGGGGTTTGAGTGGGCGTGTGGGTGGAGGGCGAGTGGAGAGGGGGTGGGTAGTAGGGGATTGGTTTTCGCGGGCTGAGGACATGGGAAAGAGATTTGGCGGAGGGCTACTCGAGAAGCCCGGAGCGAAAGGAAGTGTGCATGAGGGTGTGGGGCTTCTTTCCTCCGAGGGGAGCTTCTGTGCTCGCCGGGGTTGATGTCGAGGAGTTTGTTGTCGTTGGAGGTGCGAACCCTAGGGGGTGGGGAGAGGTGAGGAACGGGACGGGGGGAGGATTAAGGAGGGGCGAGAGTATAAGCGGATGGAGTTAAAGTTTGAAGAGGTTGGCTGGTGAGGGGTTGGGGCTGCGGGGTTATCTGAGCCGAAAACCTTGTTTCGGATAGCATTGTGTTTACAGTGGCTTTTAATAGGACCTGAGTCGCTTCGGACGAAAATCAAGAGTCGACTCTCAAAATGAACTTCTTAACTGTTATAAATACCCAAGCGATTGATGAGAGTATTTACCTCTATTAAATCAACCGCAAGCACTTATGTTAGAAAAGAAAATAATGATTTTATTTAGATTTTGTTTTGAGAAAAATAAATATGGCATTAATTTATACCGTAATTTTGATTTGTTAGAGAACGAATAAATTAAGAAGGCATTTTGCGACGCAAAAAGTCCGGTAATGGTTTGAATGTGAAGAAAACTGACTAGAGATAAAATGATTAGATTGGTATTGTTCATCTACTCGTAATTCTTGACATAGTGAATTTTTATCTGAAAGAATGGTAAAAAATGGCTGAAAATTATTTAAGACATAATATTTACTCATTAGTTACTATTTGTGAATGAGTCAGTAACAATAATTTCTTCATATTTTCTCTAAGCTCAGGTAATTGGTCTTAATTTGACATTCTATTCATCATCCCCAAGTATTTTGTCCCGTGATCAGTATTCTCTTGTAATTTCATATGACGATTTATATCAAGGAAATAGGGAAAATAGTTGTGAGCCGAAGTAGGAAAATAAAGGTTTCTAAAACAACAAAATTGCCAAAACCATCGGAGGAGGTTCAAATTTTTCCATATGCTAGTTGATTAAAGGTGACAAATAGTTGAATTTAGTTTTGAAATCCCTGTTACATTGCCCTTTAACGTAATTTGATGGAATACTCGGGTAAATGTCAAACGTTAACATTAAAAATACCAAAATAAATTACTTCTTTCAAATAAAATTTCATCAGTGCAATCTTTTCAAAAAATCTGAATATTTTTTGTGGATGCAGAAGCAGTATTTTTTTTAACATTACTTACTGTGTACTTAATTGAAAACATTTGTCCACAAGTAACGCGTCCATTGTTTTTTAGCCAAATGAACGTGAATTTTAGGTTCTGCCCATAATCATGTTTTCAAACACAGCATCACTTGAATTTATACCGGTTTAGATGAAATAAAATTTTAAAATTTATTCCCTGTAACACTCCTCCAATTGACTGTAACATGTAAATAATGACGCTAGCATCAGAAAAACTTATTATAATTATTTCTTTTAGAGATACATATGGCAGATCAGCAAAGAAAAAAAATCCATAGAGCGCTGAAAAGTGGTTGCCAAGGTGTCGGACCCCAGCAGGGGTTATCTTTGAAATACGGTCGGCACGTTGAAAGCGGAATTGAAAAAAGCGACGGGGACACTTCTCCTCTCCCCTTGAAATTATGATGGACGCAATCAAAAGAGATGCGACACAACTACAGCACAGGTATCTACCATTTTCCCTGGACCCAACGTGGAGTGAGGTGTTTGCGACGTGGTCCCGGCGGTGCTTATCACCACGTAGGCCATCCTCTGCCGAGGAAATCGCATGAGAGTCAAAGGAGCTGCGTTTCTATGAAATTATGTTTATGGAATAGAAAATTGATGTCCCGTTAGTCATAAGCATCTAGCCGATAACCTAAAATGAAGCATATAAATGTCATGTTATGTAGTGTGGAAATGATGTTGGGATTACTTGGGCGAACGGTCATACTACGTACTGATTATCGCTTCCATTGTATGAGTGCCTAGTGTTTAAGTGGTGCGGAAGAGAGTCAATACCGGGCAACCGTGTTGATGAACAACATATTATGGGAAGGGCGTCGATCAAAGACAAACTTGTGATGAAAAAATATTGCCTCTGGAAAAAGACAACAACAAAATATAGGTCACTACAGATATTAGATTGACCCAAGAGGTTTAAGTACCGCTGAACTTCCAAGACTCACCTAACACGACATTAAATACCCTGATACCATACATAGACCGAAACCATTTTGAAATCCTCATACCTTATGCCTCCCTCAATTCTACTGTTACGTCAATTTTATTCCTCCTTCTAACACAGTCATTCACAATCTATTCCAAGTCGACATGCTGTCCACTTTTTCTACCTCCTTTAAATGTCTCCCAACGGTCCTGTCATTTCCTTTCCGTGCCTTGCATGGATTCGCTTCGTTCCCTTTCCACAAATCTCAATTTTTCCATTCTTCACCACAACTAAATCCTAAAGGCCACCAAATCACCCTTCTTTTCTTTTATCAATACCAATATGTATGACCTTTAGAAAAGCACGCTCCAATTGACAATGTTTCATTACATTTCCTTTACATATAGTGTTATTTAGTTCCCTTGCTCTACAATCTCCATTTACTAAAAGCATCCTTATCAAATTCAGTCTCCTTTAAATACCCTTTTTAATTTTCATTCTTACTCTTGACCTATTCTAAAAATAAAAAGCCATCTACTTACAATTGGTACTTGCTTCCTAAGTAATTACGAGTAGTTAAGTAATTTCTAAAAAAAGAAAAAAATATTTTAAAAATCCACCGTTATCCAGGTGTAAACGATGACAAGTTAACAAAAAAGAAAAAAAACAATATTAAATTAGACTACCTCAAGGAAAAAGTGGAAATGTAATAATTATAATGATTGGAGTTAAAACCTTAGAAAATGAGGATTGCAAGGATACCAGTGAGGGATGAGAGTATAACTGTTGCTCAAAAATGAGACAAAAGGAAGAATGTTATCTAGTTTTCATTTATAAAAAAATGAAATTGACATTGATCTGGTTTAAACATCACTAAAGCTGTTGATATAACTAAAAATTTCCAATGAGAGGCAAACAGATACCAGTTTAAACACGCTTCTGCATAGTGTAAACAAATTACGAAATAGGATGAATGTGTTGAAAGATTCCTGAGGGTTGATGTATATTCATACATCATAATACAATTCTAATTGAAGGCCCATTATTTATAATTCAGGACTGTGGAGTGCAAAGAAGTGGGGGAAGTAGAATCATTGTCTATATTGCAATCCGATGTTTGGTTCACCGCAGCCCGCCTCTATTCCATTTCCAAAGTGAATTCCCTTCATTCATGAGAGATTATGATACTTACACCATTCTTTCCTGAAACTAAGTATCTCTAGATTGGTATTCCTCGAGAATTCATTCCTTATATCTTCCCTTTTCTCATCACATTTCTGATAAATCCATTTTAACTCGAGTTCTGTTCGATCCATAAGGTTCCTCGCTTACCTACCGCCATTTTTACCGTATTTTTCCCCTTCCCTCATCTTCACATTAATTAATTTCTTATTCCTCATGTCTTTTTCATCTTCAACATTCGCATATAGAAACGAAAATATAAGGTTTCTGCTCATATCCTATTAGGTTTTCCATTTGGGAAAGAGGAACATAGCCAACATTGATCGTAAAGGAATGGTTATCAAGCATTGATTACTTTTGATAAAATTTATTTTAAGAATAAAGATGAGTCGACGCGTAAAATTCGTAAAAACTACGGTAATAAAATAATAGGGTATGAAAAGGGCTATCTTACTGGAGAAAATTGAAGAACATAATGACAGAACATAGAAACAAACATTTAAAATTATGAATAAGAGTTTATTTTGAGAATAACTCGATGATTGAAGTACAAACTCTTCCAGTAAAAGGAAACTAAGTATGTTTTATGAAAGAAAATGAAGAAAACATAGAGAATATATGAAAATGATACCATGGTAAAAAAGATGACGAAATTAATAAATATAATTTAATATATGGAGAAACTTTAGTGAAAAAGAGTTGAAATAATCAAGGATAATGAGCTTCAGAAAGTCACTTTAGATGAAACAAGGGCTGGAGGATATTTAGGCTGCAGAAATACCTTTCATAGTGATAGAAAGAGCTTAATGACAAATTATTAGCGGGCGTGGATACGGAGGAGGTGTAAAACGTTACCGCTAGAGTTTTCTACATTCCACTTTGGCAAATTCGTGATGCAACATCCTTCTTTAGTGCATCTCTGCCCTCCGTGGGCAGTATGCAACTTCAGGGTTGCCATCTGTCTATCACCTGCGGGCGGAATTGATCAATAATATTTATGACTGAGCATTCAGTTTAATACAGCTTCATATGCTTGGGTTGTCAAATAGGAGCCATAAGCTCCTTGTTGGGAGCTGACCTTCTGCATGTGAAAACCGAGATAATGAATCATAGTCATAGATTAGATTAGATTAGTCTAGAGTCATAGATTAGACTATTAGAGAGTCATTCTAAGTCTTCTATTTTGAACTTTCTTCAGTTTATAAACATCTTATTGAAAATGCGTGTGAAATACCATTACCAAGAGGCTGCGCATGTGAATATGTTTATAAAACGTTTATGTTTCGTAATTTGTGTTAACATTATTTTCTTTTTCTGAATGTTTAATAGTAGATATTGAATGATTAGTGATAGCTTCCACCATGCCAAAGCCATTTGTAGGCGACTATTTCCTTTTCACATCCTTAGGAAACATTGCAAATCCAATAGCCAGGAACATATGTATAAATAAATGCAAAATATGGTCGTCCAAACGGTTAGCGAATATAAAAATATGTGTGATCTTTAAAAGTGTAGTTATTTTCCATTCATTCTAAAATTTTAAATATATTCTCTTTCCCAGAGAATATAGATAGTTTCTTTCCACGAAATTACCATTTCATTTATATCCTAATGAGTCAAAAAGAATCAATCATATTCTTGATCACCTTATCTTGAAAATATACTCAAAGTGAAATATATTGAAATATTGGAGTATTGTTAAAATTAAAATATTTGAGTTTTTACCCATACTAAGGTTAAAGTACGTTTGTTCATGATTGTTTTAATGGGAGAAAATGAAGAAATAAACAGTTTTTATTGAAATAAGCATGCGCAAAAATAATATAAAAAGATATTTGTTCTCATAGATAGATTTATCAAGAGAAAGATTCATATGTCCGTGTAAATTCAATGAGCAACAAAATATTCCCTCCCATTCTATTTAAAAACTCATATAAAAAACTTAACTATCTGGAAAGTATGAAATACAGTTTATAAGCTCTAAATTATTAACCGTAAACAAAATTTTTTTTCTCAAACACGTAATCATACGGTTTCAAGAATATAGTTATGATATTGGTACTCAGAAAAAATATTAAAATCAACAGCACGGAATATTGATTTCTAAAGCGAAATAAGACAAAATGAGTTCATTGCATAACCTTTATTTGATTAACCAATGTAGTCGCAATCCTATATTGGACAAATATATCAATCATTCATAAATACGGTATTTTTGCCGGAAATGCCTCAAAAAAACGGTACATACTTTGACGTTGCCAGAGGCAATAAAGGCATCAAACGCACTTAGAAGGAACAATCATTTTCAGTTGCTGGATATCAAGTTGAAAGTGTTTGTTTTTTCTACTCGGGGAAAGGGAAACTTTTAATTGATGCGCCGCCCTGCGGCAGGTGGCGGAATGAGCTGGTTCGAAAACAAACTCCGCGTAAGAGGCGTTCCTTTCTCTGCCTCTAACTGTTACAGACAAAAAACAATAGAATAGCGTTAATGGCCGACTCAAAATGCCTCGTTCTCGTCGTTTAGTCGAGCGTCATCCTGAGGATAATCGTTCGACTCGGAGAGCTTTAACTTCTGCCCGTGGCGGGGCACTTGTCAGAAGCAGCCGTCAGCGCTAGTCTCGACAGTGGAAGCGTTTAGATTCTCGCATTCCATCGAGATCCCTGTGACGAGGCCTCAAGTGGCGCCGTGTCTTTCCCTAACACTTCGCCCCCTCCTCGTTGCTTCCGAGAGGGCTGGAAGTGAGGAGGAACACGGCTTGTGGAGACAGCATTGAGAGAGAGAGGGAGATGAAGGGAGATTCGAGATCTCGGTATGGTGTTTAAAATGGTGTTTTATTCACCCATTAGTTGTTACATCCAACATACTGCGCATAATTAGGATCTAGATATTCCACTTAAGTTAAAATAATGCAAAAAATGCAAGAAAAGGTTCTAACGCTCATCCATTTGTCAAATAGTTTATCCTGAAATCTCGACTTCTAAAGCCAACGTCAATTTTTTTTAAATATAATATAATAACTTGTGATTTATTTATTTCTTCTGCAGATTTTGTGTATTCGTTTGATAGTAATTATGGCAAAACACATGTCTTAAATAAACAGAGAACAATGTGATATGTATTTTAGTTTTCAAATGTTTTGAAATTACTTAGTCAATCGTACGTTAATTTTATTAAACTGCTATATTTGACGAATTTATTGTTTAAAATAATTGGAAATGTATTGATTTAGATTTCTTAAAGATCAATGAGAATCTATCATAACTGCTAAGCATATTTAATGTACCTTAAGTCTGGTTATTAAGGAATTACTTGGATCATTTTAAAGTTCGCTTGGTTTTATCGTATCTTCTTGTCAGTTGAGGCTGAATAGATTAAGGAGGAGAAAGGTGGCGTTTTGTGACAGAATTTAAAATTGAGAGTTTGGGATAAAAGACCTGAAAGGAGAGCAGAGAGGGAGAAAAACAAGAAAAAGAAATGACTCGTAATTGCATTATTTAATCTCCGAGGAAAGAGAAGGTGGCAGCTTCTGAGGGAAGAGTGTAATTAAATATTGCCATTTTCTGGTTATAAATAAGGCTGAAGGGCAGATGTCACTATTCTAATTTGGAAACGCAAGGGCAGAGTTGGATAATTTCCGTAAGTCTGCTGCTAAAATTGCAGTTCCAATCTTGATGAAATAAAGCAAAGGCCAGGAAACCAATGCTCTTATCTTTATTTGGAGCCCTTCCCAATTACTTATCTATAAAATCGTTGATTTTGGTTTCAGTAACATTATGTTGAAATTAAATTTGTCAAGATGAGTTCTTTTATATTTCATACTAGTATATAGTAGTACATCATATATAATATTATAATAGTATATAAGTTATATAATATATATAACTATAATAGTATAACATCGATTGAAAAATATGCACTGTTTTCCAAAAATTGAGGCACTTTCAAAAACAACCTTGGTTCCATTTTGATATATTTCTAATGCTTAACTACATTGATATTTCAATCATCTGAGTGAATGACCTCCTGAGTGATCACGGATATAACTTGAGCGTTCATCTAAATGTTTCCTCTTGAAAAAACTACCACAATATTGTTTGACGTGGGATATAAATTTTAATCTATTGTTACGACGGTTTAAGATAAGTTATGGAATTTGGTCAATGCCGTAACAGGCAATTTTATTAATTTATTATTTTTTAATTAATTATGTATTTCATCTACATATTACATGTATTCAAACGCCCGTTTTCTAGGATATTTCATCTCGTCTCCCACAAATTAGATCATACCTGCTTTTAGTTTGGAATACTTTTCGGAGGTCTTAATAAACTGAGATTTTAGTTTGCGAGCATTCAGGGTCCACTATAAACGTAATGCACATTAACTTGGAAAAATAGATTTATTGATAGTACTTGTACAAATGCTTGTAATTTTTCAACATACTCTCCCCCTGTATCAATACACTTGCGTTGACGTGCCTGTCACGCCTGGAATGCACCCTGTATCTCCTTGACGAGAATACCTCTCTGGGACGTTGTAGCATGGTTTTGGATGTTTTCCACGGTCTCCCAATGCTTTCCTTTCGGCTCTCTTTTCAGTCTGTGAAGCAAATTAAATTCGCACGGAGCCATGTGGGGACTGAAAGAGGGTTGGGGGACCACTGGGGTCGTGATCCGGGCCAGGAAGTGGAAGGACGCGTGGCTGGGGGCATTGTCATGGTCAGCCTTGACCGTGTCTTTGTCGTCAACCCTCTCGCGCGCGACCCAGCGTTTCAATCTCTTGAGCACCTCCAGGTTAAAGGCTGAGTTGACAGTTACTCCCTGCGGTACAAACTTAAAATGGACGATTCCTCGGACATCAAAGAAGACAATTGGCATCGTTTTGATGCGAGGCTTGCTCACTCGCGCTTCTTGGGGTGGGGCGATTATTTTTTTTGCCATTCGATGCTCTGCCTTTTCGATTCAGGGTCGCACTCGACAATCCAGGAGTCGTCTCCGGTTGCAACAGAGTTAAGAAAGTCCGGCTCATTATGAACCAAACCCAACAATTCTTGACAGCGCGAAACTCGAAGTTCTTTCTGTTCCTCCGTCAACACTTTAGGCACAAGCTTCGCGCATAACTTGCGCTTTTCCAGATCCTCGGTCACTATCCCATGTACCGCACATATGGAAATTTTTAGGGGGTCAGCAATTCACTGAATGCTCAGTCAATGGTCGGAATTCAAAACTTAGCGCACACGATTCACGCTTTCGTCGGTTCTGGCCGTTGTTGGGCGTTCTTAACGGGGTTCGTCTGCGACCTCCTTCCGGCTCTCGTTAGACACCTTCCGGAGTGTGACCTTAAAATTCAGTCGTTCTGGAAGGTCTCTTGAATTATCTGGAATGTTTCGGTTGCATTTTTCCCAAACGGCACGCAAAATTTGGTGGCGTAGCGCCGTACAAGCAACCGCTCCATCGCGCCGTGCTATAAATACGGAAAACACACTTCATGCAAAGACACATCTTTCCTCTCAAACTGCTCGGAGGAAACTGATAACCGGCTGCAATGAAAGGGCAGACCTCCCACCACATTTCCCGATAGGTTCATTGCGCTGCCATGGTTAGTCACGACACAGTAAAATCATGCACATTACTTTAATAATTGACCATGTAAAGATTTTGGGGCGATAGCCTCCGTTGATGTTTAATTGCCTGTGACTGTGAGTTTGTATTTAGCTAAGAATGGCGTCAAATCTATACGCCAGCCTAAATCACTTTGTCCTGAAGGATTTGCTAGAAGGGGCCACTTTTCCAGACTGTTTATCTCCTTCTTTGGTCATTTCTCTCGCTGCCGAAAGTGAGTGAGTTACCAAGACGAGCATTTTCTCCCTCGAAAGCCAAAACTTCCGAATCAAAGGACAAGGAATTATGTGCCAACGTTACTTTTAATATATTCAATACAACTTGGAGCGCATATTTCTCAATTTTCATGGTTTTTTACCTTTCTCGTACTAAGGCTATACGTATCAGAGGTAACAAAAAATTTTGTCATAGTTATAAATTGGAATCTTAATAAAGGATTAAGATTATCATCATACAATACCCTTAAATATTTTTCGATCTAATTTTACATACATTTTTGTTTTCAGTGATCTCTCCATGGCGTTCGAATAACGGCAGAATCTACTCCCAGGAACCTCATTAACTCAATATTGCTGAGATTAGAAAAATGTTGACGTTGCTACTTGAGAAACTGAGTGGGTAATAACAACCATTTTTTAGTGTTACTGATTATGGAATTATGTGTTTTTTGTTGGAAAATGACATGATATTTTTTATGCAGTGCATGTATAAACATAAAACGGCTGTCAGTAGGTCACCATAAGAAAAGCACATATTTATATAGAAATCATCAAGCAGCAACGTTGAAAACAATATTTCAGCACAACGGAAATATCCCAATTTGAGGCAAGAATGAAAAAACTAATAAGATATTGAAATTCAGGATAGAAACACAAAGTAATAAGAAATGGCTGGTTACCCTTGCATAGAATACAGTTAAATTTAGTCATCCAAAAAAAAGGGAAGAGCGTAAAAGATTGAAATTGGAGATTGAGTTTCAATTGAAAGGAGAATAGAGAAAGAGAACTCATTCTTGTAAGAATGATTTCCACGATTTAATAATAATATCGGCTATTATCTGGGATCAAAAATGAAAATGGTAGTTTTTATTTGATCCGAAGTATTATAAAAGTTTAATTAAGATTGGTATAAATGCAATCTAATCTTTTTTTTTTCAAAGAAATGAAAATACCAGAGCGATTATATCAGCTATATTGAGTGCACGCCACAAAGTAATTGGTATATTTAAGCATAAGTATAAATAATTAAAATGAAACTTCAAAAAAATGCAATTCATCATTGTCGTTTGTATAATATTTTACAATGCTCTTAGTTATTAAAAATATGCATGCAAATCAATAAGGTAATCTGTTGTCAATATAAGAACAGATTGGGATATACCCTTCGACGACTGTCGGCTGGCATCCCTCTTTATTTCGCCTGCTTGTTTGTCTATCGGTCTTCCTGGTAAACATTTCCCAATATATTTCCCTTTAACATGGTCCTAGTAAATTCAATGTCTAAGGGTTTGTACTTCGTATGGTTATACTTTTCTTTATTGTTATTCGTAATGACTTTTTCCTTTTCTGTACACAGTTGGTAACCTTTGAGCTTCTATTCTTTTCTTCTCTGCGTTCACATTATACCACGTTTATGATGTACAATGTGCCTTATTCAGCAGTCAAGCTTCCATGTAATGTTTACGTATTATTGAACTTTCCTTTTTTGAAATGTGTAGTTGCTTCTTAGTAATATACGCCTGCTGAACTTGGGCTAATTTCTACTCGCTCTTTTCCGTGCTTTTCTTTTATCTACTACTAACGCGGAATTTGTCTTAATCTTGTCATCTGCATTTTAAGACTTGGGTTTTATTTTTGGCACCTTTCATGCAATTTCTTTTATTTTCAGGGTAAGTACTATTTCTGAATGTGCTTGTAGGTCTTCACCATTACTTCCTACTTTTCTGCAATCATTTTGGAACCGAGTCATGTTAATTCAATGTCAATCATTTTTTTATTACCTGTTATAAGTCTTGGTTGAATAATGCAGAATAAGTATATAATTCATTCAGTGTTCCAATCCTTAACAAGTTTTTCCAAAAATGTTACCATCTTGCTCCATATTCTATTTTCAAGGTCATGCACATATTTTACTTCAATTTTTCTCAGATACTGTATTTACTGCAACAATATTCTTATCATAGCAGCAATTCACAAGTATTTTTCTTGTAGCATTTCGTTTCCCATGCCCAGATTGGGCTCCTCTAAATAATTCCGTCTTCTTTTTACATTTAATTTCATTTCTTTCATTATAAATAGGTATTATTTACCTTTTAATACGCTTCGGGGCCTCATCCAGCTGAACAGATGCCCTTTCTATTTCCTCTCATAAGACTGAATGCTGGGTTATGTTCTTGAACTTTCACAAAGTCCGCCAGCTCGCGATTCTCCAGCTTTTATCAGGAATTAATAGGTAAATAAATACTCAATTCAACAAGATCTAAATTGATGGAGAACTTCGCATAGTAAGATTCTGCTTTCAAACCTTTTTATTTCCGGTCACTTACAATTTTTCCACCAAGCTTCTTCACACAAACTGCCAGACAGGTCTATGTAGGTAGGCTAGTCAAGACTAGCCAATCTTTTAATATTTGGTACCTATGCATTAGTTGATAATTAAGGACTTTTTATCAAACTAACTCTTTCAAATGCAATAACAGTAGGTCTATCAACTATAAATATAAATATAACATAATTATTATCAGTAGTATACAATAAATTTCTAATTTTTTAAAATTATTTTGATTAAATTTCAGAGCATACAGTTTATATAGTGGTTTGCAGTTACCATATTTTGGAAAGTAGAATTTTTCTCGTCTCATGCGTACTGTACTGCAAAAATCCATATTACCTAATTGGTCATGGCTAATTTTATTTTTACTTATATTTTTCCCACGCCACGCACCGTGTTGAGTGTTCATGGCCCATTGAAAGGACAGAAAAGAGTATATGACTATGTGATAAAATTTATTTCATCATAGAAGCACACAAAATGGTAATTCCACTGCAAATGAGGTGGCGCTGTTCACGAGGTTACGGAAAAGGCTATCGTGATTGTAAAAGGCTTCGCATGCCTTTGAAACTTTGCCTTTCCATTCAGAGCGTCTGCGGATTCATTCATCTCCGTTCGAATGCGGTGGCGGATCTGTTGCGGTGACGTGGGCGGAGGGCAGGCGGAGGTGTAGGTCGGGCGGGAAGGCTGGCGGCACATTCGCCGTTCCTTTGCAAATCAATCTGCGGCACGTACCCTCTGCTGGGTCTCCAAGGCAGTGGTGCACGAGTATGCGCGGGAATCCAGAAAAGCAGAAAACGACAAAGAAGACAAAAGGAAGCCAGGGATATCAGCGCGCTTCTGCGATGAATGGTCCGGTTTCGTATTCTCGAATGCACAGCTGCAAAACGCGAATCGGAAATAACGCATTCAGCTGAAATTTCCCATGTATTTCGGACAAAATTTTCTCCAATGTTGCTTTATCTTAGCCGCAGCAAACCGGTGGAAAAAAGCCCAACATTTCTCAATGCGTCAAAATAGATATTTAAATAATGCAAATTAAATTAATTAGTTTTAATCAATTGGAATTTGAAATGAAACATTTATTCCTAGGATAATATGTATAGCTATTGAATGTATTTTTTGGACGATTTTAAATGACTCATCTGATGTAAAATTGACAAATATTATCTCTTTAAAATCGTTCAAAAAATGGTGTTTTCAAACTGCACATTTTGTATGTCCCTCCTGAATGTAATAATTAAGCTCCTGTTTCATTTAATATTTTTTCTTTGCCTAACATTTTATAATATCTCTCTTTCCTGAAATGGACTTCAAGGAATGTGCGTAGATGTGCATCACCGACATAAAATATTCACGTAGGCTCACAAACTACGCGTGCACTCGTGAATGGTAAGTGTAACAGTAAGTAACAAAAGTACAACGTACGGACTTGTTCTACTTTTGGAAATAACCCTGAACTCAATCTATTGAGGTTTACCTTCCATTCAAAAGGCAATATTATGATTATTTAGCTAATTTCAGATGAACGACTGAAAATTATAAACAACAAAATCAGAAACACATTTAGAACAGACATGACCACTTTAGTACAATTAACGGGATTTTTATAATAATTATTTGAGAGTAAATAAGTCATACCCTAAGCTGCACACGTAAGAATATATTTGTTTTTGCCATTACGGTGCATTGAACTTAACTATTTCAATTAGGCATGGAAAACTAATTTTTTAGGCGCCGCCATCTTGATGACGTATATAATAAAGGAAACTGTCGGAATATACGTTGACGAGTCGGTAGTTTGAATTTTTTCGCGAAAATCTTGTAACTAATGCCGGATGATCTGTTGGCTCCTTACCCAGAGTAGATCAATGCCTTTATGTTAGGAGGATATGCATTTAAATACTAGAAGTTATGAATTTTCACCTACTTTTCATGCTGTTTATAAGGTTTATCAATTGTAGTGCACATCATATTAGGCACACATTATCATTTACGAGGACAACTTAAAGGTTTAATCATAATATAAGAGTAAAATATCTTAGATACATTCAGTCCAGTTGTTATTTGCAGGTAAAAGAGACATAAGGGGTAAGTTAGGTGCCGAAAACTGTTGCATAGTTGATCACGAGTTGATAAGTATGCACAGGAAACGCTTTTGTTAATTTCTGGTAATTTTTCTCATCACGCACGGTTGTGGAGGGCCTTTAATATTTTATTACGCTAATTCAACTAATTAGCTGTTTTACATGCAATCATCATATGAATCTATATTTTATCAGATAAATAAAATGTATAATTAAAACTACGCACTTTTTTACGAATGCAAAATGATTACTTTTCGAAGGACTAACCAAATGCTGGTTGAAACATTACTTATTAGGCAAATTTTCTTTTGAATGGGACAAAAAATGAAGTAAAATGACGCAAAATCTTTGTAATTTTGTTTTTTGATGTTAAATTAAATATATTATATATTCGAGCACTATTCGCCTTTTAATTTTTTTATTCTTATTTAAGTCAATATCTTTTTATATTAAGTTCATCATTTTTTAGCAAAGCATCCGGACCACTTTAAGGCACAAAATTATAATCAGTGTAAACAATTGTCCGTTTAAAATTGGGAAGATAATACTGTTAAGAATCTATGATTAACTCAATTCGCGTAAAAGGTAAAATCTTGAGTTTTTTGTAGCATTTCAACGGAATTAAAAAATTATTAAGGCAATAAGGAAAATGTTCGTGTAACGCTTTTTATCTCAGAAATTATTGTTGCTTGTCATAAGAATCACACGAACGCAACTCCTGAGCGTTGGATTTTTCCCATTTGCGTTTCCAATTTTTGATGGGTCGGCTGAATATACGTGCCCCCGTGAAGTTTCCTCACCTCCAAACAAATATTTTTTACTACAGTTGGTTTATCTTTTTTGTTTGATTTATGCAGCGATTTCTCGCGAGCCGCGTGTTATCCCGACTGCCGCGATCCTGATTGGCCGAAAGGCAAGAGTTTAGAGGTGACAGTGGGAGAGTATTGGTGGGGATGGAAGATTGTGTGCTTGGCATTTTTCTGGCCAATCGATAGGAACGTGCCCATCCATCCATTAAGGCATTTATGCGTGACGGAGAGTGTTTCTCAAGTTGCCTACTCGGTGCTTTCTAAAACGATGGGACCGTTATAAGCTCGGGATTGAAACTCTATTTTGACTCTCTACGCGGAATTAACGCCAAGTTGTTCGGCAGATAATCAAACCTTGTAAGCGGGCATAAAGCTCGTCTCGGAAAAACGGCCTGATGTGGAATTTCAATCATAAAAGCTACAGTCTAATAGCTCAATAACGATGGACTTCACTGGATATTATTTCATCGCTTCTCAAGGCCGATCGAAAATTTTATACACGTTTAAGCAATTTAACTCCTAAAAAAATTAAACGTAAGTTTAGTCCAAAAACACTGAAAAAACACTTTTGATGTATTTCATAGTAACGAAATATTCTACTCTCAAAGTTGTTTGTTAGTTTTTCTAAAAAAAATCAAAGTCACTCTATAGAAAATGATTTGAGGTCTAGCCTTGAAAATTTTTAGTATTTTTTTCCAAATGTGAGCGCAATATATTTCATGTGTACGACTTTCTGACTGTTTTTGACATGGTGTTAAGTTTTCCAATATATTCTATGGTTGATTTAAGCTCAGGAGAATTACGAGCGCTTGAAAAATCAAGAAAAACCGATTCATTTTTATCAAATTAGACAGCTTCCGATTACAAGTTTCTGTTTCAATTGTCTCAAAAGTTCATTTTTCAAATTTTCACAATTTTTTTTACTTTTCCTACTCCTAAAAATAAGAAAAAAAGAGGGCATACATTTCGAAATGTATTTGTACATTTTACATTGTATATATATATATATATATATATATATATATATATATATATATATATATATATAGGTAAAATTTTATCTTTTGGCTAAGCTTGGAATTTTTATTGATTTTTTATGTACCTATGTCGCTCTAATTTTGTACAGACAGTGCATATATATATATATATATATATATATATATATATATATATATATATATATATATATATATGCACTGCCTGTACAAAATTAGAGCGACATAGGTACATAAAAATCAATAAAAATTCCAAGTTAAGCCAAAAGATAACCTTTTACTCGATGGTATCGGTAAATCATCTGGTTGAAATAAATATCGACTGTTGTATATTTAAAGGCTATGGTTGAAAAGGGATCTATTCTTACTACAGTCGTACGGAAATGTTCTATTTCTTCTGGGCCTGAGAATTTTACTTTTCGTGTTTGTTTTGATTATTTTTACGAGCGTGTATTATTAATCAAATCCCGCTTGTATGTGAATCAGGTTAGTCCATACAGAGAAACGGATCATGATGATCTCAAGGAAATTTAACCGTAGGTTTTAGCTGCGTAACAATTAATTTTAAGCCCTCTCTGTATTATTTTTAAGAATGGATAAAAGGCGCTCTAAGAAGTAACCTTTGTAGAAATATGACCAGGAAACAGTAACATCAGCATATTGAGATAATCATTTCATGATTATTTGATCGAGCAGAAAATGTACGTTGTTTTTCATCATTTAATTCATAGCCTGCAATAATTATTAATGGTTAGTTTAAAACAACCGTACCAATCTACTACATGCCGCACATATTATTTTCCGGAAAATAAAAATGTCTAACTATAAAATCAGTGTGTCTAAGTGAATGTACTTGGATCGCATGGTTCGTTAGCATTTGTAAGCAGCACAAGTGACTTGATACGTGGGAAGGTATTCTCATAAGTTTTGCGTATAATTCTCTGCTCGACTGCTGAAGTGAAAGGACGTGCCTCAACGAGCTCCTGCCAAAACCAGCCCAGCCCATCTGCTTGCTCTTCACCCACCCACCGCCCAGTAGTAGTTGTGTAGTTTCTGTGAATAACTGTTTGCTACCTTGTATCTGTTGAATTAAGGGTAATATTTTATTCCTCTTGTGCGACAAACCTTCTCCATAATCTCTTGTGTGACATCTTAATTGTTTGAGTTGGCGGATAGTTTACTTTATGCGTTATATATATGGTGTAAATATTTAGGTTGTGTAAGTTGCGTTTCGCGGTTCAAATACATCGTTTTTGGATTTAAAAAAGCACAAAACTTGTGTTCTCGCAAGGTTATTACTTTAGGCAGGTCTTCTTTGCCACTATTTATTTGAATGATTTATAAATAAGCCGGTGCCATGTTCTTTACTCCTGTGAGTTGCAAAGTTGTATGTTAGCTTTTATTTCTTGTGGTAAATTAGCATAAGTTACAATGGCTTTTTGTAGTTTCCATATTGCCAGTTTCGGAAAATTATAAAATTCAAATTACATAACCATATCCAAGATTTGGATTTGGAAAGGTTACTAAGAAAGGGTGATGGATCCATTGCATGGAAATATGAAATATCTCTTAGGGAGTAACAAGGTAAAAATAAATCAAGGATAAGTAAAAAACATCATTAATTCATCAGAAGAAGTTTCTATAGAGATAGAAGGAATGTATAGAAGAAGTATATGGAAAAGACATTAGTACAGAACGCACCAGATCTAATTTCGAGATACATGTTTATTTAGGGTTGATTCAATCACAATAAGGGGAATCAAGCACTTAATCATTGCAGTTAGTATGAAACACACATGGTCTGCTGTCGAATATGCTTTTTACTGACACTCAACCGTTTAAAACTTGGTCGATACAAGTAGAAAAATGTTAAAGTCCTTCAGAATTATTCTTCTGAGACAGGGGAATATGCCATCACTCCAAATTATTATTTTCCCAAGACATAGTCCTATTCACACAATTATTTTATTTATTGTTTGCTTCATGAAGTCGTTTGCTGTTAAATCAGAAAAACCTACGTTCTGTTAGAGTCAAAATACTTGCTTTCATGTCACCGAACCACAATTATCCAAAACTTTTACACCTAGCATCGGATGAAACGGGGATCAAGATTTTGCGTTCACCGGGTTCAAATCCCGGCGGTATTGAATATTTTTCAGCGGTATTTTCCCGATCCCTACTTGAGGTGCTTTGCGGAGGGCACTTTGAGTGAGAACGCCGTCCGTCGGATGGGACGTTAAGCTGCGGACCCCATGGCGCCATTCGTAAAGAGTAGGCTAATGCCGACGCCGGGTTGCTCTCCACCCTTCATCTTTTCCTGTCCATCCCCTATGGCGCAAATGACCTCAGCTGCCCATCGCCTCCCATTAATAGTACTACTACTACTCGGATGAAACGTCTTTAAAAAGCATGCGCATGATGGAGATGATATCTGAGATTACGTTCAGTATGGTGGGGATTACTAGATGACAGTTGCTAGAGTCTTGCTCGATTAATGAATACGCTATGTATTGTGTTTATTATCATAAGCAGTAGTTAAAAAAATCTATTGCCTATATTTTTTTTGATTGCCTGATAGAAAAGCAGTGAATCTCGTTAGCAAGAGCATTTTTGAAATGGGTACATCATCCAGAGCTAATTTCTATCATTGCCAACATTTAAATGGATAATCAATTAGGATGCAATCTATCAGATAGATATGACCTAACTACTAATTTTTTTCATCCACTCCCTGGAGAACCATTATTACTTTTTTAAATGCATGGCACATTCTGAAACTCTTACGGAACACATTTGATGATTGCTGTTTTGTAAATTGTAAAGGCAAAATAGTTAAAAATCTCACATCAAAATACCGGAAAGGCCTAAAAATCAGGCTTCAATAACGTAAATATAAGAGGGCTTGCTATGTGAGTTTCAACTCTTAAGTATTTATTTACCAAACGACCATTTATATTTCCTCAGATATAAATCTATATGCCAAGAAGCTGCGGGAGATGCCGTGACAGAAAATTTTAACGGAGTCATAAAAGTTACTATCACGGTATCTCCAGCAGTATTTTGGAATTTACCAAAGTAAAAATAAAAACTCTGGTGTTTAAAATTGGGTTTAATCTCGTGGACTGCGGCGCATCGCGCAAGACCACGAATACTTATGACATTTTATGCACAATATTTCGTCGCTATATCTTGTCCCTCCAAAATTTTGGAGTGAAATACAACGTCTAGGCAGCTTAACTGGCCAAAGCGCTCTTCCGGTCATCGATGGATCCGGGTTCGAATCTCTCTAAAGGGAATGAATTTTATACCCTGAAATAGTTCCATTAAAGTGCAAAACTATGTATGATTTGAAAACACTCACAATAGAGTTGCATATCTAAAATTATTTGATGAAATAATTGATACCCTAAACTTAATAATATTTCTACAGAAGAAGAGTCAGGGATTTATTTTTTAGACTTTGAGAAAGTATAGGTTTTTCAAAGAGGTTGATTTTTATACAAAGCTCATTAGTCCTCAGATGGAACCCTTGCATGTAAAAGTACTCAAAAACTGTTTTTTTTGCCTGACCGCTTTGTATACACAAAGAAGTGGATGTTATATTGAAGTGTAACAGTTTATGAAAAATGGGTAGCTATTGAAGGAATCTCAAAGTACCTCCCATTATATCAAGTTAGTCGGGATAAAATTCAGGTATTTTTGGCATTACACTATTTGGGACTATAGTAATATCAATAATGAGTATATATTACGGGATACTACCAGATATGGTCAAATAACTTATTTATATACCCTGCAAGCCACTGTCAGGGTGTGTGGCAGGGGATGATTACACACCATACTAATTTTCCCGAGCATGACCCTACCGCTGTCGAACATAATTGTTACGATCCCCTATGCTTCGAGGAAAAAGCAAAAATCTTACTTTAATGACATGATCACTCCTACCGTACTACGATGGGGGTAATAATACATTTACAGCATCACTGCTAAAGATACGCCCTTTAAATTTATGACAGAGCTTTAATTTGTAATTTAATCTTCGCTCCATGAGTGATTCCAAGACTAGCTGCTCTAATAGTTTGGATGCGCTACTAAGTTTATCATAACAACTTTATGCAAATCTAGCTCCTCCACGCTGCACGCAATCCAATCCGGCAATTCATCCTACTTTGTGTGGTTGCGAAATACTTACAGTTTATTTTAAATGAGGCTTAACAGGCGACACATAACATTTCCGTTTGACTTTTTCATTACATTTACCCAGTATTCTTCCAATTACTTCCAATATTTTGTTAGCTTATCCTCATAATCCCCATATATGTTTCATTCAGAGGAGATTGTGAGTGAGGGTAACGCCTAGGTATTTAATTGAATCTACACATTCCATTTCCGAGTTTCCAATGCAGTAGACGTTCGGGAGAGAATTGCTCTTTTTCCAAAAATATATCATTAAGAACTTTTTTAAGTTAAAACTAATTGTCGAGTGTCGAAACCAGCGGTATATAGCATTAAGATCACCTGACAAAAAGCTGCTGTTTCCTCAGGATCACGGAACTCACGCTAACCCACTGAATTTTCGGCAAATGAACGTATCTTACTGGTGACTACAGAGTCAATGTCACTAAAGTAAAGTAGCAAAAAAACAGGTCTGATACGAGCTCGTAACACCTCTCTGGGTAACACCTGTAATTACTCCTACTGTATTTGATTTAACTCCATCCATGATTGATTTTTGTACCCGACCCTCTAATCCCCGAAGTCTCTAATCCAACCCCAGATATTTTTATCTAAGATATATGCTTCTAGCTTTTTGAGTAATTTACTGTCATGAGGTCTCGTGTCGAAAGTGTTGTTAAAATGTAGAAAAATGGTATCCACTGGAACATAGGTTGTCTCACTATCGAACTAGTAACTATATGTTCCATAACCTCATACGAAATGGATGTCAGGGAAATAAGTTGGCAATTGCTTGGTTCCTCCTTGTCTCCATTTTTAAATATTGCTGTTCCTCTAGCCGTTTTCCAATCTCTGTGGACCTTGTGATCTACCAGCGACTTCTAAAATATTATTACTAAATGTGGCGCAATATAGATAATTTTATTTTTTCATTTATTTATGGATACGGCGCAATAATCAGAGTGCTAAGATTATACTATTTAACATATTGCTGAATAATTTGCCCAGAAAGTTTTTAATTCTTTACAGTACGAAAATACTTGGAAGGTTTTATAAGAATCCAATGATAATATATTTCTTAATAGTAAAACATATAATTACAAGCGGGTTGATTTTTTCATCCAAAGTTGTTGTCTGCGTGTAAATTCATTTGAAAGGAGCAGCAGTGTATGATATGGTGTTGGAATTCAATGGTGGTCCCAAATATTTCCAGTGACATTTGTCATTGGTGTTGATCAAACGAGATAGAAATACAATTGTAGAGTGCGGTAATGCTGCCCTTACCTCGCTTGAAAAAATTTTAACATTCTGTTGGCTTAATCCTGAACAAGAAGGTTCGAGACGATGGAGATAAAGGAGTAATCGACAGAATTAGAGTAATAAATTAGCAAAGAATTAAAGAAAACATCGGAATACTGTTATCTAGGTTGCAAATGCATGTCCAACTGTGATAGCTACGAAGATGAAGTTGAAGAGTCATATAAAATAATCGGTCTGCATGTTGGAGGTAAGAATAGGATGCTGTAATAAAATGCATTAATATTTAAGTGAAATTGGACAATTGAAGTTGACGGAGGAAGAGGAATTAAATTTGAAGGTTATTAAGAGACAAGAGCGTTTTGAGTCCCAGAGGAACTCATGATCAATGAGACTAGTTAACTTGGGAAGTTTTTAGAAATTGAAATAGAAGAGTTGGATCATTCTGAAGGGAAGTAACGTAGAGCCCAACTTAAGTTGTAAAAGGGAGAGTATTCACACTGCTGTTCAGGGTAGCATTTTATATTTGAAAAAAAGCCAGGCGGATGAATCCATAGGTAACTCTAGAAATTATTTTGTAAATGCAGGAATGAAGTAAGTATGAGAGCTAGTATGGAATGAGTTAAGGAAAATCATAGGTGATTGATTATGAACTAATAAAACAGTCTGAGAAATATAAATAACGCTGGATGCAGGAGAGGTGCTTAGAATTAAAAGAGTTAGAAGAAAGTAGAGCTGATCTTGTGTATAGAAAGTACCGAAATCTGTAAAAGAAGCATTAAATTTAATTTCTCCGAAAGCATCAAGAATGAGATCGGGAATGCTAAAAAAAAATATACATACCAGAAAAGTGGAGATATCGATTCAAGAGAAGAGCTCAATGAAGTGAAAGAAAATCGACTTGATGTCTAACTTGAAAAGGTAGATGATGGAGAAACAGATGGAGAGGGGGGACATTATTTCAATAAAAGAAATATTAGCAGCGTGCAATAATATGAAGAACAGGAAATCTCAAGTGGCGGATTGTAGAGTTAATCGAATGCGTCCAGAAGAGAGTTATGAGAGAGATTATTTCCTGAGTAAGGACTGACATGATTCCATTAGAAACGAAGAATAGGATAAGAAATATCGGGCCATTAGTACATTAGAGCAAGCCCCCAGCATCATATTGGAAATATTGAGCAGAACTTTGGTCTTCTAAATTGAAAAAAAATATTTTGTTAAGAAGGATATGTTGATGCGTACATTGAAGAAAATAATGAGAGGATTTAAAGATAAAGACGCCGAATTAAAAGCTTATATGTTAGGCGGACAGCATCATTGAGACTTGGGTGTAAAAGAACAGACTGTTTTGCTCTAGATAGAGGTGTGAAACAGAATTTTAGTCTTAAACTGTTCAACATTTACATAGCAGATGTAGTAATTAATTGGTGACAGACGATGATTGCTGTGAACATGGAAATTGGAAAAACGGCTTGAATGAGGCTTGCGGATTTCATGATTCCACACATACAGAAAGGCAAGGTTGTTGTCCTGTTAATATTAGTAGAAGTTTGGTAATTCCAATGGCAAAAACGACTCCGTTCTGCGCCTGTCGTAACTTGGATTATTTCGAGGTGGGGACTAACAGGCATCGACCAGGGCCCATTCGTTGGATTTATAATTAAATAAAATTTAGGCATGGTTAACGTCATTAAGCGATGAAATAATATTTATCCAGGTAAAAGATGAACTTTTATTCACGCATTGTGTGGGAAGAATAAAATTCTATTAAATAGATGGGTCCATGAATTCATAGATGAATTCAATCTGAGTAATCCCAAAATAAGGGGGAAGACGTTCTGGCTCAACTGTCCACTGCTTAAAAAGGGATGTTTTGGAAGGAGCATTCGCGGGAGGTGTAGGGGAAGGAGACGTCTAAGTTTGGGAGCATTGTGAAGGAGATTGCCCATATGGAAATGAAGAAAAGAGCGAAGGGTAGGAAAGCTTGGCGGGACAGTTAGGACTTGCTAGCAGAACTCTAGTGATGATAATCAAAGGTATTGGCCCAAAATGGTTACCCTTGAATATTTTGAAACTCTGTTAAATTTTTGCGCAATATAAGCTTATAAACGATCCTAAGTGCATCATTCCCCCATAACGTTTATACTTACTGGTCCATTCATATGATTTAAGCTGAAAGGGAACTCATGCTAACTTTCTCCAGGGCAAATGAAAATATATCTCTCAATACTCAGTTTACAAAATTACGTCACAGGGACTAAGCAAGAAAAAAAATGCCAGTCGCAAAATGTCAATTTGAAAGTGAGTGGTTTATATAGTTCTTAAAATGCCCCGCATCTATAGTAGTACCACAGTGAATCATGCATTTGTTTTGCCGTTTCCGGTAACATTTCACAAGCATTTATCATGAATAATAAAATGTTACAATGTATATGTATGGAGAAGTATACTGCGTAAATAGTAAGGAGAAAGCGTTATATATTTACAGAGTAGCATTATACCTTTACCGATAATCAGAGAAACAAGGAAAGCCTGCATGGAGAAGAAAATGATAAATAGCGATACGAACAAGAATGATCAATTGGCGAAATAACTTCGTTAAAGGGAGAATAAAGCGATAACTTTAATACGATATAATTTTCGTCCCAAAGAAAGATTGGGATCATATTCAAGCCGTACTTATTGGTGCACGCGAAGAAAAGATACGTATGCTTCAGATTTAAATCATGATGTAGTTACCCTAGGCTGGGTGAAAGTGCGCGAAAAGTGATTAAATATGTCAAAATGCACCATTTTTGTCCAAATTTTACACCCGGCATTAATAATGAAAATAAATCTAAGAAATATTAAATTGATGAATGAGATCTCATCTGAAATGGAGTCTTTTTTGATACCGCATCATGTGTTTATCTCTTTGTCTTGACCGCATGACTATGCATGTCAAAATAAGTGAGTTCAAGTTTCAATGGGTGTAAAGTTTTCTACTTTGAAATTCAATTAAAATCTTCAATAGTGTATATTTTACAAAATTTACCAAACGATATTCAACAACTTTTTAATTCACGAATCAATATGAATAAAGTAGAACCATGTTAATTAGGCCAGTAAATTGCAGAATTATTCACCAAGAAGCCACCTCCTTTCAGCGACTCTGCTTATTTCATACCCTAAACTATTTCATAAAATACTTCCACCGAGTATCTTACATAAGTCAATCCGAAGTGAACAGTGACCACAAAAAAATACGATTCAGCGAAAAATAATAATAATTTTTTCTCAGTACGTCCTGTATGTTTGCCGGACATACAGTACGCTACCTGGAGCCGTTACATATAGCTATTATCAAATTCCGTAGTTTCAGGCGAGATGTTCTGGAATTCGAAGATAATAGTGAACTAATGGTAGTATTTTTCCACTAGATATTAATTTAAACCACTACCTGTTTCGATTTACTACATCATCTTCAGGTCCGAGGCACCTTAAGATGGCAATTCTAATGCAATATCAATGCCAAAGATGTTTTCAATAATCTAGCCGATATTTTCAAGTACCGCGGAAAATTATTTTCCTTTTCAAATATTCATTTTACCTTGTTGTTAGTTGTTATTAATCGTAAGATGCTTGCGAAGCTGATCATTCTCAGGCCATATTTAATGCACATTTGTCAAGTTCATATTTTTTCAGCTCAGATTTCAGTAGTAAAATATTTACTAACATCAATGGACAAGAACTTTATTCATAATCTGTCATATTTCATTATTACTCGTAACAACTCCTCAGAGTACCTAATATACATGAAAACCATTGACACAGATATCAACTCGGAGGTCAGTTGAAAGGCGATGGTAGAGTTCACCCAAAAGTGAGTCGGAAAGGTGTGAATTCATACACCAGGGTTGGGAGGCTAGTTTTCAACGCTGTACCGGCTATGGTTTCCTAGGAAGATCTCGTATCCTAGAAATGATATGGCTTGGGTGGAGCTGAGGTGCCCAGCGCTCTACTCCTAGTCATTAACGCTCTATATTTAATATACAGGACTCAATAGAAAAAACAAAATATGGGTGACTATATTTAGAACCATATTCTTACACTTATTCGTAGTTAACAATCCTGGCCAAATATTATCCCAAAATATTCATGAAATGGATACTTGCATTTTGTCATGAGGGGCTTTCATTTAAAATTATTTAGTTTCAAGTTGGCACGAGACCATCCCGTAACACAAAAGTTTTTTATTGCTGTAGTAAATTTTCATTTTTTACTCTGTTCCTTGAGAAGAAATGGAATTATGGCTGGATAAAGAGTGTTTGTTCATAAACCGTATCTTGGAAACATTTTCAGTGCTCTGATTTTTCAAGTTACTTTCCTAACCTCTTTTTATCCCTCTCGTCGTTAAAACGAAAATTTTCATCAAATGGGATTAATCCGCCTTATTTCATTTGCCGAAATTCCACCTCTCTCCCCTCCCCCTACCTCCTCGCACTCTCCACGCCGCACCTTGGCTCCTGGCGTGCGAGCGCCGTCTTGTTTGATATTCTCCCGGACGAGGCGACTGGCCTGCACTCGGAGCTGATAAGGCAGGCGAAAGTAGCACCCTTCTCCGTCCCCACCCGGCGGAAGGGGTTAGAAGTTTGGGAGACAAGTGACGACTATGGCCCGCGGAATGACCCCCGACGGGGGAAGGGATGGCGTTTGAAAAGAAGCTGGGGTGGGTACCATTGGGCGACGCGCAAATGGCGCAGGGATAGAGCCGAGCGGAAGAAGCGGAGATGAAGGGTTAACAGGGCTCAAGGGGAGGAAGAATTACGTGTGCGTGTGTGTGGTGGGGAAGGGAAGGGGGTAGGTAGGGGTAAAAGGTCTTAAGGTTTCCGCTAAAACTGTGAGGCGCTGATGTTTACGACGCTATGCTCGAATGGAGAAGAGGGGCCGCTGCAGAAATTCATTGAGAACATCCCTCGCACACTGTTAGAGCACATCTATTAGAAAGATCCACGCAAAAATGATGCTGTAAAAATTACTAATTGAATTGACGCAAGATAGAATTATCAGTTATTGGTATTATGTGTTGAGCTTACTTTTTAAACAAATGTGTGATCGTGTCCTAAACCTAAAAACTTGGTCCTCAGAAACATTGTGGAAAAGGTGCCTATATTTATTCACATTTTATGCATAGGCTAAATTTTTAATGAACCACAGTTTAATTTACAAACGACAGTCTTCAATGCATTAGTATCACCTAATGATAGTGATAATGCTCTGAAACTCATAAGAAAGTGGACTTCTTTTGAAACTCTCTTATCTCCTTTCCCTAAAACAATAAATAGTTTCTTCTTATTTCCCGTGAATTCACGCTCGATTTTATCTTCGTTTTATGCGTGTTAAGGAATTATCCTGTCTTAGTATATTTTTAGGTGTTTAAGACATTAATTGAGAACATAAGAATAATACATAAATAAATAAATAAATAAATAAATAAATAAATAAATAAATATATATATATATATATATATATATATATATATATATATATATATATATATATATATATATATGCATATTTATTCATTTATTATATATTATATACATATATGTATAAATATATATATATATATATACATATGTATATATGTATAAATATATGCTTTCGTAGACGTAACACGGAAGCGCCGAATAGTACAATACACAGTAACACACAATATAGAAACACACAAAAAAAACAATCACACGTATTTTCTTGATATTTCGACGGAAACAATCCGTCTTCATCTGCAGATATAGAAGTAATCATAATGTAATGTAATACATTATATTATAGATACATTATATTAATACATTATATTATATATTATATACATTATATTATATTATAGAAGTAATCATAATGTAATGTACATAATATACATATATACACATAAATATTACCTGGTGGAATCGAGATGGTGCGGGGGCTATCTTGCTGGCTTCCAACCCAGAGGGCCCGGGTTCAAAATCCGGCGGTGTTGAATATTTTTCAGAGGCATCTCGATCACTAATTGAGGTGCTTTGTAGAGGGCACTTTGAGTGAATACGCCGTCCGTCGAATGGGACGTCAAGCTGCGGACCCCTTGGCGCCTTTCGTTAAGAGTAGGCTAATACCGTCACCGGGTTTCTCTCCACCCTTTATCCTTTCCTGTCCTTCCCCTATGGCGCAAATGACCTCAGCTGTCGGTCGCCTTCCCTAAATACTACTACTATATTACTTAGCGGATGATCATTTTGGGTTTGGAAAGGGTAGAGGCACGTCATTAAAAATAGACAAATAGCTACAACTAAAAAAACGTTTTATCGGAATCTTGCAAAATTCGGGCAGTTTTAAATATTATCGACCCTTACTCTACGCACCTTAGCCATTTTTCTTTTATCTTCTTCATTCCTTTGTCAAAGAATTCTTTAGGTTGTCCTCTAAGCCTCTTTTTCACTTTTCCCTTAGCTTGCTCGTTGTTGGCAAATCTTTTTTCGCGTAGGGATCCTTCGAGTGGTCAAAGCATGTCATAATCAGGTAGGGCAAGACTTGAACTGTACGTGGAAGAAGGCAAAACCTCCCAACCAAATTATTGATGCTCATCACTGGTCAGCTAGGCTATTTGAAGGCAGGGGGTGCTGAAAATTTACTCCTTTTGCCAAGGTGTCCAAGATGATTGCTCCTGATAGCTGGTTAAAGTTTTTGCACCAGCATTTTAAAGTAGTGCTGGCTTTGATAGGTCGTTGATCTTCAAACAAATCAGAGTAGACTGGACCCTGTTAGTCGCAAAAGACAGTCAGCATCACTTTGCCTGCGGAAGGTTGAACCTTGATTTTTTTGCAAACGGGAGAGCTGGTGTGTTTCTACACCATACTCGTTTTTCCGGTTTCAGAATCGCTGGTGATGAATGTAGACCTCGTCGAAAGTCACTATTTTTTAAAAAAAGTTTCTCCTTCAATCAAGTTTCTTTGCTTTAAGTCTTGACTAATGGAAAGTCTGGATTCTTTATGAGTACCAGGTTCGACTGGTCGTCCACTTCCAGGTTCATTGCCCACACTTTTTCGTCCTTCGCCACTTTAAAACGGATCCACTGATCATTTTCTAGTGGACTTGCCATGGTGAACTGAAGGCACTGAGGTTACATTGAAATAAAATAATTGGTAAGGTAATCTGAACTCATCCGAAGGTTTCCAACAGACACCCCTGAAAATATAGTAAAGATTTCATGGAACAGTTTTAAAATGAGAGCTCTTGTCCCTTTACTTATTGAATAACCCTAGTCATTTAATATTTTATGCATACTCTCGAGTTCTAAATTTACAGGATATCGAGTCCAAGTGCAAAACTCGCATAGCTCACTCAAATAGCGTCGAACGCTAGCCTGGAACACGAACCTGGATGAAAATGATTATAGGGATCATCATTTCAATGAAAACCTATGGGCTTTTTGTCGTTAGAAGTAAGACAATTTGACCTACACCTTATTGCGCTGGGAAAGATCTGTGATAGACGAGGTTCGAGCATACGGAGAAATTCCTTACTCAAGAATGTACGACAGTAGTTCATTCCCTCACCAAATGGATAAACGTCATTTAAGTTGAAGACATGGTAGGCAACTCCAGCTAAGAGGAAAATGAAGAGTAAAAATTCCAAAGAAACTGCGGGAGATGCCGCAATAGTAACTTTTAACGGAGTCATCCGCTAATATGCATTTCAATGCAATTATTTCAGAGTGTAAATTTATTCGCCTTGACCGGGATTCGGGTCAAAATATCCCTTACTTGGTAATTCGTTGAAGAAAAAATTTTTCGAGGATATGTTACAGCTTCAACTAAGACGAAACACTTACGTACACGTTCCCCGCAGTAATTTTGATGAAACCGTTTTGCGAAAATCTTTTGAAACATGCTCTGTAAATAAAAAATTGTTCTTGTAAGACGGTCCCCTAAATATGCACCATGAGGGCATTTTTACATCTATACAGAGCGCTGATGATCAAAACTTTATTTATAACATTTCATCTTCTTAAACTCGCACTGAATAATACCCTGGAGAGAGGAATATTTTAAAGTTTCTTACGATCTATTCAATCGAAGAAACTTTGTTCAAAAGAATAATAATATTTCTTGGAACATATTCTTCCATAGAGTGTACCGTATGATTTTGTATTTCTTGTAATTGAGTGCTAGATAGTCATAAGTATTTGAAAACATCTAACTTTTCTGTCATGATGTAATTGGAGTGCACGAGATATATTCTAAGTACAAGGGTCCTTTGGTATAAGAAATAAATTTGCTAGAAAAAGTTTTTATTTGATATTTTAGCTCCCTACAAATATATTTCTCTTTTTTATACATTTTCTTTTCATTTATAAACATATTCGTAACGCTGCATCATCTTCTTTAATCCCTCAAGATACAAATTTGCCACCTGGGAATTTAACCAGTTGAAAACGGATGTCTTGAGTTCCTCGTCGTCTTCAAATCACTGTCGTCGAAGTCCAGGTGGTAGTCGTTGGGTGCAAGATCAGGACCGGAATCGGCGGCCAAAAAAAGCTCGTCCACTCCACATGCATTGTTCTTTGTGGTGGTCGGTAACCATTTAAGATACCACCTTGCATACTGTTCGTGTTATCCCAGATTTTCCATAAAACTCTTGTGAATGGTGGTGCGTCCAGTAAGAGAATTTTATCAGTCGGAGTACTAATTGGTAATCAGATCGCAATTAATGTTCCGCTTTTTGAACATTTTCAACGGTACTGGGCCTACAGCTTCATTTCATTTCAATTCATCATGCACATTAATGACACCATTTTCGAAGTCTTGACACAATTGTTTAACCTTTCCCTCCTTCATTACTGTAGTTTCATAACCTTGGCACTTTTGCCGATGAATTTGGGCAGCTGATGATCCTTTTGCATACTACCATCGACCTACGGCACGCACTTCGAAGCTTGCCGGAGTAGCAAACTTCGCGTTTATTACTATCTGAATTCTCCGACAGGTAAACGACTACTGAATAAAAAAAAACATCAATTGCTTCGGAAAAAAGGAATAAATGGCACTGCATCTGAGTAACTTTGTTCCAATTGTTAAATAAAAGAAAATGACCTGTACTTTTCGCATATGCCTCGCAAGTTTGACCGGCTTCATTTAGATTACAAGCCATTTAGGTTGGAAGTTGATTTCATGCACAAATATGACTGATATTCTTTAAGGGTTAGCGGTGATATACCATTCTACAGTATTTTTTTACTCGCCATTCTACGACATTAAGAATATAATTGAGAATTTTGAGCATTTTTAAACAGGTTGTTCAAGTTTTAGTTTTTTTATTTCTAATGGTTCCTGCAGCAAAAATTGCGATAGTTTCATTTTATTCTTGACATGGATCTTCTTTGCCCTTATGTCTTTTTCTAGCCCACTTACATTCATTGTTTCTTATATTCAGGAGTCGTTGTGAACCAAGCACCCAATTTACCCAAAATACGGGTTCAGAAAGGGTTCCTGGGGAAGGGTTTGTAGGGACTTAGCAAATTTCTCAAACTGTCCGCAATCCTACACACACGTACAAACAGGAACGCTTGCCTGCCCGCAGGCGCGCGCACGCGCACAGATACACACAAACGTATCCCTCCCCGTGGCTCCATCAAGAGAGAATACCTCCGGCACTCACTCAATCATGCGAAGGCAGTCTGTATTGTGAGCCGCGTCATTAGGGACTTCGGAGGAAATGCACGGAAAGGGGCACTTTTGGAATCAGGTTGACCCCGTAGCAGCGAGCATAGGATTCCGGGGAGCATGAATATTCACCAGTGAGGAGGAGGGTTCGGAGTGGCGATGCGAGGGGCGGGGGAGGGGAGAGAGTGAGGTGGCGGAAGGCAGACAAAGAAGGGAGGGGAGGGAACCATGAGAGCGGCGTGCTGAGAAAAGGAACTGTTTTCGTTCACACCGCCGGAAACGTGCAATGTCATGCCGTGAGAGCCATATGTGTGGGATCCACTTTTGCACAAACGTGATGGCAAATCTGGTGATCATGAGGGGGATCATACTGATAGAATGTATCACGTAGTAAACGAAATGAAGTGAAAATGCCGCCAGTGACTTTGAAGTATTTCAGGAAAAATTTAATTCGCGAGTGTCGGTCGAATAAAAATATCACGAGAAAATGTATCTTTCTTTATAGGGGAAACATACTATGTTGCCTTAATTGTTTTCATGAATTCAATAGGGTTCAAACATAAGTTAATTAGCATTATGGGGTAGGAGTTGGTGCGGTGGCTAACGTAATGGTTTTTCCATAGAGAGGGCCTGGGTTTGACTCCTGGAGATGGCAGATATTTTTCAATGGTATATCGATCCCTACTTGAGAGGCTGTAAATGGAGCACTTTAATTGGGTACGCCACCCGTCGGATACGATATTAGGCTGTGGACCACTTGGCGCCTTTCGTTAAGACTGGTTAAGAAGGTTGCCGACGCCAGGTTTCTCTCCACCATTC
The DNA here is from genome assembly GCF_022747635.1 of Hetaerina americana. NCBI lineage: Eukaryota > Metazoa > Arthropoda > Insecta > Odonata > Calopterygidae > Hetaerina > Hetaerina americana. Next base: position 558,165 of record NW_027287019.1, on the reverse strand, counting down.
ATCCTTTCCCGTCTATCTTTAATAGTGCAACTGACCTTAGCTGCCGGTCACTTCCCTTAAAACCAACACTAATACTACGAAAAGAAGAATCATTCATCACATGAGAACGCTAAGTAACTCCTTGAAATGGTCAATATTCTTCGAAAGAGCCTGCTTTAGAAATCGTAACAGTGATAGATCTGGAATGCTATCGCCATGATTTAAAATAATTAAAAAAAACAGAATAGCACAGGAGCTGTGAATTGTGAAAATTGATTTTTTTTCAGTTTTGTAAAAAAACAACGATTTTTCCGGTGACTTTCGCCTCTGTAAATTAAATGGATGCATTTGTTTCAGTTCCATTCAGACATAGGCGTAGGGTGGCAGAGCGCAGTTCTTTATCTCCATGAAAAATGTTTTAAAAAGTTAATAAAGGTCTAGTTATGTGTATGAATTTAAAGAAAAAATAACTAAAATACTCATAAAAAAACACTCGGGATTTTTTATATTTCTGTGGCACAACCACTTTTTCCAACGGAAGGAAGAGGGCTGAGCACAACTCATGGGAAGGAGTAGAAGAGAGGGAAAAGGAGTTTTCGGAGGTGATCGGAAGAAGTGAAGATTGACGGGAAAAATAAAGGAGCCACTAAATGGCAAGGTTTCGGCTCAATTCCGAGAATGCGATCAGGATCTAGATGCAGGCTGCCTCGAAGGCTTTAGCGGTTTGTTTGAAGGAGTAAAGGAGGCGATAAGTAATGCGTCAAAACAGTCATTTTAGCAATCATTTTTCATGTGGCCATTTTGAGAACTGGTAAAAAGTTTGAGCCGGAAGATGTGTTGTCAAAGGTTCGGTGATAGTTGTGCCGATTTTAAGGGGTGTGGTGCATTGCCCAACGTAAAAGGGAGAGATTAAGCAATTCAGTTAATTAATTGTGAAACAGATGCTTGAGGGAGAATATTGGAATTGGAGAGTGTGGTTCAATAGTGAAGAAAGGCAAGGAGAGGTGAAGATGGATATAGGTCATATTTGGATCGATCAAAAGATGTAGTTGTTGATTTGTATGTAACGGAGAATCAATCTTATCTTACAGTACCACATTTTCATTTATTTTAATAAAGAAATGTCATTCCTTTCACTTTGTCCAAGAACATACTGGGAGCCGAGGTTGAACCTTTATCACCAAGGGGTATACTCTCAAATCCGTCGATCCATATTCAAACCCCTCGTTCCCTTAAACCCATTCTCTCCTCCACACCTCCTAATCTCCTGCTCCTGCTCATCCCTCCTCCATATAATTTTAATGCAAACAAACATATTACCTTCAAAAACAGTCACAACACAATATTTGTACAAAAAAGATGAGACTGGGCTTTTTACGCGTAAACTGCTTAGCGGACAGCCATTAGTGAGGTGCCGTCTTACAGCAAACTCCGTGAGAAGTAAAATACTGCCTTGCTTGTTGCTATATCTCGACTTGTCTCCACAAAACAGCGATTTCTGTCTTGACTTGCACCCGCTCGTTGTAAAAAATCTGGTGCCGGTGAGAATGACGGCGTTCCAGAAGGAGCGCGTGTGCATTGATTTTAGTTTTAATTTTTAATGCACAGAATATAGACTGTCACCCAGTTGTTGGCTAAAATTAGCACACCATTGATCTTCCAGCCACCTTACTCTTTCTCTTGGCAGAAATGTAGCCGAGTTAGTTTACTAAGGAAGCTCCAGGGGACTTTATCCTATTTCCTATGTTGAAATTCACCTTGAAAGGATACCGATTTGAAGCTATTTATTTATTTATTTATTTGGGATACATTGCTGTTAGGCGATAAGCCGGGTGGCAATGACATGATATAACAAACAGTAGTCATTCTTAAAACATATCACAGTGTCATTAAATAGTCGCCATTAAATAGTGTCATTTAACAATCCCATCATGTATACCTTTTGCATTCACGCCTAAATGATTTAATGCTTTTGGGTAAGGGCTTAAAGAGTTCATCAGGCAGCTGGTTCCACTCTTTGATTCCCATATTTAGGAACGAAAACTTGGCGGTGTTTGTCCTTTGGGGCATGGATTTGATTTTAAGCGGGTGATCATTCCTGCCGAGATAACATGGCTTATTTACACTCTCGTTCAGTTCTTTCCAGCCTCCGTCAGCTTTCAATATCCGTCAGCTTTCAATATTGAAGACATCCAATAAAGTTGTACCGCAGAATTAAAGACTTTCCCGAAAGAAGTGTTCCAGGTGGAATTTGAAAGCTGGGAAAAGTATTGGGAGAGTTGTATTGGCAGCCAAGGGCTGTATTTTGAAATCAATAAGCAAAACTAAAGGGCATCCCATAAAATCAAGTATTAAACAGTATCATCCTTTTGAAAAGACCTTGTAGGGTACTCTATTTATAATCATACTATATTATTCCCGCACTTATTAAGGTATCTCATTGCTAACTTGAGGAAGGAATAAGGCATACTTGCTTCTCCAAAATGCACACCAGAGTTTCAGCTTTCCACAAAGTGGAACATTCCGCCTCTCATCTTCTAAATGCGACTGTATTAATCGCTATTATACAAGTGTGATTTCGCTTATTACATGAGCGTGCCCAAAATCTATCCATTGATGAACAAGATGTTAATTGCTTCCGTATTGCAACCATTTCTTTAATTTGTCGGTTTTCTCCGTGATATTCGCAGACCAGGGAATATTTGCAATGTACGGCAGTTGATTGACGATGCGGTACAAAGTAAACGCACCTTTGAGGATCATATTTTTGCAACTTTCTGCAAATTACTTCCTCAGAGTAAATGCTTGGCTGAAAATATAATCCAATAATTTCAAGCAATAAAATATATTTGATGAAAAATAATCTTACAATAATGATACAAACAGCTATATGATGCCGAAAGTTACCATCTGATATCAGAAAAGAAAACTGATACTAAAATTGAGAAAGCGTTGAAACACATGTAGAGAAAATTAAAGTATAATTAAGCAAAATATTCGTGTATTGGAATTAAAGCCCTGGCCCCAGGATCTACACCCAATGATGCTACCACAGCGGCAAAGTATGGACAAAAATTTAATTTCCTAAATTTAATTATTGTATGAACTGTTGGTCTTCTAATTTCATAAGAGGTAATTTTTTTTGGAATATTTAGGATATCTTCCTGCCACAGTTCAGTGAAATCGATCATTCATGGGCCTGGTCCTCCTCTTTTAAGTAATTGTACCCCATACGCACTAGCTTTTGCGATCCATCTTCACCGTTGACTTATGCCTGCGTGGAGCTTCCCGTTGACACCCACTCCTATTTAACCCATACTGTCGAAACTTTAGCCCTTCTTTCGAGCTTCGCTTTCACTCCAAACGTCAGAGCTTCTACCGTCAGCGTTCGCTCATTTAATATCTCCCAACTCTGAATTGCATGCAGGCTTAATAAGCGTGTGCCACTTAAAATTCTGCGAGTCTTGTAAATCAATAACTTCGCCATAATGACGGCTGATAACCTTAATGACGTCGCAATGGAGGGTTAAGCTTGAGCAAACAGCGGCAACTTCCCCCTGAGTCCTCTCGTGAGCGCTCCATCACCCACACCCTCAGTCAAACATGCAATCCCTCCTCAAAATGCCGTTAGGCATCCCTACTCTCTCACACGCTCGCTCGTCTCGCTCATCACGGAGGGGCGGGGACCTTAACCATATAACTACGTACTCAGCCCCCTTCCCTGGACCGCAGTAACTCATAGGAACTCGTACTGTCAACCAAACTGGCGTACCTACATCATCATGCCCATGTATCAAAAAAGAATTTTAACCTGTGCCTCGTAAAAGGATAAGATGAAGTGTGCAAATACTCATTTCAATACTGGGGAAAACCGCAATTATGTACCAAGATGCAACTAGATTTTTATGAGAGGTAGGGGAATTAATGTGCGAACAAGGAAAAGTAGCGCATTTCAACCGAAATACCTTATCATCTGAGATTTTAGAGATATAATTAATGGAATGGCACAAAAATATCTTAAACTTTACGTTTAAGGTGCGGCAATATAATTCCCTTTTTCAAACGCAAAACGTATTTAAAATAGGAAGTAGTGTTGCCGCACTCTGTATCTGGCAATGAATATCGTAATTAAATAGAAAACCCCAAAAGATTACCTATATATTTAATATTTTATGGTGATATATATAAGAACCTAATCTTTCTGATGGACATTGAAGAACGATGGATTCCTGAGTAAAATATATTGTACTTTTTTCTTTAACACGTTTTACGAATGCATTCATTTAAGGAATTCTTCACAAAACAAAGAAAACGTCAAGCGATAACAAACCAAGGTACACTTGAAGGTCAAAAAGCAACGTGTAACTTTAAGTGATTTTGTAAACGAGTGGGTTTGCATAATTTGTGTTTGTTTGTTTGATTACTAAAACTCTTGAAAACACCACCCTTGGGCATTAGCACACTGACGTCAGTGTCTCTGCCACGCTTCGGGCTCGTTTCCTGGATGGCGTCGACGGGAATTACATTCAGGAACCTCGTCACGGCCTCTTTGACACAATTCAATGGCCCAAAATTGAACTCAAAGGGGTTATACTTGGGTTCTACTGAAACACTCAATTCTCGTCTCCGCCTATTCTAAACAAATCGGTTTACTTTCTACGTGATCCAAGAGGTCCAAGGAAAGAATGTCATACAAGTAGTCTTCTGATAACACCTTGGAGACCATCTTGGCACGCCTTTCTCATTACTAAATCATTTGTAAGAATGCAATGCACTCTGGTTTTCTGAGTATTGCACTTTGCTAAAATCTGGAAATCTGGACAATTTTGGGTCAATCAGAATTAAGCATTTGCCTCGCATTTGGTCGCTATCATCACAATGTGTTGTTGATGGATTTCAAGGGCATTCCTTTATTGTCAACCTCCTCTTAACCCTCCCAGACCATCCTGTGGAAGCAGGAAGCCATCCCCTTTGACCTTAGTCCATTTTTTAAGCATCCTTTACTATGGTGATGATCTCTGAACTCGCTTGCTCGAGTTTAACACCGAACTTTATTGCATATCATTGCTTCGTTAAAGGTGGCACCGTGAACTTATGACGCCACCCTCGAGCAGGGTATCAGTCTAGCAGCAATCCTCTGGCTGGAGCAGCCTACAGACAGCTAACGCCGGTCGTGTTGCCTTCCAGAAACCTTTAACCATTTTCCCCGCCATAAACCGTCTATTGGTCTAAATTGGTCATTCTTATGTGATACAATACTTTATTTGAAAGGCCTCAGCCCAACCAATATGAAAGCTGAACTGAACTCTACTCTGCGTAAATCTGCTTCTTCGTTTACAATGGTAAAATATTGGGTAGCAGAGATTAAACGTGGCCATACGATCTGTCAAGACGTGCATCGGATTGGCCAAACAAATGAGGTGATGACTCCAGAAACGAAGAAGAAAATCCCCAAGGTAATGCTAGATGATCGTCGACTGAAAGTACACTTGAAAACAGGCGTTGGAAAACGTACGGTTCATTGCATATTAACTGAAAATTTGGACAAGAGAAAGCTGTGCACAAGAAGGGTGCCGCGTTTGCTCACACTCGAGCAAAACCAGTGTCATGAAGATGTTTCAATTGAGTGTTTAGCAAAGTTTCATGCCAACAAAGCAGATTTGTTGCGTCGTTTTACTACCATGGATGAAACATGGGTCCATCACTTTGCACCTGAGACAAAAGAACAATCAAAACAATGTATTCGAAAGGGATAACCGCCTCCAAAGAAGGCAAAGACCGTTTCATCTGCAGGAAAGGTCATGACGTTGGTATTTTGCGATGCGCGTGGGATAATTTTCATTGACTATCTTGAAAAAGGAAAAACTATCAACGGCGAGTATTATGCAAACTTATTGCAACGTTGAGCAGTGAAATCAAGCAAAATCAGACGTATTTGGCTAAGAAGTAAGAGTTTTTTCATCAAGACAATGCACCAGCTCACATATCCGTTACTGCAATGGCCAAAATTCATGAATTAAAGTTCTAATTGCTACCTCAAGCACCCTATTTGCCATATTTAGCCCACTTGGATTATTTTCTGTATTCAAACTTGAAAAAATGGCTCGGTGGTCAAGTGATGTCGGCAGTTAATGGCTTTTTTGAGGAGCAAGGCAGTTCTAGCTATAGAAAGGGTATCGAACTAACTGAACATCACTGGGGAAAGTATAAGGAGCTGAAAGTAGATTATGTTGAAAAATAAATACGTTTTTTTCCAAAATGTTTGTGCAAGCAAAGATACTCTCCCAAACCTTACTCCATCACAGATATTCATCCCATTAAAAATTGTAGCACCTATATCCCAGAAATAGGTCCTATGAGAATCACCATAAAAACCCTTTCTCTTTTCCTCAAGAAATAACATTCCATCATGATACATTTTTTTTAATAGTTGGCGGCTTACTAAAATGGTTTTATATAAATAATTTAGCAGAACATTTCGTAATATATGAAAAATATTGCTAAATCGTTTATAAAATATAAATTTTACTATAATATTTTGCCATAATTTCCTTTTTTATGTTTGAATCATGCGCACTTATATTGAGTTTTTCGCGTTCTCTGCAGTCAGAGCACGTATCTTCTGTAATAGAATCAGTTTGTAGAAAAAAATTGCGATAAGTGTGACCTGGAAGTTCCGATGGAATATCAGGCGTTAATCTATATTTAATGGCATACGGGTGGGACGGAAAATTGCTATAGGTTATTAAATTTTTATATTCTGACGGAGCGTCTTTTTGACCTCATTTAAAGAAATTCTCTCCCAAAGGACCATACATGCTAATCGTAACCTAAATTCTGCTTCGGCGGAAAACAGTGGGCAGGACCTGCCAATTGAAAATCAATTTTTCCGTCGAATATTTTTGGAGATACACGGAGCCAGGCCACTCTAAATTAGTCTCTTTGAGAATATAACCATTTTAAACGACTCGGGTATAAATGAGGGGTAAACCTTCGAACAAACCGAAAATGAAAGGCGAGATCTGTGCCCTTTTTTCTGAAAAAAAGCGCAAATTAATAGCTAAGCACTGCAAATTTTCAAAAAGTAGGGAAGAAGCAGGATGAAAGATGTAGGTTGAATGTCAGGTATTTGAAAGCAAACAAAATCATTGCGCGTTAGGGTTGGAATATCAACTGAACCTGCAAAACTGTTTTGATTTGAACGAGGGCAACAACTCCAGAAGTTCTTGGTGAATAAGGCTTAGTTAATATTCCCCAAGGCAAAAGAATATTGAGGTTATCACAATTTTCAATCGATATCTGTTATCAGGGCATTTATTATCTTATCTTATAGTGAGATAATTGCCATGGAAATTATTCTAATGTTTTTAATCCAATAAAAGCATACTATGGTAAGCTAAATCAAAGTTTAATGATGACGGTATTACTGCGAACTAATGACTACCATTTGAATTCATAAAATAAATAAGCCATATATTTTTTTGTTTTAGGTGCATTAAAAGTAAAGCTATTCGATTTTGAGTGATGACAGTGGTAAAAAGATACCCGTCTACTTTCTTGTCCTCTTTATTTGCCGTCCCCATAAATGAGTGTTCACTGAAGGCATACTCCATTAAGACTGTTTTAAAGTAAGTACGAAAATGTAATTTTTAAAAGATGGCAATTTTTTTCCTAAGAATCTGATATATTTTCCCTTAAAATTGGAAGATAGATTACTTTATTTTCTCTTTTAAATTTACTGTTGTGGACTTTTTTGGCTAATGATGGCTTTTAAACTTTTTGGCACCTGATTGGACAGAATTCTGTTTCAAGAAGAAGGGGTTGAAAGGTCTTTAGATTAAAATATCTGGTTGCTGGTTTATAGTTAAAACAACTGATTATTTATAAGTAGAAAAATCAAATTGACAACTTTCCACATCATAGGTTGCCAATTACAAAAGTTGCAGGAAACCTATCAACCCCAGCGGAAGACTGTCACGCGGTCATTGATTACAACTTTCTCGTAATACTCTTTGTTTCAAGAAATTTGCGGTTAGCATTTATATATCTTAGGTACGCATTTAATGATTCCTATATTCCTGGTCCTTTCTATTTCCATACAAAGCTATAAATATTGATTTTAATACATTTTTATGGCATATAATCACTTTGAAAATATATATCAGTAGAAATATTTAAAGAAACATGTTTACTCTACTATGCGTGGGGTAATTTTTTCATTCATTAAACAAGTTATACACTGCTAGGCAAAATAAGCAAATTATGTCGTGGACTGCTATGTAGCGACTCATTCATGCACGCAAAAATAGGATATAAGGAGGAGTAAGTGAACGTACTTGCCGTCGAATAATGCATTGGTGCTGGTTAGGTTACGATGGTGTATGAGAGGGTGAGCTTGGGGCTTATTGGATCTACTATGTCGGTTAACCTAGGATATGTCCTGGTATGTATTGCTTTGACTAACAAGTTAAGATCATTACCTGAGTTTCCATAAACTGCCCTCTCTATGCGTAAAGGCATCTCTCGAGCCGATGCGACCCGGGAGTATGCAGTGAAAGGCGTTTCCGTGGAACAGAATGGGGAGCTCTCGGCAGACGAAAACTAGTTCAGCACTGCATTCTGAAGAAAGAATCACCTCTCGTTGCATCAAGTTCAAAGAAATTGCGATGTTTACAATTTTTGGTTGACATAATTTTCAGAATATGGATTTTTTAAGATAACTTTAAATCAGGTGACGTTATGCAATGGGTTCTCATGAAATTTAGTATAGAGATTATCTTTCTAGTCATCATACATGAATTATGGGAGAACTTTCTCAACGATGAGATTATTTAAATATCGTTAAAAAGGACGATTCCTTAGAACTAAAAAAATGTCTAGTGCGTGCCTTATACGTTAAGGTAATTACTAGTTCATTTATGTAGAGTTTTATATACGTGCTTCTACTCTGAGCATATGTATAATCTTTTAGCTACCATAAAATGTGCATTGAAAACTCAGCTTGCAGTGTACCATCCACTATTTCGCACAGAATTCTGCTGGCGTGACCTTATCATAAGTGAGGCAAAGACACGGGTCTTAAGATCATTTTGCAACTTTCAAATACGCTCTTATGATTATCCGCCCGAGGTTTTAGCATGGAGGAAGTTGGGAAAATTTAACGGAGAGACATGCCCACGTACTTATTAGTAGATCCTCAATGTATTTATCACTAACAAGGTAGGGCTTCGGTACTATTTTTATTCAAAAATGTTTAAATTTTCTAGTGGTGTTTGCAGGTGAGTAAAGAATTTTGGAATATTACCGAAAAAATAATAAAACTGCTAATTTTTATGTAACCGAGGTATCAGAATTGGATAATTTTTCGCTAAGTTAAAACTGATGAGCAAGTTTCTTATGAAACAGTATGCCCTAACTTGAGGCGTACAAATTACATTGGTGATATTATAATTAGTTGTCTTTTTCACAAATAAATGAGGGACAGTCAAATGAAAACGTAGCGGACGAACACATTAGACCAGTCCGTGCCCCAACAAGGACATAACCCATCAACTGCACGCTCTTTTAAGTTACGACTAGACTATGCAGTTCTCCTACCGCAGCGCTAGCATTGTCTACACGTGACAACAATGTTACTCTGTTGCCACCTTTCGCGCGGGCCCTTTTTTTATGGCGGGTGCTCGGTTTTAATTTGACGGCCATTCCCGCATTTATCAGAAAAACCCAAGTCTGTAAATTTGATAGAAATGAAAAACTGTTCAAAAAAGAATTCTACCCGTATTCCCGTTTTTTTTGACGCCCCAATCAGTGTTATAGATTTAATATAATTCACGATAATTCATTTATGTAGTTAAATTTTATTTAGAACGCAATAGTTCACACTTATACTAGGTAGTACATCGATACATTTGAAGACTTGAGATGGGCAATTTCCAAAACCTATTGGAAACACTTTCTAAGAGAATGGGTGACCTTTATAATTGACATACTGTCAATACACTGACATCCCCGTCTTCAAATCGTCCTCCACTAAGCCACTATTTCAAATGCAAGAAATAAAAAGAGTTGCTCGATGCAGGGTCGTGACTGTAAGGTGGGTTATCCAAAAGTTCCACAATCTTGAATCTTCTCCTTAGTCCATGAAGCGGTGAGAGCACGCACGTTGTCAAGGAGGAATACTCTTACGGGCAACATTTTCCCGCACCATCGATTTTTGACCGCACGACTTCGTTCGGTGAGCGTTTTACAATACACGCCAGCTGCAATTGTTGTCCCACGTTCAATAAAATCAAACGAAAAAAACGAGCCATTCCTCCTAAAAAACGCTGCCCATCATTTTTTGATTCAATTAAGAAGATTGATCAAAATTCGGCGGCTTTGGTACAGTTGAATGGCACCTCTGCAAAGAATGCCGTTTAGTTTTTGCGTCAGCGTAGGTTATCCACGTCTCATTATCCGCAAACCTTGTGAGAATTCAAGTCGTCTCCGTCTTGCCGATGGCGGTCCAAAAACGCTTGTTCACTCAACATTCTTTGCTTTTTCTGTTGGTCGGTATGCATTTCAGGTACCCACTTTGAACATTACTGGTGATACCCAAGCTTTTCCGTTACATTCGTGCAAACAGTGTAACGTCCAAAAGAATGAAATTTATCAGACAGAGCATCGATTATCAATTAGATCGCAGTTCCAGGTCCATTTGTTGAACGATTACTTTGGTCAGGATTCTGGACCTACCACTCTTCTCTTCATCGTGCACGTTTATGCGACCTGATGAATATGGTAGGCTAATTACTCTTTCGCACATACAGAACGAATCACATCGCTACTAGCGGGGGAAACGATTTTTGTGGACATTGTCATCTGTATTTACTGACAGACAAACGACTACTGAATCAAATCAATAAATACAGAGACTTTGGAAACAATCAATAGATGACGCTTGTATGTTTACAACTTTGTTGTAACCCGGGAATGTATGAGTATAATTTAACAGTCATTACTTTTCGTTTATGCCCCGTATGTCTGGTTTCACAGCCCTGTACTTCTCGGGTAGGAAAATTTATAGAAATTTTGAAAATAAAGTTTCCTTAAAAATCGGGTCGTAAATCGCGAATGTTTTTAAGAGATAAATTAGGATGCGCAGTCTATCGGCGCGGATTTTCCATGAAATGGATGTCCTGCGTCGAGAGGGCATAATTATTTCTGTGTTTTGCGATCACTCTTCCGGATTTTTTTCCCACATTTTCCTGCTACCACTTGTGCTTTGTTTAAACCCTCCGCGCATTCCCCCTGGACACTTTTATTCATCACGGGGATAAGGGGCGCATCCCGAAGATAAGGAATTATAAGAACGAAATCGTCTTGACGGATGAAGTTGGGAGGGAGCATTTCTGGAATGAAAAATTAGGCAACGAGGGGAAGGCACGAGGATGGTATTTGTTTCGACGACACATTATGCAGATGCATGACGAGAGATTAGGAGGAAAAACTGGATGACTGGAAACGGGAGCGAGCGGAAGGGTAATTTATGGAGAAATGCGAGAAAAAGAAACGCGAAAAATTCGCGCCTCACTTTTGTTTTTCGGGACCAACGCCAATCAAAAACAATGTTGAACTCACTTCCGTATCATCCACACTTTTTCGTCGCGAATTTTAGGAAATTTATAGCATCGGAGTGGAGGATAATTTACGGCTCGAAAGGATTAACATTTAAATCGCTTTTTATCATCGTGCTCCTACGATTGCAAGTTTTTCCTTTACAAATGAGTCTATTTCGGGAAGGGTTAACATAGTGATTCTCTCTCGCTAAAATGAGCATAATTAAATACGCACAAAGAATTTATTCTTTCGCAAAATCTTTGACAAATAATTGAGAGGCTCGTCTTACAACCACCTGCCTCTAAAGTATATTATGCTATGCAATAGTAATAGGAGGTCATGTATTATTCTGAATGCCAATTGCTGTATAAATTTAATATACATACTGCTACATTTCAGTTTTATAGTAAGAAAAATATAGTAATAATTTGAACCATTTTTACCATAATTATTGTCTAGCTAATCTTAGTAACATAAACAGATAAAGAGTGTTTGTAATATTATCAGGTGCTTACTAGGTTGGTTTTCCAGTTACTGAAGCTATGTACAACATGCACGATTAGGTCATATAGTCTTCCTAGAAAAGTAAAGAGAAGTAGAATATATTAAACCTCTTTCTGATGTCAGAGAAGGCCGTTCAGAGGAAAAAAGGATTTCCATATTTTCGGTCCACCGCTTATTTTATTTCGTTGCGTTGAGGCAATTTTTGCCTTTAAGTCATATTTTCCTGCACACAAAACCTGAGTTGCTATATAAATAGCAACCGTTAACATGAGACTAAATTGTACGCACCGAATAACGGGACCTAGAGCTGCGAAAAATCTTATCATCGATCTTACCATTACCGGGCATTTCTATCCCGCTGATAATATAAAATAAATTCCACTTGCAGGGTATCTAAGCTTACTTCAGGTTTTTTCTGGCCTACTCTGAGCGAGATTATAGTTTTTTACTCTTCTCTGGAAGCAGGAAATTTGTCATCATAAGTGAGTCACTTCCCAGAGAGCGTTTGTTGGGTGAGGTGCTTATCAACAAAATTAGTGCTTCATTTTGTTTCCAGATGCGTGGATTTTAGGTGAGGGGAACGTTTTGTAACTGTTTAAATGTTCTATTTTTTGAGGGGAATCATGGTTGTAGTACAAATGAGCCAGTAAATAATATACACTTTAGGCTTTCTTCACTTACTACTTCTTGCATGAATATCAGACTGGCGATACCAGGAAGGGAACTGACTTGCTCCCATTGGCCGAGTAAGGTTCACGCGCGCCTAAATGACAGATTCGAGTCATCGAAAATTATCATTTATTTGGATGCAAAAATAATAGAGAATGATATAAATAATATTAAACATGCTAAAATTATTGGCTGAATGTGGTCACTTGAAGCACTAAAGATCGCTGATTAACTAAATTATCCATGTAAATGACGAACTGGAGCAAGAGGACCATGTACTCATTATAAGAATGTAGCATAGGTAGGAACCTTTCCGATGATATTGAATTATAATACCACATCTACGAGAGAATATTTTCTTTAGTTGTAGCTTTTTAGCATCCTGTAGGACACCGCTAGAATGTGACGCAGGAGGTGATTACACCCCAGACTAATTTTGACCCGAATATTTCCTCCCTGACGCAGTCGGACGAACGTTAATTTATTTTATCCCTAATCCTTCGTTGGGCAAATGGCATATTAAACATATCTATTCTACAATTTAACTCTCTAATCCTATTTAAAGGATCTCTCCTTCTGTAGTAAGATAGGACTAATGCCCTTTTTCCACCATCATTGTTAAAGAGACATCCTTCCCATTCGTATTAAACTCTTTAATTTGTAATGCAACCTTCGCTCCATCAGTGATTCCGAGCATAGCTCCTGTAAAATATACATTTTTTGTAATTCGTCTACTCTCCTTATTATTCTATGCCGCATCCATTTAGAGTCTTTGGTCTGTTGCCCACAAATTTTAATATCCTTACGGCTGCGTGCGATTTGAATCAAAGAGGGTTCGTATTGGCCAGCATTCGCCTGGCAAACTTTTGGATTAAAAACAGCTTTCCCATGCCATTACATTAATGCCGTCAAGCGTTCAATTTATACCTCATATTCTTCATTGAAATTAAAAAGCATTTGTTAAAGAAGCAACAATATGTCTTCAAATCCAGGGACCTTTTCCCCTCGATCAATAAGGCCAAGTCTTTGTGCTTCCATTTTTAATACTCGAATACGCTTTAACATATAAGCTTTTAGAAAGTAGGCAGAAATTTATATTTGTGAAATATTTTTTATAATAAATTAGTAATATATGTATGCCTATTATATTAATTAATCGAAAATATTTTTTTAATGTTGCTTTCCGAATTAAATTTATGCATATATTACGTATACTTATTCGAGTAGACCTGAAATTGAGTTGAGATTATTTGATATCAAATCAAGTGTTTTTTACAGTTGGACTACTATAGAGTAATTAATAGGAAATATTGAAGCGTCCTCTTACGCTGTTAATTTCAAAGAGTCAAAAAAAATATGTTACACCAAATTACCCCACATACATTACTGTACAAACGTACATTACTTTGTGACATTTCATGTACTGTAATACGTTTGTAATTTACTGTTCCTCAAAATGACTTAAAATATTACTGTTTAAGAGGACGTCTCGTCTCCAGAGGTAAATATTTAATTTTTCGACATAGCATGGGAACTCGTATTGACGGGGGACCACAGATTTCGTTTTTGAATTTCCCAATTGTCTCTTTGCATCAGGTGTGCGAGGATCGATGAACATACTGGTCCTCGCAAAATAGAAAAAAGAGAGAAAATACATGGGATTCGATCAAAAACTCTACAAAATTGAGATGACTTCGGGAGAGTCGTTGACATCACTGGTACAAATCTCTTACGCATTAACGTTTGGGTATTTTCTTAGGCGATAACAGAGGTCAGGATCGAAAAATATATTCATGTGGCGTTAACAGAGAATATTCTAATCCCAAAAATACAGGAAGTAAGTATTCTCAGCAAAAGAGAAATTCATTGATTCGTGGATATTCAAGGAATTTTTCGATGAATATGTGCCATAATCTTAACTTATGCATGTTATTTTACTTTCACATAAGAATTTTCTTAGAGACGTGATTATTTCGTGAAAATATAGCACGCGGAATTCTTCTATATGCTGATTTGTAAGTACGTAAAAGAAAGAAACCTTATGTTGAACTGCAGATCGAATAGTTTTAGTACTCGGTTGTATATCGAGGGATCAGTTTCAATTTCAGATAAATGCTTTTTACGCTGCTTACTTCCTGCATTTATATACCCGTAAGCGGATAACTGAGTATTTATCAGCATTTGATATGAATCGTTGCCTCAAGAAATGCAAGCCTTCTCAAAAATGTTAATGAAATTATCTATAGTTTTGGCATTATCTTTTTAATCAGTTATACTGAGGTAAAAACTATTTGCTGTTATATCTCCGATATATGTATCATAACATCTCGATCAATTCTTTTAAGAAAATAATTGTAGTGTTATTAAAATATATACTGTAATTAAATAAAATTCAATAATATTGTACCGCAGGTATTACATTTTTGAAATTATATTTTTATTTGATATACGTATTATTCCTGAGAGTTTCATATGTTTTGGTTTTGACTTTTAATTGCAATAAAAATGAAATATTTTTTCACAATTTTTTTAATAAAATATTATCAAAACTTGAAAATATTTCCGTTCAGTTCATCAAAAATAAAATACTATTTTTTAGCAATAGGCATGTAAGCGGTTAATGTAATTTTTTTATGAGTTGCCAATTAGATTTCTCAGGATTACAGGATACGTTACGAAAGTAATGAAATATTGAGCAGATTTGCACAAACACTTAAAATTCTTCAAAGTACTGTCCTAGGGCCTCTATCTATTTTTTCCAGTGACTCTGCCATGACCGGTCCACGCCATGGAAGGCGTCTTCGGGGACCTCTCGCAAGGTCTTCGTCACGGCTGATTGGGTCTCTTCTATGGACGAAAAACGGGTTCCTTTCAGGGCTGCCTTTTGGTGAAGCTGGACGGAGAGCCCACGGACACCGCGATCGTGCAATTATACATGCCGGCGTCTAGCCATACAGAAGAAGAAATAGAAGAAGTGAAAGAGCAAATAGAAGAAGCCCTCGGACAGGTGAAAGGGAAAGAAAATCTCATCATAGTGGGAGACTTGAACGCTGTTGTAGGAAAAAGAAAAGAAGGACGAAGCGTTGAAAATATTGGATTCAGAAAACGGAACGCCAAAGGACAAAGACTAGTCAATTTCAGGAATGGGAAGAATATGGTATTAGCCAAGTCCCCTTTCAAACAACATCGACGAAGGAGGTACGCATGAAAGATGCCAGAGGATCTCGAAAGATACCAAATAGACTGCATACTAGCAAGAAGGAGATACAAGAACCAGGTGAAGCAAAGCAAAAGGTATCCCGGTTCAGAGATAAATAGCCATCACAACCTAGTAATCACGGAGAGCCAACTTCGCTACAAAAAAATTATGGCCACCAAACAAGAGGCAACGTGGTACTAAAATTACTGGTGGAAAAAGACAACAGAGAAAGATTCACCACGGTCATTGAAAGCAAAATAGATGATGAAGGAGAAAGGAGTACCGAAGAGAGATTGGATGAACTGAAGAGGGCAATCGCAGAATTTGCAGAAGAGCAACTGGTGAGAAAGAGAGCCAACTCGAAGAAACCATGGATCAGGACGGGGATAAGGGAATTAATAGTAGAAAGAAAAAATACAAGAACTACAGGGGTGATTATGAGGAAAGGCTCCACAAGAAGCTTAAGAACCAAGTCAATCGAGAATGAAAAAAGCTAGGTAGAATTGGATAGGAGGCAGCTGCGAGTAAATCAACGAAAATATGAAGAATGGAAATACCGACACAGCGTTCAAACTGGTAAAGAAACATTTCAGTGAAAGAAATATGTGAGGAAACTTTATCAGGGATGTAAAAGGGGATATAATGATATAAGGTGAAGATATAGGCAATAGAGAGAAGCACAAGACATCGGAGAACTCTTCCAAGGTCCAAGGCTTTGGGGAGAAAATCTGATGAAGGACGAGTGAAACGGATGACTCAGGAGCCCATGCATACTCAGGAGCAATAACATACCTTCATAAAAACAAAGCACCTGGAGAAGAAAATATCATCAAGGCACTCGGAAACAAACCCTAGGACAATCTGTATGCAATAATCAAAGATAGCTTCAAAGACGGAAGACTTTCAAAAGCGTGTGATGATCGCCATATCAAAGAAGACGAGGACAGAGAAATGTGAGGAATACCGAACCTTGAGTCTTGTGTCATATACATCAAATATATTTAAGCGAATAGAAAGTCGAAGGATGGTAAGGAAAATTAAAGATAACCTATCGGAAAATCAATTAAGGTGAAAGTGAGGATTTTTCTCGGCAACGAGAAGAAGCCATTGGCATGAGGATTGATTTCATGAATCTGTTGATTCTAGAAGCAGTGAGATGAAAATATCTTGCGGAAGAAAGAGTTTCAATGAAGGGAAACAACTCCTTTGGATTAGTTAGAAAGGAATTGCGTGCTTCTGATTTTCGATGTTCAGCTATAGGAGAGAGTTGTATGCCCGGCGGCGGATATTAAGCTTAAGCCATTCAACTTGATATTCAATTCTATGACATTCCATTTCATAGGGTTCTATTTCTTGATGCCCTCACAATTAAATTCAAAACAACTTCTTTCTCTCTGTCTTTATCCTTCTGCATTTTCATAGGTATGAAATGAGTATAAATATACGTGCTTAATATTAAGTATTCGTATACATCTTTGGTTATTAGAATTAATTGGCCATGTCTAGTGTAGTGTAGTGAACTAAATATTCAGGGTTGTATGCCCCTAGAATTGTAACGCTTGGAGTAACAGTTTCCCTATATTTGTGACGAAATCTTCAACACCTTCAACAGGAAGCGATTGGAATTTGTGGTGTTTTTGGTGGTTTAGGTAATTGGAGTTTGGACATAATATCCTAATCTCTTAGCTTATTTTATTCCATATAGTTCTGTACTGTGGCAGACTAATTTGAAAAATAGTAAATTTTATTAATCACCTTAAAAATAGTTAAAATATAATATTAATAATTCGCCGTTATTCGGATGAGATTGAGAATGTGGCAGTTTCTTCTTCAATCTAACCCATCCTCAAATATATTCAATGAAAATATCATTACATTTGAGTGCTAAATAATATAAAAATGAAGTACATAAGAACTACCGATTTAAAATTAATCTATATGAGTGCATAGAGCGAAGAAACATATGCAAAATTGTGGGAAAGCATGATGATATAAAGGTTTTTTCCCTTTACGAAAAATCCAACTGCAGGAAAACACTCACATGAAAGGGAATATGAAAAACCTACAGATAGATAACGGCAATGATATAATTTTTTATATTAAAAAACGAATGAAATTAAATGAAATACAATCATGAAAAATAAAAGATGAAACAAAAGGGAAACTTATCAAGACATAAACGCGGAGAAAAATTAATTAACATTAAATTACTGATTAGTAATACAAAGTAAGAAATTGAGTAACTCGCTGACATCTCCGTTACAATAAGAGGACATCGTAGTGAATACACATTTATTATCATTTGGTAAATGTTAGGGATATATACATGACTTAGATATTTGCATTGAAAGAGAATACGCTTATGCGGCCCAAAAAATGTTAAAATTATCTTCGTCAATTTTCATGAGTTAATTAATTTCTATATCATATTTGTTAAATAATATTTCTGCATGACGAATAAAGGAAAAGTTTCCATAAAATTTATTGTTTCCACTCATTTTCTCTTTATTCCCAAAATATCTTCTAATATTTTTATTTAACGATTGTTTTATTCATAAAAGATCTGAATATTGTTATTGTTACCATGGAATTGATGACGAGAAGCTGTGGCTGAATAACATTAATTGTAATAGGGAAAACTGCCACCCAATTACCATCCCACGGATTATGTTTGCGAAACTGCCATGTAATCATTTTTCCTTTAAATTTTCCAGCTCAATTCGAAGTTCCTTCAGCATTGATAATGAGAGAGACAGACAGTAGGAATGCAGCATCTATACAACGTTCAATTCTAATAAAAATTCTGAAGCAATGAGTGAATGTAAGTTATTCATAAAAGCAATCCTCTTGATGGATTTAATGGTTACCATAGTAAGCTAATTTGACCAGTCGGTAGTAAAACAAATTTCTTAAAATTAAGAAATAAAGATTCAAATATGTATCAAATAGACTTCACTAAAATATGATGCATATGAATCACAGCAACCTTGAAATTCATATTTTCCTCAAGCATGTCCGGCCAACATACTATAGGACATTAGTAATTGTGGGTGGATTAAATGAGTTTGTATTTTTCACTGATTTTATTTCACAGTACAACGCGTTTCACAAACTTGGGGCATTTTCAGGTACAAATTTGTGCCTGACAATGCATCTGATGTCGCAATTTGGTCAAATGGGTTGTACTTTGAAATAATGTCCGTAGAAAATTGCAAAATTATTAAAAATGGAGAAAAAAGAATTCCACGAAGTGAAGCCTGAATGTGTACAGTATAATTACGTGCAGAGGTAATATTAGATGTGGCGGCCATCATGCCAATAGCTCTTTCACGAGCTTCCTCAAGCAGGTTGGGAATTGGCGTTTGACATATTTCACTGAATACTTCCTAGATAAATTAAAAAAAGTACTTTTTTTCACTATAACTACACATTCTCACATAATTTTGTTCGTTTTTGGACCAAGCGCCACGTTTAAAATTCACCCTCGTGACCAAAGTTTTATTTGGAAGGATTCCTCAGAATGTTTCTGGAAGGCCGTCGAATCTAAAGCGATGACCTGGATGCTCGATCCCCGCTTGGGCTTCGAATTTCCCTGAGCCTGGTGACAGCCTAACGTCGTAGATCCGGAGATAAATGCAATTATCCCAGCGCTGCTGACATGAACGGTGTTGGCTAAGAGCGCCACCGCGTCCCACACACAAACCTTGCTCTTGCTTAATGTCAATCATAGCTATCGATTTGTTCGCTCGTTCAGATATTTCTCACCTCTTGGCGATGAACACTTGATTAAGTGGAAACTGAGAAACTGCCCCGACGTTTTATTGTTAATAGAGAAATTATGTGAAACTTAAGCCCAAGAATGTGCTTAATTTGAATTGCAACGAGCATAAAGGACGGATCATCTAAATGAATACTCGATTGATAGTTTGGTGAACTGACATTAAGACAAATAAGTTCATATTTGATTGGTTTTTTTATTCTGCCTTTAATTTCTACGCATAAGGAAATATTTCACTGCGTCAAGGAAAGGTTTTCTCTATATCAAGCAAAAAATACATATTTTCTATATTCTTAAAACTGTTAATAATTTTCACGCTCGTTACCTATCACATTACTATTTTTAATACATGCATATGAGAAAAAATATATTCAGTTTTCCAAAAGAGCCCATCGATCATTACTTAGATATGATGGGTAGTAAAAATACGGATCAAGGAGGTGAATCGTTTATATTCGCAAAAAAATGATTACCTAAGTTCTCGTTAGATTGCACTCAATATATTCCATAATGAAAGCTAATAAACACAAACACAAGCATTAATCTTTGGGCGAGATAAAACCCAAAGGAATAGTTAGAATAGCAATACAATAAGATATGCCATATCAAAGAAAAATGTGCAAAAGAAAAGTAATGAATATTACAGGAATAGAAATAACAGAAGAGTTATAAAATTGAATACCTTAATATCAAAATACCACCTCATGGACTAAAAACATTGACGAGGTGGAGTGGGCGTGTATGAGCTAGGCAAAAGGTAGTCCACGCTACATCTTTTCCTCGGTGAGGCGAATGCAGAGGCGTCTAACCCCAGCCATATGAATGATTTTGCCATGGTATAAACGCTATTGATAAAGGCAACGGGGAACCACCTAAATAAACTATCCCGCAAAACCATGCTGGACAAAGATCAGAGTGTTAGACCTAGAAAGTACGGGATACAGACCGCTGGGCTGTACCGTGCCCGGCAGTGGATGAGGCAGGGGTTCCGTGTTCATAACAAGAAATCCGTGCTGCTTGAAATTGACAGTAGAAGCTCAGAGGATATAAAAGAGAACAGAAGCAGTTAAAATAGGAGCTCAGAATTTTAAAATGATATTAATGACAGAAGCGTTTCAGAGTGTTCGGGGATAAAAACACGACCGTAAGCGAAAGAACAAAATGGAAATGAGGAAGGGGAATATGGCTGAGGAACAAGGAATGACTGCAAGGAGAAAGCAATAGAGTTTGACGGGAGAAAATGCCAAATCATTACAAACATAATTTGAACTCCACAGTAGCAGTATTTGTGCATGGAAAATTAGTGGGCGTTCAAAAATATATCAGCTAAACTAGATTATAGTTAGGCATATAATAAGGACAAGTGTTAATACGCAATTCAAATAATTTTCCGAGACTAGAGGTAGACTCATAGTAGCTAAGTAGCAGTAGAGAGTGACAGTTAACAAAATAGAAGGTTGAGGGAATAAAGTATGGAAGTTAAGCATGAAACAATAGAATGACGAGCTGTTCGTAGAAAACTTCATCAGTAATGAATGAAGAAAAAAGTGGAAAATATTATGAAAAAGAAACCAACCACCGCAAATTCAACCACAGAAATTGAACAAGAACACCGCCAACTGGAGATATGATGGTTAAAAAGATAAACGAGAAAATGAAATTTCGGAATACGGGTACAAACTCTGAGTTAGATAGAAGAAAGTATAAAAATTGATTCAATAATGACGCTATAAACAAAGGGAAAAAACGTGAGAAAGACGCAGTGCAAAGGTATGTAAAGTTGACGAAGGAAGGGGTGGAATGGACATATGCAGTATGTGGAAAGGAGAAAGAGTTATAAGGAATTCAGAAGAAAAATCAATCCAAACAAATCAGAGATAAATAAGGATAGTATTACTTGAACAAAGGAAACAACTAAAGGTACACATAAAAGTAATGTATGGAGAAACTACTCAATAGAAAAGATATTAGCCCAGGATGTTTAGAAAAGGGAAGAAAGTTGGACGAAAATAGGACAGGTAGGTCCAGGCATGCCTGATAGTGAGATAGAGAGGTCATTAGGGGAATTAAAGAGAATTAAAGTCAAATTAAACCGTAGGAATTAATAACATTCCTGTGGAACTATATAAGGGTTTCGGAAAATTTTGGAGAAAAATGTTTTCCGGACGAACTCGTAGCATTCATGATAGTGGTTTGCCCCAAATACTTTTTCAGATGTGTAAGTTCCTAATTAAAGAAAGAAAAAGGCAACCATTTATATACGTGGACTACAAAATATTAGGATTTATTTCGCTCGGAGCTAAAATAGTAATCAGAATCATCAATCCAGAGGCGGACAAATGGAGTAATAATTACCTGGGGGGCAATAAGTTAAGTCCAGAAAAAGGGAGACGTACTCAGGATGGCATGGTACTATTGAGATCACCAATAGAGAGGACCATAGCATAACATCATGCATATATTTGTTTCGTGGATATCGATTTTTCATAGATTTGACTTTGGTAGAATTAACGAAATGATTTCAGAAACTAGGAGTAGTGTGAGAGATGAACGACTTATACACTTCCACTTACAATACAGAAATTCACTGGGGTGCTCCTTTATTTTAATTATTTCGGCTGACACTATTTAAACCTAGTTAGCATCTTCAGAAAGTATTTCTACTTACAAATTATCTCATCGATCCTCTTGCGTTGCAAAGGTATGACGACAGTTTTATTCGCCCGTACCTTCAGCATGCTAAAGGACATCAATCTGCTTCGTATGCATGTCCTTTGATGCTATAGAACCAGTGCTGTCGCAGATCTTCCATGGCCAGTAGTCATCCCGAACCACATGAGAAAAAAAGGGACAGTAAAAGGAAGATTTAATCGATGGAGAAATCATTGTTCATCATCCCTCATGTATTTTATCATATATGTGGAGTAAATGATGAATCAGGCACGGAAAGAACTGGAGATAGGCATAGAAGTCAATGAAAGAGTCATTAAATCAGTTAAGTTTACGGATCATCATATTTTAGTTTACCATTCAGCTAAGCGGTTGCTTGTATTGCTGTTTAGGAGAGCCTAGTTAGCAATTCAGCAGGATAAGAATGGAGAAGATTAAATTGGCAGAAAGGAAAAAAAACGAAAAATTTCGGGCCATCTGGGGAAGAGGGGAGAGATTAATAACGGGGGCAGGAAATTATGACTAGAGAATTTTGATGACATGTTGAAGACTGATAGAGAAAAGATAGCAGGGAAAATGAGGAAAGGAATAGGATAGAACGTTTTGAAGGGTTGAGTTTTACCATTGTTGCCAGATTAGCATTGAATTGAAGACTGCCCGGTTTTTATGCGGAAACAAAATACTGGAGATGAAGCTAAATAAAGTGCAAGTTATCAATTTATCACCGCAGGCCTTACTTCTCATCATCCCATATCAGCAAAAGTCGGTATGAGCAAAAGTGCCTGAACAATGCCTGTTTATGAATTCAGGAGCATAGAGGGATCGTAGAGTGCGCTAAACAATACTCTTATATTGCACCGAAATCCTCTTTCATTGTTCAAGGGGCTTTGAAATGGTTAGATAATCCTTTAATATCCAGGTTAGATCCTTCAATGCTCACGTAGGCTTGGCGTGGTGGTAGAACTTTAGGGGTGGGCAGTCACTGGCTCGTGACCCGAGATGGAGGGACTGATCACTGTCCGCAGAGGATGGGGACGGAAGGGTTGGTTGTTTGCGGGGCAAGGGAGTGACGGGGCGGTTGAGGGCGAATGTTGTGCATCTTTTCCCAACGGTTTCCATGGCTACGCTCCGGTCACGGTGGGAAGTCTCTCCGCGGCTTGGGAGATGTGTGCCTGCTCCCTCTGCCGTGAAAGGACGCAAAGGCGGGAAGGAGGGGGGGAAGAGAGGGGTGGAAGCAGGTTGGGTGGCAGCCCGTGCTAGTCACGCCCCTTGCTTGCCAGGTTCTCTGGGGGGTAGTTTTTGACGCCACATACATTCCGAGGAGAGCGACCCAAGATGGATTGAGACTAAACTGTGGGCCGAGGATTGGGGAAGGAGTAGGGAAGAGCATTAAGAGAATTTATCCAAGTAGGGAGCGTCGTAAAATGCCCGAAAGTTACCATGACTCGAGATATATGTATTGTAAAATTCAAAAGAATTTTTTGTCTTTTTTCTTACAAGTTTTTACCCCCGTATATTATAATATTTTTAATTTACCCGAAAAGTATGCAATAGAAAAATATACAAGGCTCGAATTTATAGATAAAAGATTTTTTTAAAGTTAATCTGGGTTAAAATTATAAAAATAAACAAACTCATGAATGATAAAAGCTCATCGCCGCAGTTTTACGACTGAATATGCCAAATGTACTTCAATTGCTATTAGTTAACAATAAGATCATTACCCCTTCTTATTTAGGTAGGTCTTAGCGAGGTAGGTCTCATAGTTTATTAAGGCGGCCTTTACACAAACAGTGTAACAATGGTAGTTTGATATCACTTGGAATATTATATATGGCAAAAGACCATTACGTACCCTAATTCTCTTTACTTATATATCAATGTTAAATGTTTGTTCTTGATGCCTTAAATTATCATTTTTTAATGATTTTACCCAAGTCTTGGGGCCTCTATTACTCATTTACATGATACACTGAAATCAACTTATCTGCCTATAAATTACTATTACTTTTAATTCTGGTCCTAAATACAAGAAGTATAGCACCTTTTCTTATAAATGTGCTTCCACATAGCAGCATTCGTTATATTGAATAATCTTTTTTTCCTAACATATGATTGATTGCCAAAAAAATACTCTCACATTAGTTTTACATTTTTCTTGCCTTTTGCTGCAATCGACAGGGAGTAAAGACTAAGTATAAAACGTCACCTGGTTATCTTCTATTTAGTCGTTCAAGCTTGCAAAAGGATGGATACTACGATAACTCAAAATTCCACCTTACCTCTTTGAATAACTTTCCACCCTAATTCTACGCCCACTATCCTTCATTATTTATAAAACGTTGAACATTAGAAAATGCCACCCATAAAAAATAAATTTGTTAAGTTACTCTTTCGACTAATATTGATAAAACCTTGGCTGTTTCTCTTTGCTGTGAATAACCTACCAATAATCTGATCATTTATTTCTTAAACGCGCTTTCGCTTATTTTATCCTCTCCTTTATCTTATCATACGGTATGATAATTAATCCAGAGTTTCTAAAATAATATCACAACAATGCGTCCTCATTCCGCTTTTATTGATTTCGTAGATTGTGCAAAGATTATGAAACTCTGTTACACTTTTCTGACTTAAAATATTTAGCTTATACTTATTGGTTCCTTCATTTTCATTGCAATAAGGTTTTCTTGTTTGCACTGTACTTGGTTTTCATTACTTATTGCAATAAAATCCAACCGGCAAGCATTGGACAACAAATGGTTTGGATATTCTTCCAGTAAATCACTACTAATCTACATCTACATAAAACCCCACAAGCCGCCCCAAGGGCGTGTGGCGGGGGGTGTTAGGTCTTAAGCCATGCATGCACATTCACAATCATGACAGCTCTACAAAAATATTATCGTGACCGATCATGCACTGGGACAACGTAATGCAGACGAAAGCAGGTACCTGTATGCAGTAATATTCAATAAAAGGATATGAATACTCAATAAATTAGAGAGAATTGTTAAAAAGATAGGTGTATTAAAGATAAAAACATGCGAAACAATAACAAAAGATATGAACTGTCAGTTCCAATTATCTCTTTCGTGCCTGCTGTCATATTCATTTTGATTTCTAATGGGACGAGGGGAGAGCAACAAATTTAATCTGTCAGTCGAAGTAGTGGTTCGGAGCCTGTGATGTGTCTTTGACATCCTCAGATAAGTAACCTATCTCTAAATTATGCAACAAATTAAACCTACATTGAAACCTATTGTCAATTATCGGCTCCCATCCTAATTCTTCTTATATTTTCGCGGCAGAGGTACTTTGTTCATAACAACTTTTAACAAACATTGCTCTGCGTTGCACTTAACCTAGTTCCAAAACTAAGCCTACTTCGAGAGGATACCATACACCCGCTGAATATTTTAGGTGGGGCCTATATAGCAGGAAATAACAATGTTCCTTGACCCTTTCATTACCATTGCCAAGTATCCGTTTCCTGAATTATGTTTTTTATATGCTATTCTGAAAATTTCATGGATGTTTTTTCCCAGGAATATCGTTATCATGAAACCCAAGTATTTCACCTATTCTAGTGTTGTTATAATGGTTCCCTATTTAAAGTAAATGATTTCGAGTGGTATATTCTTCGTACATAAATTTACACTTTTGGATTGCATTTATGTTAATAGGTAATAATACCCTATTTTCATACAGTATATTTTCCTATACATAACTGTATTAATGTGTATTGCCGCCAGACCACGCGATGAACTTGTTGCTAAAAATATTTATAAAAATAGAACCTAAGCTCCTGATCTAAAATCCGTATTTTATCACAGTATGCCAAATCTGATGATCCGTACAGGACATATTAGAGGGGGAGTAAGCACGACGGAGATTGAACGTGGCAAAAACTAATGGACCTGTAAGTCTCAAGAGATGACCTCTCATGGAGTACAAGTTTAGGTACAAAAAGGAATTATTTGAGCCCAGATGCCAATGTTAGGATTGAAAACACTATGGCTGCGGAAGCAGTAAAATATTTGCAAATTTTTCTTTACATTTTACTGTGATACTCATTGTTTCTCGTCCATTTTTTTCGTCTAATTTCGTACATGTCGTCTCACGACATGTACGAAATTAAAAGCACATTAGATTGGTGAAATGGACAAAAGTAATTATAGCATTCTACGGCGTGAAGCCAGAGAGAGCCATGCAATAGCAAATTTTGAAGGTGAATATAAAGATAATATAATTTTGGACCTATTGTCCTTGAAGGAATAAATTTAATAAATGAAGGGTAACATCATAAATTAAAACATATTACCACTTTACGAAATATGTATAAATGAGCCCATTAAGGGTTTTCATTTTTGCTCAATTGATAATAAAATCCAGGTTTTGCATAAATATACTATGGATATAATAGTGGATATCTGTAAGGCGTGTTACAATTTTAAAGTGTTTTCTCATTCATTTAATAGTCTTTATTGCCCGTATTTTCTTTCCTTCAATCTCTGCCTTTTCGACTCAACTAGAGACAAATCCAATATGGCGCTTTCATTGCCCTGATTGCGAAATATCGTTCTGTATGCGCAGTAAGCAAATAAGTGCGTCTTTTCATGGCCAAAGATTTAAAAAATTCAATTTTGCTTAAGAAATTGTTTGTTTCGTTGGAGGTAAAACAACATTCCACAAACTTCGAATAAGAGTTCTAATTTTCACGGAAGAAAGGATGTTGGTGGTCGCCATAAGTTTATTGAACTCCCAATTAATTTCAGTTAGTTACGCTAATAATCAATGCAGAGTTACGTATTAAAACCCATCGGGAATTATTGCTCTGGACAAATATACATTTTCAACAAGCTAATGAGAGAAAATTTTTAAAGAATCCAATTAAAAGATAATGTAGCCATTAAAAAATGTAGAGGTAAAATTTAATGATTTTTTCCATTCCAAACCAATAATTTCGTTCGAATTCCTTTTTCTCATAAAGCTCGAAATTCAATTGTTATATCTGCTCGGCATTAATTCGCTCGGGCTATAATACGATTCATGAATATCGCCGTGGAGAGAGAGAGAGAGTATATGATGCACGCACACCCTGGGACGCTCCGCGTACGCCGCAACCATTATCCCTCCGCCGCGTTTCATTATTTCTCTCCTCCACGAGCCGTTTGTTTTATCGTCGAGGGGTTCGGTGGAAGGAGAGAAAAAAATATCACCTCTGCGAGAAAATCTAAAATCCTTTCTATAGAATCGGGAAAAAAAAGAGGTCGTAATGTCACCTTTTTTATTCTCCAGTATTTTCCGGCCGCCTGTTTGTGCCGTTAATTGCGTCTTAATCATCTCGGGAGGAATATATATCGGGATCCTCTTAATTAGAGAAGTAGGCGCGAATGTATATCGGATCTATGGGAAGTGGAAATTGTGGGCCGGAATATTGGTGGATTGGTATGAATATGGACTCCGAAAGCTGAAGGAAAATTCATGACCATATTTCGCGCCCCAACCTCGCCCCAACTGAAACTTACTCTTCATTTCTTCGAAATTTTTCCAAATCTAAAATTGCCACTGTCTCTCCCCCGGGTCCTCTCGTGCTGAATCTCCGGCACCTAAAGACCTCCTCCCCGTCCATGCTACGCTTGGATATCTGCTTCGTTCGACACGTTAAAACTCTGATAAGGTGTTTTGAATTGTTTGTCATGCACCAGGGTAAGGTTGCCCAACAGCTGCCTCGGGCTCTTAAATGACAATCCTCTCGCAACTCGCGTCATCCCCAGTGAAATTGATTACGTTGTAGTGTGATGATGGGTCATTCCTAGTTATGGAACGTTAATCTCGTCGGTGATCGACACGGCAGGATTCAAAATTTGATGGCTATGTGCCCTCACAACTACTCATTGTTCTCTCGAATCTACCTCACAATTCAAAAGCATATCTTTCAAATTCTGCACCATTTAATGTTTGATAAACTCATTGGTATTTGAGATTTATGCAGGAATCAGTTTTTATCTACCAGCGGTTGTTTTTCATCAAACTTTCAAAACTGAAATTGTAGAGTATATTTAGTTAACGAAGTTGATTATAATGAACACAAACTATAGAAACTAAATTCTTACCCTATATATAATGATCTCTGAGAGTAACTGAGTGAAGAAATTCTCTAAATGGTTTTAACTAAGCTCACCTAAGTCAATCAGTTTCTGGCCTTAAGTAACAAGTGAGATTTCCACAACACTGAATCTCAACAAATTTGTCTTGTCCAAGACTAATAAGTTTATATTGTAATTAAATTAATAATGATGTTGAATTAATAGGTAGTGGAGACTCTAGATAGATTTATATGATAAAATACGTACTTTGTTTTTTAATCACCTTTTTGAAAGAAACATATTCAAAAATTGTTCTGCTAGACTTTTTTCAAAATCTATGAGTAGTGTATTCACTAGGGTCAGGTGAAATGTTTATGGCCTGACGATATAAGGCTGTGAATTTCGGTTAAAAATAATTTTTTTCCACATAATCTTCATGATTTCAACACCCTGTATCCAGCATTAGTATTTCTTCCAAGAAGTGAGAATCTGGAAGGCTTTGAAAATATCTATCTACGGTCCCATAAACTTCTTCACTGGACGCGAATCGTTCCTCAGAAACAAATTTCTTTTAACCCTGAGAACAAATGGAAGTCTGAGGGTGCTAAATCAGGTGAATATGGGGGAAGGCCGAGCAAATCATACCCAATATCCCGTAGTTTTCCAATCGTCAATGTACCTCTGTATGCAGGTGCGCTGTTCTGTCGGAATATGATAGTTATATTCTTCAAGGTATACCTACTCTCACGAATTTTGACATCTATTTGGTCAAGACAGTTTAGGTAATATTTGACCCTTAGAGTTCTGCCTTTTTTAAGGTAATCAGTGAACAGGATCCCTTTCACATCCCAAAACATATTTCCAGCAGATGCGATACAATTTCGTTTCCTCCATTCTGACATATCACCGAACAAAATCGGTCGGTTCCCTCTTGAATCTGTCCAAACGTTGTTCCGAAAATCTTCGCGCATTTTCCTTCAATTGGCATTCAGCAAATGCTGCACCCACCCTGCGCAGAGCTTTTTCATCCGTAATTCTTTGTGCAATATATTTGGCATCCTTTCTTCCGATATCCCCTCCGCCTTAGCTATCTCACCCACTGTCACTCGTCTATCATTCAACACGATATTGTGCACCTTATTGATGATTTCCGGTGTGGTTGCGGTTTTTGGCCGTCCCTCACGTGGGTCATCTTCGAGGGATATGCGGCCACGTTTAAAGTCAGCTGTTCACTTTTTAACGGTAGGCATTGAAAGAGCAGAGTCTCTCTTTTCAACTTTGGATTAGTTTCCTTAGGGGTTAATGCATCCAAAAAAAAGAATCCTATTGCCGCATGAGGTTCAAGTTTTTCCATTTTAACGAAAAAGAATAAAAATTCTACTGCAACAATACGCGTTAACTAACAACTTGAGAGGACAAGTTGAAAATTGTCTTACGAATTAATGACACTTGCACCCAGGAGTAATTAAATTGTGCTGATTGGAACGCTGTCACTGGGTCAGGCCGAGAACTTTTAACTCTACCCTCGTCTTTTAAGTTTCTGAACAATTGAATACCTTATTTAAACATTTCTGTATAATTTTTTGCAAAAAAAACCTGATAAAAAGAAAAATCACGTTTTTATTATATGTTTCTGAGCGTTTACGCCACTGGCGTTTCACAAAGGTTAGCCCAACCAGTAAGTTAAAAAATCTGAGATATATTGAGGTGAAAAATCAATTCTCTTATTGTTGTTCTTTCAAATTCTCGAGCACAATTCTATAAACTAGTCTGCTGTGCTATTATTGTGTCTACATTTGCTCTTACAGGTATTGAAATATTCCTCTATTCAATCAGCATGATCCAAAGTGATCTAAGATATTTTCAGCTATTATACCAGTTCTCTTTGCACTCTTCTTACGATATTATTAAGTAAATTCTTAGATTTTTAGGTTTTAGAGGTTGTTCATAAAAGTTGCATATTAACACAGAAATTTTATTTCTTATGACGAATCTCCTGAATAAACTATTTGGCTTTATACTGCAAACAATTCCCACAAACATTATTAGAATATTTCTTTGCCTATTCTAAGAACGGTACTCCCTTTTTTATTCATTGATTTGATTGTTCTTTTGTCTCGGGTGTGAAGTAAAGGACCCATGTTTCATCCATGGCTATGAAACGGCGGAAAAATTCTGCTTTGTTGCTATGGAACTTTGCTAAATATTCAATTGAAAAAATGTTTATACTGAAAGCTAAGTAAGGCGTATTATTAAGCCGAGTTATAGGAAAATAAAGCA
The DNA here is from genome assembly GCF_022747635.1 of Hetaerina americana. Taxonomy (NCBI): domain Eukaryota; kingdom Metazoa; phylum Arthropoda; class Insecta; order Odonata; family Calopterygidae; genus Hetaerina; species Hetaerina americana. The sequence goes on along the minus strand of NW_027287019.1, from coordinate 527,396 downwards.
TTATATTATTTTATTTTGTATAATTTATAATTATCTTAAGCCAAATTTTACGATTTTCATTGTGATCTGGAAGGAATCCGAGTAAGCAACACTTACTGTGATGACCTCCAGCAATCCATCCTGAATCCGAATACGTATCCCAAAAAATATACTTGCACTACTACCCGTTTGTGGTAGCAACCTATACAGTTCCCATCTCTGCCCTGCCTCTTTAAACGTTTCAAAGGTTTCATCTCGCTTCGATCAATTCTAAACTTCCCTCTTTCCGTTAACCCTCAACCGATAAGAGATTTTAAAAGTTCCGGCGACCCTTGGAATTGCCCCGGGTGTTTAGTATTCCTGGATATTCCTGCGTGAGATATGCATTGGAAATGAATCAGCGGGATAACCTCCTACCGTGAATGTCCAGATAAGACGGGGAGCAATGAAGGCACCCTCACCTTACAAAACGCTTCCCCCTCCAGCCTCCTTCCCTTCGCCCCCTCCAGAGGGTGGAGTCGACCCGATGCACACCCGAACCCTTTTCCCCCACCACGCCCACCCACTATGCCTCCTCTTCCCGTCCTTTATGTCCTCCCTTCCACCGGGCCATTAGTAATGTCCCTCTTCTACCCATTTGAGATCTTCGCCTTGCAGGAGGGACGGATGCACGCTCCACCGCTCGGTCTATCTGAGCTCCACCATCTATCCGCCCCACATCCCGCCTTTTTTGCTCGTCGCTGTTATTCCCACTCCCCTACCCTTTGTAGTTTAATTAAGTTGCGAGGGCCAGTCCCTAACTCCACTATCCATCTCGAGACGGATCGACGCAAAACACTGCTACATTGCGGGAACCACATATAGATAGGTCATGTATGTTTTTTCGTACGTCCATCGCCTTTTCCCAGTGGTCAAGCTATTTTAAGGTCATCATTCGAAATTATCCTGCAGGCATAGGAGCCCGGGGTTTTATTGCTCAAACGCCTAGCCGTCAGTATACAGGTATAAGATGAATCCATAGCAGAATATTGGATTATCGATTCCTTTAGTTATACACTCACACACTATGTCTAGATATAAATATATGCATATACAATATGCATTACAATTTTAATTAACCTTAACAACTATAATTATAAATATATAAATAAATAAATACCTATATACAAGGGTGGTCCCAAGAGTACCCAACCCAACAAGGAGTACAAAAAGAGTCTGGAAAAGAATGTATTTCTTTTTCATCTTAATCTCTTTTCAGCTCTATACACTTTTCCCAGCGATGTTCAATAAGTTCAATACCCTTTCTATAGTAAGAACTATCTTGCTTCTCAAAATAGCCATTAATTGCCGACATCACTTCTTCACGGTTGGAAAATCTTTGACCAGAGAGCCATTTTTTCAAGTTTGCGAACGAAAATGAATCCTAGGGGGCTATATCTGGGGAATAGGGTGGATAAGGTAGCAATTAAAACTGAAATTCCTGAATTTTGGCCATTGAAATAACGGATTTGTGAGCGGTTTCATTGTCTTAATGAAGAAACAATTTCTTCTTGGCCAAATGCGGCCGCTTTTGCTTGATTTCTTCGCTAAAACGCGGCAATAAGTTCGGATAATACTCGCCGTTGATAGCTTTCCCTTTTTTTATTTAGTCAATGAAAATTATCCCCCAAAAAGGCCAACATCTCAAACATCCCAAAAACCGACGCCATGACCTTGCCTGCAGACGAAACGGTCTTCGCCTTCTTTGGAGGCGGTTCTTCCTTTTAAATCCATTGTTTAGATTGTTCTTTTGTCTCGATTTTGAAGTGATGGACCCATATTCAATTGTTCCCGGCTCAACTTTGTGGAGAACTTCAACGCTCAAGCGTAATCATCAGGTACCTGATGATTACGCTTGAGCGTTGAAACTAGTTGTACGTGAATAAAGGACAGTGGAAAGATACATGATGGACCCATGTTTCACCCATGGTAATGAAACTGCGGAAAAATTCTGCTTTGTTGCTGTGAAACTTTGCTGGACACTCAATTGAAACATTATCACGACACTGGTTTTGCTCAAGTTGAGCGGCACCCATTTTGCACACAGCTTTCTCATGCTAAAAATTTCACTTAATACTACCTTGATCAAAAGGTTCCCGGAATAACCACCGTGTGGCGCTCCCATCGTTCCGATTTGAGTTCTGTTTTTTTTGTTAAATTGGTACATCTGCTGTTGATATTCCCTTTAAATCTTAGTGTCATAACTTGACATTTGCAAAAGTTACGTAGCCAAGAGTACATCTATCTCTGTGTGTGTTGGCGATTTTTTACAATTGCAGAAATGGATTTAAATTTGCAACAACGAACTTGTATTAAATTTTGCGTAAAAAACGGATTTAGTGGCGCACGGACGTTGGAAATGTTGGAAAAGTGTTTCGGCAACGATTCTCTAAAAAAAACGGTCGTTTACCAGTGGCACGAGCGGTTCAGAAGTGGTCGTGAGTCAATCGAAGATGATGAACGCAGTGGCAGACCATCGACATCGAAAGTCGGTGAAAAAATTGATAAAGTAAAAGAAATGTTGGTCAATAACCGCAAATTAACCATCAGAGAAATAGCGGAGGACTTGAACATTGCCTATGGATCCGCCCAAGACATTGTGGTTAATGATTTGGGTTTCCGTCGTGTAGCAGCAAAGTTGGTGCCGAAAGACCTCAATTTCATGCAAAAAAGAGACCGTGTTGACGTCGCAAAAGACATGATTTGCGAGGCTGAATCCGATCCCACATTCATCAAAAGGATCATTACTGGAGACGAGACGTGGGTTTATGAGTACGACACGCAATCTAGACATCAGGCAAGTGAATGGCGTTCACCAAATGAGCCGAGACCAAAAAAACCACGTCGTTTTCAGTCAAAAAAGAAGGCAATGCTGACGGTTTTCATGGATTACAACGGTGTAGTGCATCATGAATTTTTGCCAGAAGGCCAGACAGTAAACAAAGAGTATGCGATAAATCGCACATTATCAAATGTCTACTATAGTATGTCTGCTAGCTCTTTCAGTTTACGGTCATCCTGTAATAATTTGTGGATTTTCTTCCAGGTTTTTGGAGTCGTCATCTCATTTGGTCGATCAATGCAATGCTTGTCTTGACAGCTTGTGAACCTCTTGTGGACCTCTTTTAAACTCTGCTACCCAATACTATATTTTACTGTTTTGAACGAAAGAGCAGATTTATCCATAGTGGAATTCAGTTCAGCTTTTACACTGGTGGAGCTGAGTCCTTTCAAATAAAAGTATTGCATCACATAACGATGACCAATTTTCTGCGTTTACAGAAACGTTCACTAGTGATGGATGTAAAACAAATACTAAAGAACGTAGCGTCTTCAAACTTGAAACACATGCTTTATATTTTATTTATACATATGTTTCATGCTTTATATATAAACATATACATACTTTCTAATTCAACTCTTGTTCCTGTATCCCATTTAAAAAATCGAAAACACCATCATTAATCTGTTGTTAACTAATTTTTATGACCTAGGCCAAAAATCTCTGCCTTTGTTAAAAAGTTATTCTGAGACTTCCTGAAAGCTGTCTTTGACAGCACAATTTCGCCTATTTTCGCCCTCATTATTGTTTTCAGCGCAGGTTGCTTTGTTGTCTAAATTTTGTCTCTTTCCTATGACTAAGTTTGCGTTAGTATATTTTCATTTCAAAACTATCCTTCTTTCTATAACAAGCCTATTTTCTTCAATAAACTTTTTTTCCGCATATTGTAATCTTTAATCCCTCTCTTCACGCCAACAAATATTCTTGTCAAGCCTACTTGATGCCCAAGTCTGACTATTCCGCTCGCAAACGGCAGCATGCTTACACATTGGCCTTATTTTACATGCTCGTTATGCATTATTTTTCATGGAATCGCTTTCTGCCCTTTAATTGTTACCAACCAAAGTCATAACACTCGTAGTACCTGTAGATTACGTTTTTGGAGAGGCAATTTGTGCAGGAGTGAGGTCTTGAAGTAATGATGAGGTGTGGGGAGAGGGGAGCAGATATGATGAGTGGAAATGTTTTACCTCGGGGGCAGTTGCAAGATGAGGAATGATTAGGAAATTAATCAAGGGGGCGCGACGAAGATTTGGTGGATCGTAGAATTTTTTCAAGTGACTAGTCACCTGTATGTGAGAAAGAGGTATTGGGGTAGTAGAGAGAAGAGGGTGCCTCACATTCGTTTGGAATTGGATAAAAAATGGTTCTCTCAGAAAGGTTTCTGAAAGAAAAGGAATTCGACAGTTTCAAGGAAATAGGTGGTGCATAGTCCTATGTTAGAAAAGGGTTTATTTTTCTGTGATCAGGTGAAACTGTGGATTTTATTCTATTGGGGCTTCTCTGATTAATCACGTTTGTGGAGTGCATATCGGAGATTGTGAAGGCGTTTATATAGCGAGGCTGTAGACTTGCAAATCCGATGTCCGCGGAATGGGAGAGAAATGGGGATCGATCGTCTGGTGTGGGATGGGTAAGTGATAATAAAATAAAGATGTTACTGTGGTTATTAGGTTTCATGTGTACTGAATTGGTAAATTTAGGTTAGTGGAGTGAAATATCTGTATCAAGAAAGATGATGAAGGAGTATTGAAATGGAAAAAGTGAATTTCATTGGGAGACCAGAATTTAGGGCCATTGATAAATTGCTATAGGACTCCGAGCCATAATTTCTGGGGTAGTAAATGTCATCTATGAAACGGACCCAGAAAAGTGGTTGTAAGGGTTGTATTAAAAGGAAGGTCTCTTCAAAATTAGCCTCCCAGAGATTGGTGTATGATGGTGCCATCCTATTCCCATTTCTGTGCCTTTGGTTGGTAAGCGAACACTGATTTGAAAAGAAAATGTATCTTTTGTGAGGATGAAAGTGACTAGGCTGAGGGCACATTCGGTCAAAATACACCGGGGTGAGGGAAGTAGAGGGGTTATTGTAGTAGGGAGTATAAGTCTTTAAATTTGAGGGTAGAAGTGTCAATGGGAAGTCAGGTTTATGGTAACTATAAGTACTTAGGAGGTTTGAGGAATGAAGGTGGGGAATGAATTTAAGTGGCGGAGGAAATGGTATGAGTATTTTATGAAAGAGAGTAAGAAACTTGTAGGAATAGGAGTGCAGGAGATTGTAGGTAGTGTTCAAGAATTTCGGATACTCTTTCGATGGGAAAGTTGAAGTTGGAGACTATAGGATGACTGTTGGGTTGACTGAGGATAGGATGTTGGGCTTGTGTATTTTTGGGAAGAGGTAAAACTGAGGTGTTCTAGAATTAAGGGGGGATAGGAGAGGTATGTCTTGGGAGGTGAGTCCAAATTGGAGGAGGAAGGATATGAAATTAAGGGTTGGGCCGAAGGTAACAGCAGTGCAAGTGGTTGGGTCGTTGAGACGATTAAAAGCTTTGGAAATATAGTCTTTGGTGCCAAAAACTACTGCCAAAGAACCTTTACCGGCAAGAGTGACAGTAATATCGGTTAGCATATCAATGTGGTTAACCTGTGAGGTGGGAGGGAAGGATAAGCTTTTGTTATGAACGAAAATTTTACCATCAGAGAAGATTTTCTTGGAGGGTTTAACGAATTGTCACTTCCACGTGGCGTGGCCTCCCTGCAATTTTCTCACGTCCATCGGATTCATAACAAATCAATTATGAACTGAAATATTCTTTGACCCAACTCAATATCGTTTTCATTATTACAACCAATCTCTCTTAACATACGTACTATTAATGCATAGATAGAATTCTGGGATATGCGGATCTTCTTCTTCTGCAAATTTGTGCTTGTCTTCCTTTTTTATTTAAGCTTTCCATTTGCTCTGCAACATACTCATCCTGAAAAAGGTTTCCACGGCTTTTATCATCTATAGTCTGATTTCTGACTCAATAATTGGGTGTGGGAGCCATAATATTACCGTAATTAATGGAATTCCGAGAATGAATTGTCCACGTCTCTGATGAATGGAATACCACAATGCACGCGAATACTTAAACGCCATGTTGTCTAATTGGAAAGTTTATCTTCTTTGAGCATGCTATGTATCCCTTCATAATAAATCCTACTATTTCTTGGATTAAATCTCTCTTAATATCGGTCAAATTACTTCCTCTTAAAGAGTTTCGACTTCGACTCGCTGGAAAATTTCTCTCCTTTTAACGCAAAATGTGACTGCAATCTTTCTCTTTGCTTGCAAAAACTTTAATTTTCCTTGTTTTTATTTTTCATCTTTAAAATCTTGGTCTTTGAGTTCTACACTTTCCTCTTATCCTGCTATCCTCCTGGTGCGGTATCCATACACGAATGTATGAAGTTTCATCTCAAGAGGAAATATTCATTTAAAATATTCTTAGCTTGGTCTCGCTACTACATTTTACAAATTGCGTATGCTAGGTAATTCCAAAAGTTTCATTTTTCAGCTTATTTGGTTTCTCGTTCATTTTATTCAGTTCTTTTTTACATATCATGGTGATTTGGTATTTTGTTATTTATTCTTCTGAAACTTAAGTCAAATACAAGTAAGTATTTCACTTTAAATATCTTTTCCCATTCAACGTTTTTTATGTAGTTCTAGTGCAGGAATCCTATATGTAATCAATTAGGAAAAATCTGGGTAAGTCACCGCTTTTCATCCGACAAAATCCGTTTTTAAAACCATTTTACTCTTTTCAAACTCCTTGGCTAGGATTGTATATGTTTTGAATTGACTTTTTGGCATTGTTTTTTAGATTTTATCCTGTATGGTTATTCTCATTTTTTTTATCGTATCCTGGCAGGCACAATTCATATGAAATCGCAAAATGATCACCTAATATTTTCAGAGTTGTTTAGAGTACATTCCAGGCACAATTTTACGTCCTGATCCGTTCTACTTCTAAACCCATCTTCTTTGGATTTTTTGAGATTATATTATAAGATTTATCTCAAATATGCTTAATATTTTAAATTTATTTTTCAGCTAATTAATGCTTAACAATTCACAGAACTTTAGATGTGCTGGAATTTAAAACATTTTTATGCCCGTTAAAGTTAAAAGGTAAAATATATATATTTACCAAAGAAGTTGAACCGTCTTAATAAGTATCAAAGCAACGCATAAGTACCACATTTGAAACAGGAATGTGATATTTTATTTAAAGAGCTTATCCCCTTCAACATTTTCTGGAAAATCATGACTTAATGGATTTTTGTTGCAGGCATAAATAATAGTGGAAAATATTTTTCAAATTCATTAATTTTCCAAATTTTCATTAATTCCAGACGATAGCATTTACAGTTCTCACAACGTTAATAGGGACATTTTGATATGCACTTATCATTTCATGGGGTGGAAAAAATAATTTACATTTCAAAATGACACCAAATATTTCAACCAAAGCCCCTTGAGTTAGCAATGTTTAGCATTTTACAGTCAACTGAATCAATAAAATTTATATATTTGAATACGTGGATTCTTTTCCAACGATTTTGCCAAACATATGTGCCACATCAACGCAATATATAACCTTAGAGAGGGCACTGTGACACAAATGTGATGACTGAAAAGGGTGTCCTACTCTAGAGAGCCGTCTATGTCAATGTTTCTGCTCTGAAAATGGAAAGTTGAGATGTACTCTCATGCCAAACTTGGAATTCATTTTCTCCGCAACTAATATTTTGCGAAATGGCATTCTGAAATATTTCTTTGCTTTTCTTTATAATTTACTTCATCACCGTAAGGCAATCCTCTTATTTACCTTTCATGCAAGGCCTGAAATTAGTTTTGAATTAAGATTCAAGAAAAACACGAAAAACACCCATGTCTTTTTCTAACTTCTTGAGTAAAATGTAAATATGTATGATACAGAGGCTTTTTCTTCACGTATAATTAAAGTTAAATGAAAACTGGGTTGGAATGTGTAAAAAATTCGCTTTTTTGATTATTACAAGAAGTTTGATTTTTCTGGTAACATGGAATATTGTATCAGATGGTAAGGATTTTACGTTCAGGGGACAAAGCAATATTTTTACTTGCAGTCAAGAAAGTAATATCAAAGCATTTTATTATTTGGTAACATTCGTAAAGTCGCCCATTTAGATGTGATCAGTATCTTAGGAGAACGTGTGGAAACCTTAGTTGAAGATTTTGCTTGGGACCTTCAGCTTGTAAGAGAGGTATGTTAAGGCAACACACATTTTGGTCGTCCATAATCAGTTATCATTAATAATTAATTTTTGGAGGCGTCATTTTATGAAATCTATTCATTTAATAACGGACATTTTTCACTTTGTATTTCCACAGATTTTTATTCAGACATAACCCGGAATTTGACGATAAACGTTTTCATCGAACCTGATTATGACGCTTAACCCCGAATCCTGAGTCGTATCCAAATAAAATTCTGTGGAATTCCAAAATTGTAATTTTTCATTATAAAACAGCTGTCATTAAAGACATTGTTAGAAAAATCAATGAAATCATGATATTTAATCTAAGAATTACTCTGCTTTAGAAATGTTGACTAGATTGGTGGTCGTATAGTTTACGAATTCCTTTAGCGTATTCGTGGATACTTTGGATAAGAGTATTTGGTTTACACTACGGCACGGCTCCTGTTTTTAGGATACAAAAGGGATTATGTCCCCTGTCCATTCCTACACTGCCCTCGCTGTTATTGTTGATACTTGCATCTAAGTAGTGGAAGGCTGGTATTAAAAAACATATAATATCTTCATGTGCTTAAATCTATAATAGGTTAAGCGGTGTGCCCCAAATGAGGCATTTTTATCTCAAACCCTCCTTTGAGTTAAGAATGAAAATATTTGATGAGCAGTAACGTCTGTTTGATAGAAATATCTACAATAAATCAATTTTTAACTCTAATCTAAACCAAAGTGGTTAGTCTACCGAATATTTTTAGAAACAACTGCAGGTCAGGTTGAGCTAAGTTAGGGTCCGAGTTCATTGAATTCAAGAGGAAATGTTTCCGCTCCCGGATGGACTGATCTTGAGCTTTATGAATTAACGAGGGACTCATAATTTATATAAGACGCTCATGAAAAGTGAAGCTACCTCCAAACCAGACAACTTAAAGATTTTATTCGGGAAAAAAGTGTGTTAACAGCCTAGTATAAGGATGCTTGGTCGCAATTTATTGTGTTTTTTTGGCTAGAACCATGAAAAAATAAACCTTTCTTGCACTCGCTGCAATAAAATAGTATTTATGCAAATGATTTGATTGTTTACCCCTTTGGTTCTTGCATTGATTGAATCATTCTCGGGCAGTCATACACCTTACTGGCTGTCCATGATTAATCCAAAGGGCATTCCCTTGTTTTGCCGTCGAACTGATTTCGAGCGGACTCACTGATTATTTCCACTGCGTCGGGTTTTTTCACGCAAGAATGTTACTGTTATGTTGAATCGAGTTCTCAGAGTGCCCAGGGAAGAGTTTTTTCTTTCACTTCTTGATCTTTTGAATATTTCACACGTTCATTTTTGCTTGCTTTAAAAATGTCTTCCGTTGACGGTCTTTCTTTAATTTTTCCTAATGCTTATTTAACAGATGGAATTAATAAAAAATCGTTGATAAATTTAACAGAATATGCGAAGTTCATTCAAGCCTAAGGTCCTCAACATATTTTAAAATAATAAAGGTAAAATGTTGCAAATAGTCGAGTGTGCGTACCTCGTTACATTTATTGTATTATGTCCCCATATTTTTCAAGGACAGTTAGACAACATGTTAACCCTCATTTATATTACTTAAAGTATTTCTCAAAGAATTTTTTACAATTCTGTCTTTATCCCTACGACTCAAGCCCATAGGCAAGATTTCTTCTTAGACAGTGCTGTAGTGTACAAGCCATAGAGGACATGGTCGTAGTATTTTAATTCATAACCTAAAAATTT